>NW_011494955.1:6934716-6941385 GCF_000754665.1 Bison bison bison
GCCGTAGATTACCCCTCCCCCCGTAAATTACCCCTCCCCCCTACCGTCCCGCCCTTTCCACGCCCCACACCCCGAAACCGCCCTTTCCCTCTAGGGCCCGCCCTCTAGCCGCCCCGAATCGCTTGATTTCTAACCCCTGGACCTCTTTAGCCCCTTATTAATATTTATAAATGTTTCCCCACTCAAACTTTTTATCTGTTCTTTTCCCCTTTCTCCTGCTTTCCTCTTGTTACTTTTTACACTTGAGATTTTCTCTTTCTCCATTTCCTTTGACCCTAGTTTTTAGCAAACTTTCCATCCACCCACATGTTTTATGCCTTATCTATCCTTTTTTTCCCCCAGGTTCCTTTTTCAACATGCCCACCGACCCTCGTATTTCCTGTACCAAAGGCACCTTTTCAGTGTTTTCTGACTTTAATTTTGTGCAAGGGAGAATTGAGGTCCGGTTTTGGCATCACTGAGCCTAGATCACATCCTACTGGTCTGCAACTGTTCCTTCTCCCCGAATCGTTTTTTTAATACTGGCGCCTTTCACCTTCCTGTTAGTCATTTGTTTCATCACAGCCTCTTTTACCCTTTCTCACTTGACCTTTTGCTTTCTCCAATTTTAAGTTATTTTAAAATTATTTTTAGACCAAGATCACTCCATGGATGAAATGACAGCAGTGGTGAAGATTGAAAAAGGAGTTGGTGGCAATAACGGGGGCAATGGAAATGGTAGTGGTGCCTTTTCTCAGGCTCGAAGCAGCAGCGCAGGCAGTAGCAGCAGCAGCGGAGGAGGAGGGCAGGTAAGTGATGATCCTGACAGAATGGGGAAGGTGCTGAGAGGCTGTAAATATCCTTAGATGACTGTCTTTTTACAAAAAAAATTTTGGGGGAAGGGCTAAACCATTTTCTAGATAGGGAAGTAAGCACAGCTAGACAAGTGACTTGGAGATCCCCCTGAATGAGAGTTTCAACAGTATAGATAGATCCAACTTTTTGTTTGGTTGGGTTTTTCTTTTTTTTCCCCTTTTGCACTGTTACACTGCCCCCTGGTCTGGCAAATGGGTATCACTAAAGTAACTCCTTTCCTCTCCCTATTTCTGGCCAGGAATCCCAGCCATCCCCTTTGGCTCTGCTGGCAGCAACTTGCAGCAGAATTGAGTCACCCAATGAAAACAGCAACAACTCCCAGGGCCCAAGCCAGTCAGGGGGCACAGGTGAGCTTGACCTCACAGCCACACAACTTTCCCAGGGTGCCAATGGCTGGCAGATCATCTCTTCCTCCTCTGGGGCTACCCCTACCTCGAAGGAACAGAGTGGCAGCAGTACCAACGGCAACAATGGCAGTGAGTCTTCCAAGAATCGCACGGTCTCCGGTGGGCAGTATGTTGTGGCTGCCACTTCCAACCTTCAGAACCAGCAAGTCCTGACCGGACTACCTGGAGTGATGCCTAATATTCAGTATCAAGTAATCCCACAGTTCCAGACCGTTGATGGGCAACAGCTGCAGTTTGCTGCCACTGGGGCCCAAGTGCAGCAGGATGGTTCAGGTCAGATACAGATCATACCAGGTGCAAACCAACAGATCATCACAAACCGAGGAAGTGGAGGCAACATCATTGCTGCTATGCCAAACCTACTCCAGCAGGCTGTCCCCCTTCAAGGCCTGGCTAATAATGTACTCTCAGGACAGACTCAGTATGTGACCAACGTACCAGTGGCCCTGAATGGGAATATTACCTTGCTGCCTGTCAACAGCGTTTCTGCAGCTACCTTGACTCCTAGCTCTCAGGCAGTCACGATCAGCAGCTCTGGGTCCCAGGAGAGTGGCTCACAGCCTGTCACCTCAGGGACTGCCATCAGTTCTGCCAGTTTGGTATCTTCACAAGCCAGTTCCAGCTCCTTTTTCACCAATGCCAATAGCTACTCAACAACTACTACCACCAGCAACATGGGAATTATGAACTTTACCACCAGCGGATCAGCAGGGACCAGCTCTCAGAGCCAGACACCCCAGAGGGTCAGCGGGCTGCAGGGATCTGATACTCTGAACATCCAGCAGAACCAGACATCTGGAGGTTCACTGCAAGCAAGTCAACAAAAAGAGGGAGAGCAAAACCAGCAGACACAGCAACAACAACAAATTCTCATCCAGCCTCAGCTGGTTCAAGGGGGACAGGCCCTTCAGGCCCTCCAAGCCGCCCCATTGTCAGGGCAGACCTTTACAACTCAAGCTATCACCCAGGAAACCCTCCAGAACCTTCAGCTTCAGGCTGTTCCAAACTCTGGCCCCATCATCATCCGGACACCAACAGTGGGGCCCAATGGACAGGTCAGCTGGCAGACTCTTCAGCTGCAGAACCTCCAAGTTCAGAACCCACAAGCCCAGACAATCACCTTGGCCCCAATGCAGGGTGTTTCTTTGGGGCAGACCAGCAGCAGCAGTACCACCCTTACACCTATTGCCTCAGCTGCCTCCATCCCTGCCGGCACAGTCACTGTGAATGCTGCTCAGCTCTCCTCCATGCCTGGCCTCCAGACCATTAACCTCAGTGCATTGGGTGCTTCAGGAATCCAGGTGCACCAGCTTCCAAGCCTGCCCTTGGCGATAGCAAATGCCTCAGGTGAGACTTGAGATCTTTTGCATTTATCTCTAGAGCTACTTAGCATCTCAGCTGAAACCATTGAGTCTAAAGAAGAGGGAGTAGAATCTTTTGAGGGCAGTACTTCTGAGGGCAAGTCAGTTAGAGAAGTAGCAATGATTCTAAGTCATTTGGAGCTGACTTAATAAAACTTTTTCCTCTTCAGTTACTCTGTCCAGAAAGGAGCATCTCTGGGCAGTGTCTTTGGGGTCTCTGTACATTCAGTGCCTGGTACTACAGTACAAGAGTGGGCAAACTTTTTCTGTAAAGGGCCAGATAGTAAATAGTTTAGGCCTTATGGGCCACATAAGTTCTCAATTACGTGTACTTTTTTGTTTTTGCAACCTTTTAAAAATATAAAATATTCTTACCTTAAGGGCCTTATTTGGCTTGAGGGTTCTTCTCTGCAGACAGGAATGGATTATAAACTTATCTGTAGGGCAGTTATTAAATCATCAGTTATTTCTCACAAACTGTAAGCAGGGGAAAACTGATGGATTCCAAAGGACTTCAACAAAATAAGTTCCCTGGTTAATCTTTTAGTTAACCAGAAGAGCCTACCCTTTGAGGTTTAATTTTTTCAACTCCTACTTAGCTTGAAAGTATTAATGTGTATTTTTAATAAGCTTCCTAGGTGATTTTCTTTTGTTTTGTTTCTTAAGCCTCCTAGGTAGTGATTCTAATACTTTCTAGATTAGAGAGCCACTTTCTAGACTGCTTTGAAAGTAGCGTATGGTTGAAAGGTGGAAGAGAACAGAAGTGGGGCACAGAGTGGAGTGGGGAGATGGAGTTGAAAGGAATTAGAAGTAAGGACTTTGAGGGGGAAAGAGAATTGTCAAGGAAGGAGGTGTATATATTGGAATGTATGTTGAATCAGTTGACACTATTCAGTCATATATTTTGAACTATATTTTACTAGTATTGGTTAATTTGAAATTTAAAACCTGTTTAAAACTGTAAGAATTTATTTAGAGTTTATCATTTTAAATTTCATGGTGATACTAATCTTTAATGATCATGGTGATAGAACTAATCTTGAATGAAGCACATTAGGATACATAGGCATCTTTATATTCTGGGATGATATATAGAAATTATGAGAAGTAGTTTAATACCACTGAACTTCTACTTCTGTTGGTGTATCTGTGGATTTGTTAATTGTTTACTTTTATTATAGAGTTCTTATTCTGTTTAGATTGGCTCTTATGTAAGAGAGGGTAACAAATAGGCAACCATATTTCCTGCCTCCTGCAGTTGAGGAAGATCTGTGGTGGGGAGGTCTGCTCAAGTTCACCACTTGTATGTTTAAAATTACTACATTTTGAGCCTTAACAGACAGAAATTTTCTTAGTGAATTGGAGATCTTAAAATAGAAGCTTAGAGCTGAAAGAGACCTTAGGAATCATCTCATACGCCTGCCTTATTTTCCAGATAAGGACTTTGAGATACTGGGAAGCACATACGTTATGAGACTACTTGCTGTTCTAGTCTGGAGCATTCATTACCTATTAATTTTAACTTGGGACATCCTTTAAATTGTTAAAAATCTTTTGGAAAAGATATCTTTTGTTACTTTGAAATTTAAGGCTATAGAGCTGGCAAGTGTTTATAGGCCAAAAATTATGTGAGTAGAAATGGGAAAAGTTTAATAAAAACTGAACCTAACAGCTTGGAAAATTAGACACTTTCTGGGTAATCTACGTTTGTGTGTTTGTTTTCTCTTTGCCCTTAAGTTATTGAGATTGTTGTAGATAGTATTAATTTGGATCCTTGCAATGTGTAAACGGTTTATAACTGGAGCTCTAAGGAACAGTTATGAGACACTTTCATTGCTAAATCATGGTCTGGGGAAGTCTGCCATTTACTTTGTCATAGAATAGGGCTACCTTCCTAGCTGTTATTGATGGTCTCTGAGCTCTAGAAAACACATGTCTTTTTAAGATAGTAACAGCTTGACATTCACTAAGAAGAGAATGAAGCTCTGAAAGGCCATTTTGTGAGAGTTGAGATTGCTTTATTCATAGTGGTTTTTGAAGATACATGTTTCCTCCTTTCTGGTTAGTCATAGTTGTGCAACGTTTTTTCCCCTTCAATTGATCTGACTTCAGCCTTAATGAAAGATAATGCAGTCATTTCCTGGAAGCTTAGTGCTCTTTAGCTGTTGCCTGGCTGCTACAAAGTCTCTCATTTTACCTGTTTTTCTGGTATACAGTTATTTTATTAGAAAAACTCAGCCTCTTGGCAGTATGATGTAGTGGAAAGAGCCATGAATATGAATTCATGTTGTAAGATAGGTAAGTAGATAGCATTCTGTAAAGGGAAACATTATTTTTAAATGGTTGTGGAAGACTGCAGCTTCTATGTCACTTAATAGATTTAGTCTTTTTGGGGCCCTACCACGTGGCTTCTTGTAGGATCCTAGTTCCCTAAATAGGGATTGAACCCTTACATCCCCACCCCCCACCTCTAGCAGTGAAATGGAAGAGTCCCAGCCCCTGGACTGCCAGGGAATTTCCACATTTATTGTTTTTAAAAGTCATCTTTTAAAACTTTTCTAAGTTCTCTTGTTGACTTTTATTATGTTTATTTGTTTACTTGAATATACAGGCAAAGGCACAAACTTAGACCCCAAATCAGTCGCCCATCTTAGTGTTCCTGTTTTCAGTTCTGCCGCTGGTGGGTGATAGTGAAGAAGGGACCACTCAGTAACGTGGGGATCTTTTGGCTCTTAGTTCTTGTTATTTTTTAAGTGAGCAGCTTTTCCTTTTTTTTTTTTTAACTAACACCCTGTCCCCTTTATTCTTTTATCAACACTCTTTCCTCTCATTTGGTAGTTACACGCTCTGATCTCGGTTCTGGGTTGTTTTGTTTTTTAAGCTTCAAGCTTCAGATTTTTTTCTCAGCCCCGGCTAAGTTCAAAAAACTCTTCCCCAAGGTTGAGGAGGGGCCAGTTTTGAAAGACTTAGTTTGGATGACTTCGTGGGAGTTCTGCCTAATAAAGAGTGCGGGACTGGGCTTTGGCAAGAGAATAAAACATATTTCCTTGATGGCTATAATTCACTCATGAAGCAAATTTCAGACACTAAAAATAAAAATTTCACATCTGCTTAGTTTTATTGGGGTCGGGAAAATGTCTCCTCTTAGAAATTAAGTTGAATGCGATACCAGAGTTGGTTTGCCAACAGTGTCGCTAAACTTGGGGTCAGATTGCTGAGACCTATTTTGTTAACAGAACAAAATAGTTCATTTGAACATGAGTGTTAAGTAGGTTTAGTTGGTTTAAATGTGTCCAGAATTATCATTCTAGTTAGTGCAAAGGGTCATACAAGAGAATTTTCTATTTTAAAATAATATACTTTTATTGACTATAACATCGTGTTTCAGCATCATTTGCTTTCTTTAGTGTGATTTTATAAGTGTAATTTAAATGAGTTCAGTGTAAGTAGAAAAGATCTCCTTTAAAATCTAGGTGCCTTGATTGATTTGGAAAGACTGAGAAGACAGTCTTGAGACTTTTTCAGTTGCTCCTATTTATTTATTCTAGTGGCTTTCTGTCAGTGACGTCATTGTTAAATCACACTGCATTGTGTAATGTGGTCCTTTTAGTTCTTAATTAAATAACAAGAGCACAAGGGTGCCTAGTGTTTTGGAAAAATTTAGTATCTGTTCTATTCTCAGATCTCCCTTTCCCTTTAATTATTCTACATTGTAAAGTAGCATATAAATGTTGGCACTAAAAATGTAGTTCTGCTCATTTCTTGGTTCTAATTGTTTTGTTTTCCCTCGAAAATATTTTAAATGTAAGAGGAACACCTGTAGAAAGGCTGTATTACATAATATTTTGTAAGTTACTGATTGGATAAACATTAATAGATAATAGTTGAAATTTTTCAGTTTGCCGTTTAATTGAAAAACAAGCATATTTTTCATATTTCTTATGGAAGGTATGTCAAAATAAGCAGGATGACAATATACAGCCTTGACATACTCCTTTTCCTGTTTGGAACCAGTCTGTTGTTCCATGTCCATTTCTAACTGTTGC
>NW_011494955.1:6941799-6980711 GCF_000754665.1 Bison bison bison
TTCCATCACCTCCACTAGCTTTGTTTGTAGTGATGCTTTCTAAGCCCCACTTGACTTCACATTCCAGGATGTCTGGCTCTAGGTCAGTGATCACACCATCGTGATTATCTGGGTCGTGAAGATCTTTTTTGTACAGTTCTTCTGTGTATTCTTGCCATCTCTTCTTAATATCTTCTGCTTCTGTTAGGTCCATACCATTTCTGTCCTTTATGGAGCCCATCTTTGCATGAAATGTTCCCTTGGTATCTCTCATTTTCTTGAAGAGATCTCTAGTCTTTCCCATTCTTTTGTTTTTCTCTATTTTCATTGATCTCTGAGGAAGGCTTTCTTTTCTCTTCTTGCTATTCTTTGGAACTCTGCATTCAGATGCTTTTATCTTCCTTTTCTCCTTTGCTTTTCGCTTCTCTTCCTTTCACAGCTATTTGTAAGGCCTTCCCAGATGGCCATTTTGCTTTTTTGCATTTCTTTTCCATGGGGATGGTCTTGATCCCTGTCTCCTGTATGGATGTGAGAGTTGGACTGTGAAGAAAGCTGAGCGCCGAAGAATTGATGCTTTTGTACTGTGGTGTTGGAGAAGACTCTTGAAGAGTCCCTTGGACTGCAAGGAGATCCAGCCAGTCCATTCTAAAGGAGATCAGTTCTGGGTGTTCTTTGGAAGGACTGATGGTAAAGCTGAAACTCAGCACTTTGGCCACCTCATGCGAAGAGTTGACTCATTGGAAAAGACTCTGATGCTGGGAGGGATTAGGGGCAGGAGGAGAAGGGGCCGACAGAGGATGAGATGGCCGGATGGCATCACCGACTCGATGGACCTGAGTCTGAGTGAACTTCGGGAGTTGGTGATGGGCAGGGAGGCCTGGTGTGCTGTAATTCATGGGGTTGCAAAGAGTCGGACACGACTGAGCAACTGAACTGAACTGATGTCAAAATAGTATTATCCCTAACATTTAACATTATTATATTAGATCTGTAGCGCTGAAGCATTATTTAAAAGGTATATGTCCACACTGTGACTACATTGTTAATGGCATGCTAGGTTTTAAGAATTGGTCCCTTTAGAAGACCCTGAAAAAGTTTCTGAAGAAAGTTTTTTCCTTCAGAGTTGGTTGTAAATCTGGACTATAATTTGAATTTGTACTTCTGCTCCAGTGCTTTTTAAGCTCTGGCAATATTACTTGTTTCACAAGTTTGGGTGTACCTATCTGATTTACTCTGAATCTTTCTCACCCTATACCTGTATACAAAATGAATAATTTAACGTGTACAAAATAAATAATTTAACGATTTCGAAGAAGGGGTTAAAATATAAAATACCCAGGTCAAGACAAAGACGTGCCCTTTATGAGATGAGAGAATCAGTTAAAAATCTGCATGTCTGCAGGAATTCCCTGGAGGTCCAGTGGTTGGTACCCAGGGCCTTCACTGCTGTGGGCCTGTGTTCAATCACTGGTCGTGCTTCGAGGTGCAGCCAAACCAAAACAAAAGCAAAGCAAAAAAAATCTACATTTCTGAGAAAAAAAATTTTAATGGTTTTCATAGTAAATCAAATGTCTGCTGCAAGTAATCCAGATAAGGTAAAATGCTATTGAGATGGAGCTTTTCAGATTATTCCATGTGTTCTTCATTAACTTGACACTGTTTGGATTGCTTAGAAGTTATAGCTCTTTGCAAACATATTGTAATTAAACCGAACTCTCCATGTTAATAGCAGTTAAACTTGAAGATGGCTGGAGTTGGAAACCCTCATCCCCTCCAGTACTCTCCTTCTGACAACCTAAGGTGTAGAAAGACTCAGTGACTTGTCAGAGGTCATTGACAAAATTTACAGTGACAGGTCTTTTGACTTCAGATCAGTATCATTTCCACTACACCACTGCTCTCTCGTAGAAAAATGGATTTGTTTTTTGACCCAATTCAGTTATTTTGAAGAGTTAAATTTGTAACTTAAGACAAAAAATAGGAAAAAAAAAAAGAAGCAAAAAGCATGGTTAAATCAACAGCCTTTTTATAAACATTGTTATGGATCAGAATTGTTATAACAAGATCTATTAATTTGAATTTATTTAATCTGTAATTAAATATAATGTAAATAATCAACGATATGAGTACATTAAGGAAGGAAGGAGCAAGATGGTAAAAGAGAAGTCAGAGATTTTCATAATCAGTTGTTTGAAAGCATGAAGGTCCTCTGTGTTATATTGGCGTGAGAGTATTATTCTGGCGCCTCAGTAAAGAATATGCCTGCAATGGGGGAACCCTGCGTTCGATCGCTGGGTTGGGAAGATCCTCTGGAGGAGGGCATGGCGACCCATTCCAGTATTCTTGCCTGGAGAATCTCCATGGACAGAGGATCCCAGCGGCCTGCAGTCCATTGGGTCACAGAGTCGAACACGACTGAGCGACTAAGCACAGCACAGCACATTACCCAACCCTCCTTTTTTTTTCCCCCTACTAGGAAGATGTGATATGTTTCCCTGATTGTTCCTAATTTTTTCCTTGATGGACTTGAGACATTTTTATAGCAAACTTTCTCCTTATTGTCCCTACTATTTTCCATTTTATTCTGAAATTTTCCTTTCGGTGCCTTCCTTCTACTCCCATATTTCTGATTAAATAGTGTATGTATATCTCTTGATATACTAGGGGATATGGTTTAACAACCTTTTTTTAAAAAAAATTATGTATTTTGAGCTGGGCTGGTTGCTGTGCGTGGGGTTTCTCTAGTTGCGGCAAGTGGGGCTACTCAAGTTGCCGTGTGCAGGCTTATTGTGGTGACTTCTCTTGTTTGTTGCAGAGCGTGTGCTCTAGGGTTCGGGGCTCAGTAGTTGTGGTGCGTGGTCTTAGTGGCCCCTCAGCATGTGGGATCTAGTTCCCCAAGAGATTGAACCCATGTCCCCTGTGTTGGCAGGCAGATTCTTAACTACTGGACCACCAGCGAAGTCCTAAAAAAACCTTTGAGAAACTGTATTAGGGCCTGATTTTGTCCAGGCCCTAGATAGACAAGGCATAATATTTCTCACTGGTGATACATCCGAAAGTAATCTGCTTAGGATTCTTTGGCAGTTTCTTGCACTTGTGAAGGAAAATGTACTTTAAATGTATATAGACCACTTGTCTTTTTTTTTTTTTGAATCTTTATTCATCCCATTTGTATTAATGAAGGTAAAAAGCCTGTAACTCTGGAAACTATTTGAAAATTTTTTATATAGTCAAGAAATGTTTTTCTTTTGGGATTCTTTTAAAAGATTATCTGTTGGCATTATTATGTTTTGAATGGCCTCCTTATTTATTCTTAAATGCTGTTAAGAAATGCAATAATACTCACAGTTCAGTTAACTTACATAGGCATTTACTGAACACCAGTGTACTTAGTAATATAACTGCTCCCTACAAGGCTTAAGAATTAGATGCAAAAGTGTTAAGTGGAAGTGGGTTCTAATTTTTGATGCCTCTTTCATAGATAAGTTTATTGAAATTTATTGAGCATTTATTGTATATCAAATGTGTATAGGCTCTTGGAATTCATTGAAACAGATGATGTTGTCTCTTGCCTTCTTGGAGCTCCAGTTCTTGTTGTGCTATAGTTACCTACACTTAATGCATTTTAGGGGGGACCAGTTCAGAATCCACCTGGAATGTGGGAGACCTGGGTTTGATCCCTGGGTTGGGAAGATCCCCTGGAGAAGCAGGGGATCCTACTGGAGTGGTGACCCACTCCAATATTCTTGCCTGACAGTGGAGGCTGGTGGGCTGCAGTTGTTGGGATCGCAAAGAGTTGGATATGACTGAACAACTAACCATACAAACAGTTTTCACAACTAATCCTGAGAGTTACAGCAAAATATATGAGATAATAGGGCCCCACAGTATTTTGGATTTAAATTAGTCTTCTTGTCCTGTGTCATGTATTGTCAGGTTGTTAATTTTTAATTAAAAATGTTGTCCTGCCCTTTAAATACTTTAACTGTTTTTACCTATAATTTTGGCTCAAGTTTGTAAAAACAGATGCATGGCAAGAGGGAAGAGATTTGTATAAATTTTTTGATGTACTTAATGATGTTTTTCTTTGGTCACTATTAAATCCCTGGCATTTATGTAGTTTTAGGGGAAAATTGTTTAAAATGAAAGAATATGCAAAGCAATGTAATTTTTTTTTTAACTGATTTTTTTTTTCTTATTTATTTGTTTGTGTCAGATCTTAGTTGAGTCATGTGGGTGGGATCTTTCGTTGAGGCGCATAGACTCTCTAATTGTGGTGCACGGGCTCAGTAGATGTGGCAGATGGGCTCTGTCATTGCAGTGCTTGGGATCATTGCTCTGTGGCATGTGGGATCTTAGTTCCCCAGCCAGGGATCAGATCCATTTTCCTTGAGTTGCAAGGCAGATTCTTAACCACTGGACCACCGGGGAAGTCCCTAAGTAATTATTTTTAGGGAAAAAACCATGTAACATAAAATTTACCATCTTAACCCTTTTTTAAGTGAACAGGTCAGTAGTGGTAGGTATATTCAGGTTGTTATGCAACAGATTTCCAAAACTGTTTCATCTTACAAAATTGATACACAGTCTATACCTCTTAAGATCTTTATTTCCCCTTCTTTCCCAGACCTTTGCAGTCATTATTCTACTTTGTATTTCAATGAATTTGACTACTTTAGGTATACCATACAAGTGGAATCATAGAGTATTTGTCTTTTTACAACAAGCTTATTTCATTTAGCATAATGTCTTCTAAGCTCATCCATATTGCAGCATGTGACAGGATTTCCTTCCTTTTTAAAAAATTCACTTATTTATCTATTAATATTTATTTATTTGGCTATTCCAGGTCTTCATTGGAGCACATGATATCTTTAGTTATAGTATGTGAGCTCTTAGTCACAGCACAGAGGATCTAGTTTCCTGACCAGGGATTGAACCTGGGCCCCCTTCAGTGGAAGCAGAGTCTTAACTTCTGGACCTCTTGGTACTTTTAAAGATAAATCATGCTTAGGTAACTGGTAATTGCTTACCTTCTTATTTTGATTCCTTATACACAAATGACCACAGAAAGCAAAGATGGCTTGTTGCTGGCAAGCATTTCCCTTTTTGGAATTGATTCATTGACCCCTCTGAGCCCCAGAAAATGTCAAATTGTCCTTTTATCCCATATTGGATATCCTCCTCTTTAGTTCATATAGAGGTTTAGGAAATTGTAGCATGGCCAGGTATCTTGGTGTAATTAATCTTTTAGTCAAATACCTGATCAGAGCTATCTTAATAAAAGCACTAATATATGATCACATTGTATTATTTTTAACTGAAATGTGAAATTCAGATGCATCCAGACTTTAATTACTAATAGGTCTTTGATTTATTCCTGAAAACATCATGATGACTAATTAAAGTCTTAAAATTTTATTAGAATAACTGGGATGGAGATATTATAAAATATTATTTTATTACATTATCCAGATGTGTCTTACCATTAAAATTTAAGAACTAGGCATTTAAACTTTTAAGAAATAGGCACATGCAATAGAGATTATATGAAATAGGCACCTTCATTTCCAGTACTACTTTCTTAGTATTGAAAATTATTACTCCATGGACTGTTTGGTTTTAATCATTGCTTTGCTTGCAAAGGAATTTGATGCTGTTTAAAGTGGTACTGAGGCTTCCCTGGTGGCTCAGTGGTAAAGAATCCACCTGACAATGTACTGGACATGGGTTCCATCCGTGATCCAGGGGGGATCCCACATGCTAAACTCATGCACCACAACTGTTGAGCCTGTGCTCTAGAGCCCAGGAGCCACAACTACTGAAGCCCACTTGCCCTGGAGCCTGTGCTATAATAAATAAATAAATATTTATTAAATGAATAAATATTAAATAAATAAAAGTGGCACTGGGACTTCCCTGGTGGTCCAGAGGCTGGTACTCTATGCTCCCAGGACAGGGAGCCCGAGTTCAACTTGTGGTTGGGGACTAGATCCCACATGCCTCAGCTAAAGATCACATGTGCCGTAACTAAGACTCAGCACAGCCAAATAAATGTTTTAAAAAATAATATTAAATACAAGTGGTACCAGCCAAGAGATTTGTCCATTTCCAAAAAGCTAAGCATCAAACTTAAAGCAGACTTTTTTTTTAAGCCCCGTAAAACCTCAGTATTATAGATAACTTTGTCCAGAATGATTCTCTTGATAACAATGTCACTGTAGGATTACTAATGTTGCATCATCTGAAAACCCCCTCGTAAAAGGAAGACATCCCAGGGCCACTGTAGAGGATTGTTGGGACATACTTGGCATTGTGCTCAGTATGCTCTACAGTATTGTATGTAGAGGAAAACCAAAATTTTGAGTTGACCAAAAAGTTTGTTTGGGTTTTTCCATAAGATGTGATGGAAGAACCTGAACAAACTTTGGCCAACCCAATTAAAGGTTATGTCTGGAAAACATAGGCTTCTGTTCAGAAGTCAGGTTTAGAGGCTTTTTCTAGTTCTGGTTCAAACAGCACCATCAGGCCCTTGCAGTTGCATTCTGAAACCTGAAATGGAAGTTGATGATGAAACCTACTGCTGCACATGAATAGGTGTGTTTATGAATGAGTCATATTGTGTCATGTCTCCTGTTTTCTTATATCCCCTCCCCACTACCCCTATTTCTAATCTCAACCTCCTGTGAGGCATTGGTACTTTGAACAAACTCAAGCGCTTGCTGAAGAGAACTTTTTTTTTTGTTGTTATGCTGCTGTTAGGAGGGAAGATGAAAAGACTATTTGAAAGTACAATATAAAAATCCACAAAATTATTGAGAGATTGGGAACAGTTGTTGGAAAGTTATTCTGTTTAGTTAGTACTATTTTGGATGAGAAATAGATGACTGACTATAAGTGGGATCTTAGAGCCAAAATACGGTGGGGTTTTGTTTTAAATATTGTTTTTGCAGATGAACACATCTCATGTCCTGTGTTGTATAAGGTGAAACAGTTAGCTGGATGAAATAAGTCCAGTTCTGAAACTAGCAGTACTTGAAAATCCTTTGTGAAAGAAAAAGTGTGTCCTGAGTGAGATGCTTAGTATGGACAGGGGTGTGACATGCCAGGATCGAGATCATAGCTTTGCTGCTTAACTGGCTGCATGACTTAGGGGAAGTTCTTCATCCTCTCCTCTATACAAGAGGGTTAGTAGAATATTTAGCCTCACAGAATTACTAGGATTAAATGAGGTAGATAACATAATATTGATCCTCAACACACATTAGTGCCCATATCTCAATAGAAGTTCTGTTCTCCCATTCAGTTAAAAGTAGGATTTTGATTACTTAGCTGAAGGCTGCTCTTTAAAGTTGTGTCTAAGATCTTTGCGTTCTTTCTTGCCCATTGGTGTAGTCAATAAACTACAATAACTACAAAAAAGGAAGTAAACTCCAGACAGTATGCTTTGTTCTTTCATAAACCATTCTGGTAAAAACAGTAGTTGAATTACCCATAAATTTTCTCTTCCTTTATCTCTTGTTGGCTTGGTTATAAACTTGGTGTAGACTGTTTGCTAGAAAAACATTCTTGATGAACACTATGTTGACCAATGATAATTAGGTTTCTTAATTTTTGTTTCAACGAGTTATTTTTCTGTCCCTGTGTTCTTGAGTTGTTTGGTTTTCTGTACGTTAAGACAATTTTATTTTTCCTTTTACATTTCTAGAACTTGGTTTTACTTTCTTTTTTACTCTCAGCTGATTCCTGTCTCACCTATCTCACCCCCTCACCCCAAAAAAGCCCACCCCTTCAAAAATGATTGTGAAATAATTTCGGACATCTAGGCAGGTTTAAAGGATAATACAATGGATTTTTTTTTTTACCCATATCCCAGTTCACAAAATGATATATTACAAATATTAAAGCTCACAAAATTTGTCTGCCCTCAGCAATTTAAAAAAATTGCTGCTAAACTGTGTGGTTTTATCAATTAATGATTGTTTTGATTGTGTGTGTAAACTCACTTGTTTCGATCTTCTGTTGCAAAAGGAGAGTAGAAAATTGAGGCACTGGTTAGGGCTGAACCAACTTAAGTTAGTGATTTTGGAATTTCTTGACTTCTGTTCATCTACAGAGCAAGGATGATGATTATATTCTTCTCAATTCTTTGTGGTAGTGTAGATTCTTAAGTGTACGAGTACATACAGATATCTGAGACATTTGGTAGCTGTTCTCTGTACAATTTTAGGTATGTCAGTGTTTTAGATCTTAAATGCCTACAGGAACAGGGCAGGAACCACCTTTGTTTTTCTTTATACAGAGCATGTTTGGTAGCACAAACCTATGGATACAGAATAACTTATCTAAAGGGAAAACACTGGTTGCTCACAAAGGACTGCTATGTAAATTACAGTTCAGTATGGAAAATGGGAAAATTCAAAGCATTCACTTTATAGAGATCTCTAGAGCTAAAATTAGAAAACTTGTTCATTCACTTAGTCATGTCCGACTCTTTGCAACTCCATGGACTGTGTGCAGCATGCCAAGCTTCCCTGTCCTTCGCTTAGTCCTGGAGTTTGCTCAAACTCATGTCCCTTGAGTGGGTGATGCTGGTGTCTGACCATCTCATTCTGTCACCCCTTCTCTTTCTGCCCTCAATCTTTCTCAGCATCAGGGTCTTTTCCAGTGAGTTGGCTCTTCACATCAGTTGGCCAAAGTATTGGAGCTTTAGCATCATTCCTTCCAGTGAATGTTCAGGGTTGATTTCCTTTAGGATTGACTGGTTTGATCTCTTTGGCATCCAAGGGACTCTGAAGAGTCTTCTCCAGCACCACAGTTCAAAGCATCAATTCTTTGGTCCTGGTCCTCAGCGTTCTTTATGGTCCAACTCTTACATCCATACATGACTAGTGGAAAAACCGTGGCTTTTGACTATACATACCTTTGTCAGCAAAGTGATGTTTGCTTTGTAATAAACTGTCTAGGTTTGTCATAGCTTTCCTTGTAAGGAGCAAGTATCTTTTAATTTTATGGCTGCAGTCACCATCCATAGTGATTTTGGAGCCCAAGAAAAAAAAAATCTGTCACTATTTCCTTGTTTTCCCCTTCTGTTTGCCATGAAGTGATGGGACCAGATGCCATATCTTAGTTTTTTGAATGCTGAGGTTTAAGCCAGCTTTTTCACTCTCTTCTTTCACCCTCATCAAGAGGCTCTTTAGTTCCTCTTCATTTTCTGCCATTACAGTGGTATCATCTACATGTCTGAGGTTGTTGATATTTCTCCCAGCAATCTTGATTCCAGCTTATGATTCATCCAGCCTGGCATTTTGCATGATATACTCTACATAGAAGTTAAATAAAATAAGGTGGGAGACAATATACAGTGTTGATGTACTCTTTCCAAATTTTGGACTAGTCCATTGTTCCACGTCCAGTTCTAACTGGTAAGGTGGTCTGGTATTCCCATCTCTTTTTTAAGAGTTTTCCAAAGTTTGTTGTGATCCACATGACTTCATTCATGTAGTCAATGAACCAGAAGTAGATGTTTTTCTGGAATTCCTTTGCTTTCTCTATGATCCAGCAAATGTTGGCAATTTGATCTCTGATTCCTCTGCCTCTTCTAAATCCAGCTTGTACATTTGGAAGTTCTCAGCTCACTTACTGTTGAAGCCTAGCTTGAAGGATTTTGAGCATTACCTTTGATGATAGGAAAAAATATTTTTAATTTAATTTTTTTTTTTTGGCCATGCTGCTCAGTTTGTGTGATCTTAGTTCCCCAACCAGAAACTGAACCCAGGCCAAGGCCATGAAAGCTTGGAATCTTAACCACTAGGCCACCAGGAAACTCCCTAAATATATTTTTAAGTAACTTGTTGAAGTGGTATTGGTAAAAACATTAAACAATAAAAATAATTCTGAAAATAAAGTAAAAATTAATTGAACTTTAACTATTCAAAGATAATCGTTGTTGAAATTTTGGTAATCATCCTTCCAGCCATGTTTTTGACCTTTGTGTACAATTTACAAAGAAGTCTATATATTTTGTTAATACTAAAATAGTATTATACTCTTTATAGTGCTTCATAATATTATTTTTACTGAACAGTATATCATATACATTTTTCATAAATAATAAATATCATCATTTTAAATGATTGTATGGAAATTTCATGGTATGTTAGTGCTGCTGCTGCTGCTGCTGCTAAGTCACTTCAGTCGTGTCTGACTCTGTGTGACCCCATAAAAGGCAGCCCACCAGGCTCCCCCATCCCTGGGATTCTCCAGGCAAGAACACTGGAGTAGGTTGCCATTTCCTTCTCCAATGCAGGAAAGTGGAAAGTAAAAGTGAAGTCGCTCAGTCGTGTCCGACTCTTCTCGACCCCATGGACTGCAGCCCACCAGGCTCCTCCGTCCATGGGATTTTCCAGGCGAGAGTACTGGAGTGGGGTGCCATTGCCTTCTCCGATGTTAGTACTAGGATATGCTTAACTCTACTGATGTACTTTTTTTCCACCCTAAAATTTCATTGTTACAAGTAATGCTGTGATGAACATCATTGTTTATACTTTTTAGATTAAAATTTTATGAAGTGAGTGATTCTATTCCTAGGTATATTTCTAAGAGAAATGAAAACACATATCCACACAAATAGCAGCACTGTTCCTGAGAGCTGAAAGGTGGAAGCAATCTAAGTGTCCAGTGGGTAAACAAAAGTAGTCTATCCATTTGATGAAGCATTATTCAGCCAATAATATTGGTTTATGTGTGTTAATTTTATAATGGCTATGTTGCAGTCTTACTGCTTTCAGTAATTTTTAGTGATTTTCCAGGTATATTGTCATGTCAACTACAAATAATATTACCTACTCCATGCTAATATTTATACCTCATTTCATTCTTGTTAAATAATAGTCACAATAGTAGGGATCCTTGTTATATATTTCACTTCCAGAGGAGTGATTTTAAATTACTGCATACTATTTTATCAAGTTGTTTGCCACAGCTTATTTCTCTTTTGTCATATTAAATACTCAAGTAGTTTCAAGATATCTGTATTTTTAATACAGAATATAATAGACCATACAGTTTTCTCAGTTTAAGTCATTTTCTTAGAATAAGAATATTCCTCAGGAGTATGTTTGCTGATTGGTTCATTACATAATCAATATTAAAAGAACAGAGAACAGAAAGCTCAAAATATATTAAGTAAAATGCATACATCTAAATTATTCATTGCCATAGTAAGCAGAAGTTGAAGAAAACCATTTAGGAAAAGGAGTACATAGATGCATAAATGAGCATCTGTATATTTTCATGGAGTAGCTTTTCTGTTTTTTTTCCTTTTCTCATACTGTCATTGACAGTTTAACGCTGTGATGTTTTTCTTTAACACTAGGTATAAATGAGAGTTTTCTGCTTTTAGTATTTATCTAGTAGTCTGGACAAATTAAGACCAAGGGAAATTTAGTTATATTAAAAGTTACCTTTCAGTTTATGGTGGGGGAGTGTTAAAATATCAGCTGTACTATATCATATTACATAATTATACTGTGGGCATTACTCATGCATAAACTTAGCCCTATCATTAAAAGGTACCCAGCATGTAAGTGCCTATTCACATGTTCACTTCAGGCATCTCAGGATACTATGGATCTGGAGTTATTTTTTTTTTGTGGCTGTGCCATGTAGCATGTAGAATATTAGTTCCCCGATCAGGGATCCAGCCCGCACCCCCTGCCCTGGAAGTGCAGCGTCTTAATCACTGGACCGCCAGGAGGCCTCTAAAGAGTTACTTCTTAATATTGGTTCAGATTTTTATGCTTAATGCTACTGTATTATGATTACAAATTTGTAAAGCTTATTTGTGCAGACAAGTAGTAGTTGAGGGGAAGATGGAAAAAGATAATAATTTGTTGGGGTGGTAGAATTTTTGATATATTCAGCCCCTTTTTTGGAGAAGGAAATGGCAGCCCACTCCAGCAGTCTTGCCTGGAGAATTCCTTGGACAGAGGAGCCTGGTGGGCTACATACAGTCCATGGGTTCGCAGAGTCGGACACGACTAAGTGACTAAACGACCATCACTGTTAATAGTACTTTATTATTACTATTCTACTTATATTTTTAATAATCTTATTCACAGGGGAGAAGGGTAGGGGAAGGGATTGTTGGGTAGTTCGAGATTGATATGTACACACTGCTGTATTTATTTATTTTATAATTTATTTGTTACTTTTGCTTGTGCTGGGTCTTCATTGCCTGCATGTGGGCTTTTCTCTGGTTGCTAAGAACAGGTGCTGCTCTCTAGCTGTGGTGTGCAAGCTTCTCATTGTGGTGTCTTCTCCTGCTGGAGAGCACAGGCTCTGGGCACACGGGAGGCGGTAGCTGCCGCATGTGGGCTTCAGTAGTTGTGGCTTGTGGGCCCTAGAGCGTGAGCTCAGTAGTTGTGGCATGTGGCTTAGTTGCTCTGCAGCATGTGGAATCTTCCCGTACCAGGGATCAAACCCGTGTCCCCTTCATTGGCAGGTGGGTTCTTATCCACTACGCCACCAGGGAGTCCCACACTGCTGTATTTAAAATAGATAACCAAGGACATCCTTGGTGGTCCAGTGGTTAAGACTGTGTTTCCACTGTAGAGGCTGTGAGTTCAGTCCCTGGTCAGGGAACTAATAAGTTCCCACGTGCCATGTGGCTCGGCCAAAAGAAATAAATAACCACCAAGGACCTACTCTATAGCGTAGGGAACTCTGCTCAATATTATGTAACAAGCTAAATGGGCGAAGAATTTGAAAAAGAATAGATACATGTATATATAAACTGTATCACTTTGCTGTACACCTGAAACTGTCAAAACATTGTTAATCAACTATACTCCAGTATAAAATAAAAAGTTTTTGAAAAGGAATTTTATTAGAATATGGTGGTGGTGGTTTCGTTGCTACGTTGTCTTCCACTCTTTTGTAACCCTATGAACTGTAGCCCGCCAGGCTTCTCTGTCCATGGGATTTCCCAGGCAAGAACACTGGAGTGGGTTGCCATTTCCTCCTCGAGGGGATCTTGGTAGATAGCTACTATTATTAATTTTTCTTCGGGACCCACTAGAGAAATTAATTTGGTCTTGTTACCGAGAGCCTCTAGGACATTTGAGTATGAGATACTTCTCTTTACTGTGTATATCTCTGCTTTGCTTCAGCATTCTTTCATGCTTTTATCGTCAGACAGCATCTCCTTGCTATATTTTATCTAGGAAATTTTCTGAAAACATGAAATTTTGTCCACACTTTTTCTTTTCAAAACTACACTGTGCATTCAGAACAGTTATTTTTGCATTACTAATCAACCCCAAGCGAGTTTTAATCGTAATTAATGAATTACGTATAATTTGAAGACTTCAATATGATTATCCTTTTTCAGTGGTAAATCCAGTGAGTAGAAACAAAATGTTAGATTAGTATGCATTTTATTCTTGGCTTTACAGTATTTTATTGTTGCTATTTTAAACACTAATGATTAAATTTGATGTTATAACTCCCTTGCCTCATAAGCTCAGTCGTGTCCGACTCTTTGCGGCCCCGTGGACTGCAGGCTCCTCCGTCCATGGGATTTCCCAGGCAAGAAGACTGGAGTGGGTTGCCATTTCCTTCTCCAGGGGATCTTCCCAACCCAGGGGTTGAACCTGGGTCTCCTGCATTGTAGGTAGACGCTTTACTGTCTGGGCCACCAGGGAAGTCAAAGAACATACTGTGGATAGTAAGGGTACATGTATAGATGGGAGGAAAACAACATTAAAATTAACATTTAACCTTTCTTTCATTTTCTTAATATATAGTGATTTACTGAGCACCTCCTAAGTGCCAAGAACAGTGCTAGGTAATGTCCGTAGTTATCTCAGTATCCTTTTTGCCAGTGAAGGCTCAGAGAAGTTCCTTGGCAGAAAGTGATGAAACCAGGAGTCATACCTAGGTTTGCCCAGTTGCACCATGTACAGTGCATGTAATGGCCTTTATTAATTTTAATCATCAGAGGCTCTCAGTAATTTAAAATGTCAGTTGTTGAATATGAACAATTAGTTAGAATTAATTGTGTTCATCTGTTTTGTTTTGTTTTTTTGACTCTACTGCTTGGTGTGTGGGATCTTAGTTCCCTGACCAGGGATCTAACCTGTGCCCCCTGCATTGGAAGTGTGGGGTCTTAACCACTGGACCATTAGTTCATCTACAGTGTGTCTTAATTTTTTTTCACCGTGCCGCACCGCTTGCAGTTCTTTGACCAAGGAGTGAACCCAGGCCCTGAGCAGTGAGAGTACAGAGTCCAAACCCCTGATCTCCAGGGAATTCCCAACTTTGTTCTCTTAACCTTTATGTTCCTCCTCCACAGCTTTCCTCTGGTATATATTAATATATATTTGAATGAATTTTATTTTATTTTTAAATTTGTTTACTTGGCTACAGCAAGTCTTCATTGCAGCACTTGGAATTTTTGGTCTTCCATATTCGTTGAGGCATTCAGGATCTTCAGTTGAGGTATTTAGACTGTTGGTTGAGATATGCAAACTCTTAGATACAGCATATGGATCTCGTTCCCTGATCAGTAATGGAACCTGGGCCCCCTGCATTGGAACTCAGAGTCTTAGCCACTGGACCACCAGGGAATTCCCTAAATGAATTTTTAATCATAACAATTTGAATAAGAATAGGTAATTATAATTAGTTTGGAAGGGATGTTAAAGTGAATCCCCTTTCCCAGGATATCAGCATGGTGAGAGCTGGGAGGAAAGGTAAGGCAATTCTTGTTCATTTCTTTGTCTTGAAAAACAGTTTTCACTATGGAATGATGTTGAGAGAGATGGGAAGTAGATGAAAGTCTTGGAATTTACAAGAACTTCAGTATTTTACTAATAATCAAATTTTCAAGTCCTTGGTTTTCTTGGAGATGAAAAATAGGGAAATCTGTAGCTTTGGAATCATGATGGTTGATGGAGAGACATCTGAATTATAGTTTTTTAAATGGTTGCATTTCAAATTTGTGCATATACTGCACATCCATGCCCATCTTTGTTTCTTAAGCCTCTGCCCTTGGAGGGTGGGCTTTTAAAACATCTTATCACTTCGTTACAGTGACACCTACTGGTGAAAGCCTTTGCCATCTTTGTGTAGATTGCCCTGTACTTAAGGAATTAAGGGATTCCCTGGTAGCTCAGCTGGTAAAGACTCTGCCTATAATGGAGGAGACCCTGGTTCAATTCCTGGGTCAGGAAGATCCCCTGGAGAAGGGATAGGCTACCCACTCCAGTATTCTGGGGCTTCCCTGGTGGCTCAGCTGGTAAAGAATCTGCCTGCAATGCAGGAGACCTGGGTTCAATCTGTGGGTTGGGAAGATCCCCTGGAGAAGTGAATGCCTACCCACTCAAGTATTCTGGTCTGGAGATTTCCATCAAATGTATAGTCCATGGGGTCACAAAGAATCACATAGGACTGAGCAACTTTCACTAAGGAATTATCTTCATACTTTCTGAACACTGTTAATATACCAAAAAATGAGAAGATGCATAGACTAATTTTTTTCCTGCTGTATAGTTGTTTTTAATGATAAAAGTTACAGAGTTATACTATAGAAAATATGAGAAAGAGAAAGGGAAAAAAACAAACTAATAGCACTGCCCATTGCAGCCACTGATTTGGTGTGCCCAAATTGCTCTACTGGATATAAATTTTAATGTATGCATTTCTCTAGCATAACTTTCTTAGTATGCCTGTAATGTGTTTCTTGGTTTGTTCAGTAATAATGTAGCATAAGCATTTTTTCTAGGTTGTTGTAATATATATAGCCCTATCATTAAAGAATAATATAGTATAAGCATTTATTCTGAGTTCAATTAATCATAATTTTGCTGACTGCCTAGTAATCCATCTGGTTACTTGAACAGTTTATTTACATTTTAATCCGTTTCTTGTATTGCTGTTGTAAATCATTTGATGAATGTCTCTTCAGATGACTCTTTCCATGTGTTTGCTAAGTTGCCTTAGTTGTGTCTGACTCTTTGCAACCCTGTGGACTGTAGCCCGCCAGACTCCTCTGTCCATAGGATTCTCCAAGCAAGAATATTGGAGTGGGTTGGCATTTCCTCCTCCAGGAGATCTTCCCATCCCAGGGATCAGGTCTTCTGCATTGGCACACAGGTTCTTTACCACTAATGCCACCTCGGAAGCCTGACATTTTCCATAGTTGGATTTTTTTCAGTGAAGAGCATTTTTATGTACTCTGACCTTTCCCCAAATAAATCGTTGGCTGTGCTGGGTCTTTGTTGTGGTGTGCAGGCTTAGTTGTTCTCCAGCATATGGGATCTTAGCTCCTCCACCAGGGATCAAAACCACATCCCCCGCATTGGAAGATGGATTCTTAATCACTGGACCATTTGGGAAGTCCCATTAATCCTAAATACTTTTTTACCCATGCCTTTTTCTTTACTGGAACCACTGCCCTACTTTAGACTTTTATTACCTCGTTATTATCAAATGGAATAACCAGTATATTCCATTTTTTCCCTTCCAACACTCTCCTTCCCAACTCTAATACTTCTCTTAATAGAGTGTTTTATTATCACTTTATTATACACATTATAGGACAGATATTATACTTGTTGTTTTCATGTTGCGTCTTCCCAAGTGAGATGATGAAGCTGGGAAGCTCTGCAATGGCCAGGATTATATCTAACTCGATCCAGAGCTTAATATAGTGTCTGGCACATGTCCTTATTTGTTGGGTTAAATATTAGTCACATCTTAAAGACATGCCCTATATTGCCAATGTGCCCTACACATATAGGAAACGTGCTATTTCCCTGGCTGATGTATGAAAGTGCTTATCCATACTCTCTCTGCCATCACCTTTAAAAAAAAATCAGTCATTTAAATATCTGTCTGGCATCTAATAATATCTGTTTTGAAGTTCGTCTCTTCACCTACATCCTCCCTCTCCTCCACCACCATCCCACACTCCACTACATTTCTTTCGTGCTGCTGGTAGTCTTCCCTTTGCCTGGAACTACCCTTCCCTTGCCAACATTCTTCACTTGGCTAACTCCTATGCATTTTTTGAAGTTTGGCCCAAATCTTGGTTCCTTTAGGAAACAGGCCTTTTCTGAAATTCTAGACTGGAGAAATTACCCTTTTCAGTTCTGGAAAATCTTTGAATGGCTTTTAGTATAAGGTTTATATCGTTATTTTGAAATTATCTGTTTCTCTCTTCTCTAGTGAACTACAAGCTCTTCCACAGTGAAAACTATTTCTTTGAATCTTCAGCACTTAGTGTAGTACCTGGATCAGTAGACAGTAAATATTTGATAAACATTTTTACAGATTGCTGTTAGAGAGTCCACATGGCACTGTAGGGATAAGGTCTTAAGGAGGTTTGTATATAGGAAACCCTATAGATTATCATTTATACATGTCTATGGGTATAAAATCAGAGAAGGCAATGGCACCCCACTCCAGTACTCTTGCCTGGAAAATCCCATGGGCGGAGGAGCCTGGTAGGCTGCAGTCCATGGGGTCTCGAAGAGTCAGACTCGACTGAGCGACTTCACTTTTACTTTCCACTTTCATGCATTGGAGAAGGAAATGGCAGCCCACTCCAGTGTTCTTGCCTGGAGAATCCCAGGGACGGCGGAGCCTGAGGGGCTGCCGTCTATGGGGTCGCACAGAGTCCGACACGACTGAAGTGACTTAGCATAGCATATGGGTATAAAATATGATGATTAAGTAACAGGAAGTATTTAATGTGTAATTAAGTAAGTTTAGAAGCAAGATATATATATATGTGTGTGTGTATATATATATATATATGAATTTTTATAGAGCGTAACTTACTGATGAATTAGCAAGGGCTTGCATTCTGGAACAGAAGGAAATTAAATTTCTGGTGCCCATTCTTTATTCTTTGTAAAATTTTTCATTTATTTATTTTTGGCTGCACTCGGTCTTTGTTGCTGCACTCAGGCTTTCTCTGGTTGCGTTGAGCGAGGGCTGCTCTCTATCGCAGCGCTCGGGCTTCTGTGCTTGCAGCACACGGGCTCGGTAGCTGGGGCACACTGGCTTAGTTGCTCTGTAGCACGTGGGGTCTTTCCAGACCAGGAATCGAACCCATGTACCCTATACACTGTACCACCAGGGAATCCTACACTGTGGAGGTTTTTGTTTCTTGATTTGGAGCCTTATTCTGGATACCTTGTTCCTCATGTATTGTTACCAGTATTCTGTTTCAACATAGCTGAAAATACACAAACATTTTGTGGTCTGAGATATTCTTGTTTGAGTTAAATCTGTTGTGTAAAATGAAACATTGAGAAAACCCAGTGTGTGCTTAATATAGGTATTGTTCTAAAGTTTAGTCTTACTGTATTAATACTTAATGAATTAAAGAACACTATGTTCCCAAAGTCATTTCAGAAAGCAGATAATAAGGAAGTGTATGGGAACCACCCTTTTGGAAATTATTGAGAAGGTTCTTATTTCATCTTATTTTAGTATTACCCAAGTTTTTTTCTCAGAGAAGAATAGGGTGTTTGACTTGCTATGTGGTGGTCTTGAAAGTTCATAACTTCAGCACACTTCTTCACTTTGAGGAAACTAAAAAAGTGCGTAACTGCCATGGCTATTTCAGAAACTGATGCTAGAGGCAACCACTGAGTTGGGCAAGACTGTCATTAAGCTGTGCCTTTGGTTTACTAGTTATTTTAATCATGGAAAGGAAAATCTTTAATTTATTTCATTGCCTAACCAGTACCACATTTTAAGATAAAACTGTTCTTATTCTAAAACTGTTATTAAAAGAGGCAGGGAACAGATTCTGGTCTGATGTTGATACTCTGTTGACATTTTATCCCTTCTTTTTGTTAAATGAAATTAAAAATTGTTCATTCTGTCTAACCCCATTCTCAGTTTTCTTAGTTTGAAAAAATTTGAAATCATTGTGGGGGTCCAGGAGGATATTAATTTTTGACTGTCCATTTTGTAAGAATTGAAAGAGGGTTAGACATTTAGTTTTAGTACTGATATCTAAGTATATTATTCTTATGTTTCAATAAAATGGAGACAGGTTTGCTTCTTTTGAGTTGATTGGGGCAAGGGAGAACTTTGAGGATTGATAAGTTGCTTCTCAAATTTTAATGGAGTTAGTTTAGCTTGAAAAATAGATCAAAGAAGATGATTTGCTTATATGCACCACAATTTTATCGTCTCTAAAGACCTATTATAGATAGTCGGATCACTAGTTTTATAATTTTCTCTTCTGAAGTAATTTTTGGTAGGTAACTATTGGTAGTACTAACTAGCATCCTACCTTATCTGCTGAGCTGTTAGGGCTTATTTTAAAGGATAAATTCTCCATCCCCACTACGGGGAGTTTCCACTTGGCCGCACATAATTTTTAAGCAGAATGAAAATATCGGCGTGTCTTGTTCTATGATTTCTCCCTACATTTTTCCACAAGGTATTTCCCTAGCAGTATTTGACGTGTGTACTGAATGTCTGCTGTGTGGCAGCTCAGTGTTTCCTGTACTGTGCTCAGCGACTTCCATATTTGTGTTTCACAGTAACTTTATGAGATCTGTCATGTTTCATCCCAGTTTTACTGATGGGGAAATTGATAACTAGAGAAGTTATTTAATCGTTACCAAAAAAGCTAATCGTAGTGCAGGGACTCATTTCTAGGGTCTGTCATATTTCTAAACTGGTTCTTAACTTGTGCTCCAGTACTTCCCAGTTTTCATTCTGCCAGTATCATGGAAATCTCAAAATTTTCAAATTACATTTATTTTTCTATGATAGGCTGTGCTGGAAGTGCTAGAGTGAGAAACAGAGCACAGGGAGGGCCGCTCATAAGGCGCGTGACTCAGATTATGCTGATCGGCAGAACAGAGTTGAAATGAGGTACAGAAGTCAAGAGCCTGGGTTTCTAGATGTTTATTTATTTAGTTTCTACCCCATTTATTTAGTTTCCTCCTTTATAAAATAGATGAAGCAGGGCAGTTCAACACTCTCCATTTATTAGAATCTTGAGTATGGATATAGAGTTTTTAACTTATTTGCAAAATGCTTTCATAGGTGAATGCTTATTGATAGTAGATTTGAAAGCTGGAGAAGAATGTTAGCTATTCCTTTAAACCATTGCTTCTGTCTATTGGCCTAGAACAGTGTTTGAAAATGACAAATGAGACCCATTAGTAACTCATAAAATCAATATACTGGGTCATGACCAGCATTAAGGGAAAAAAAAAAAATAGAGTCTAGAAAATTTCAGAATACACTGCTTAGCATAAGGATAGACACTTTTGTGAAACTCTTTCAATTATATATATATGTACTAGATTACATTGTCAAATATATATATTTTTATTGTATGTTGCAAGTTTGAAAAGCTTGAAAAACACTGTCCTGGAACTTTGTAGAATTTATCTATTTTAATTTTACCAGGAGAGAAATTATAGTGAATTTAAGACAAATTTATCTTTAAAAGGAAATGACATCAAGTAACAGAATGTATGTATGGTGTTTTCTTTTTTGTGTGTGCATTCTGAAAAGCATCTAATCCCAGACCAAAACCTTCTGGCATGTATATAGCTAGCTACGAAGAATTAACTTTGAGGACTTTCCTGGTGGTCTAGTGGTTAAGACTCTGTATTTCCGCTGCAGGGGGCTTGGGTTTGATCCCTGGCTAGGGAACTAAGATCCCACATGCTGCTCCACATGGCCCAAAAAAAAAGAATTAACTTTGATCTCAGCTCTTTGGTTTTTCTCTGTGTATCAAAATTTATAATATGCATGTACTGTTTCCTGCTGAATATTCAGAACAATTTTTTGCTCATTTCGGGAAATTTCCCCTTTCTGGTTTTGAATAGTTTCTAGTTTAGAGTCCCGTAAAGTCTTATTTTTAGTCACTTCCATTTTGTTGGTTCCATAAGACATTAGCTCTGGGAATGAGTAAGAGATTTGTTGTAACCTCTTTCTATAACAGTATGTAACTTTATCTCATTCTTTTTAATGCATATATAGTAGTGCACATAAGTTTATTGTAATTTACTTAACTAGTTCAGCAGTGGTGTACCTTTTGATTTTTTCCCAGTTTTTTGTTACAAGGCTACAGAAAACTTTACTGTCACTTATGTTTATGTTCTCATGAATATATCCATAGGACATTGTGATTGAAAGTGAAATTTCTTTGAAGATGTGCACTTAAATTTTTAATAATATTGCCAAATTGGCCTTCAAAAAGGTCATACAGGGAGTTCCCTGGCAGTCCAGTGCTTAGGACTCTGCACTTTCACTGCCAAGGGCACAAGTTCAGTCCCTGGTTGGGAAACTAAGATCCCACAAGCTACACAGCTCAGGTGCACCCCCCCCCCACAAAAAAAAAAATACTAAAGGTTGCACTAATTTTCACCACCTGCCACTGAGCCATCTGGGAAGCCCTGTATCTTTGCCGATGCTGTGCCTTGTTAGAGTTTTAACTTTTTAACCTGGTAGGTTAAAACAATCATAAAAGTCAAATAGAATTGTGTTTTAAAATTTGAGAATGAGCATGTTTTCATATACTTATTGTTTCTTTGTCTCTGTAGTGCTGATTTTTGAGATTTCAGGTACAGGCAATATCAGTGAAGGTGACTTCAAAGTTTTGAAGAAATGGTGCTGTAAAAGTCAAGGGTCACTGTGGCTGTGATGACCTTCCCACCTTGACCCTTGTACTCTCTTAATTTCAGGTGATCATGGAGCTCAGCTTGGCCTCCATGGGGCTGGTGGTGATGGAATACATGATGACCCAACAGGTGGAGAAGAAGGAGAGAACAGCCCAGATCCCCAACCCCAAGCTGGTCGGAGGACCCGGCGGGAAGCATGCACCTGCCCCTACTGTAAAGACAGTGAAGGAAGGTAAGTTGATTCAGCCGGTCTCTTTAAGAGTGTAAGGATGAAAAATTAGTAGATTAGGAGGTAAAAATAAGTGGGGTTTTTTGTTTGTTTTGTTTTAACTTTAAGACTTGGCAGGGTTACACAGGGATCAGAGATAGTACAGTGCATTTGGTTAGGTCACATATGGTCTTGGTTCCAACTCTGGTCCTTTTCATCAACTCTTAGACCTTGGACCTTCAGAGATGCCTGCTTTCTGTTAGAGACAAGGAAGTCAGATGGAGCCAAATGGTCAAATGATTGTTACTTTATGTCTGTTTTGAGATGTTTGTTTGTTTGTTTTTATTCTTTAAAAAAATTCTATTGGTGAGATGGTTTTAACAAGATATCTTATAAAACAGCCTGGCAAAGAAATGGAAACATACCTACTGTAATGATTATTTTACAGTGACTGTGTGAAAATCATGAGTTTCTTTTTTTTTCCCCTCAAAATAGATAAAACTACTTATTCTGGGTAGAAAATTCTTCAATCAAATAATCTAATATCTTCTACAAAACAGACTTCTGATAGATTTTCGCATTAGTGTACTGCCTATACAATATTATCTCTGAAGAGTTCCAGGTTATTTCCTTTTTCTTCAAGTCACTGACTTTGAAAGAGACTAGAAAGTCATATAGGTTTTTAATTACCTTTGAAAAAAGTCTGTTAAAGTTTTGCCCCATTAAAAATAAGCACAGGGGACTTCCCTGGCGATCCAGTGGTTAAGAATCTGCCTTGCAGCGCAGGGGACTCAGCTTGATTCCTGGTCAGGTAACTTAGGTCCCATGTGCTGCCGAGCAACTGTGCTTACACGCTACAACTAGAGAGTCCATGGGTCACAATGAAAGATCCTACATGCTGCAGCTAAGACCTGACACAGCTGAATAAATAAATAAATACTAAAATAATAATAATAATATGCACAGAGTTTCCCTGGTGGCTCAGTGGTAAAGGATCTGCCTGCCAATGCAGGAGACACAGGTTCAATTCTTGATCTGGGCAGATCCCACATGCTGCAGAGCAACTAAGCTCGGGTGCCACAGCTGTTGAGCCTGTGCCCTTGAGCCCCATGCCCTGCAATAAAAAAAACTCATTGCAGCTAGAGAACCTCCACATAGCAATGAAGAGCCAGCACAGCCAAAGTAAATAAATTAAAATTTTTTTTAAAAGAACTTAAGAAAAAAATAAGCACAAAAATAAGAAATGTACCAAAACAAAAAAACAATTTGAATTCTTTGTAGGTTACCCTACATTATGGGAAAAACCTGAATCAAAAACACTTGAGTACATGGACTTCCCAAGTGGTCCAGTGGTTAAGGTTCCACACTTACATTGTAGGGAGCATGGGTTCTATCCCTGGTCGGGGAACTAAGATCCTACATGCTGCATAGCATCCCCAAAAAATTAATTAAAAGGGGAAAAAAAGCTCTTGAGTACAGTAGAGTTTCCCTCTCAAAAAGCTTCAAGTGGATTTAAGTTTTTGAAGGAAATTCTATGATTTCCACCTAAGTGTGATTTCATTTCTGTTTTTTTTTTCCTGCTCCTCTGCTAATGTGTGCTGTTAAAACCCAAGGCAAATCTCTTTTGGAAATCTCCATAGTGCCCACTAATGGATCACACATGGTACAAATTGGTTTGGCAAAACATTTCAGAACTGATTTCCTGAGAAGAGCTTAGGATTTGCTCCATATAGGGAATTTTTTTTTTTTTTAACATACCTTGAATTAGTTAACGGTCCTTATTTCCCCTCTTTTAACTTTTTTCCATCCCATCTTTTTCCACTGATGTCTCTCATAGTACTTTATCTTTTCAGCTTTTAATCTTTACCTTTTGGCTCTTGACCTTTATTTTGGAGAAAGGAAAGCTTTGTAGTTGTAAAATATTATGTTTTAAAGTTCTCCACCAAATGCTTAATGGAGAGACCCTTTGTTCACTAATAAGTTCCCAGTCAAAAATATCACCACATCACCATATTCACAGTGGCTCCCATGGAAAATGCGTGTATTGAGACTTAACGTCCAGAAAAATACAGGAAAATGCCTCATAGATTTCACAGGTCACCTTGAAAATGACATCACACATCGGAACTGACTATAAAGATTTAGCTGTTGATACTAAAAGTGAAGGCTTTTGGGAATTCCCTGGTGGTCCTGTAGTTAAGACTCTGCACGTTCACTGCAGAGGGCACAAGTTTGGTCCCTGATCCAGGGACTAAGATGCCGCATGCCATAAACAAATTAAAAAAAATAAAATGAAGGCATTTGTGTGCGTGTGTGTCTTGAGAAGTCTTTTTTCTTTTTGTAAGCTTCACATATCTAAGTGCACATTTTGATGTTTATTTATTTATAGCTACACTAGGTCTTTGTTGCTCTGTGGGCTTTTTTTTGTCGTGATTGGGGGCTACTCTTTGTTGTGGTGCACCGGCTTCTCATTGCAGTGGCTTCTCGTTGCAGAGCACGGGCTGTAGGGCCCGCAGACTTCAATAGTTGCGACTCCTGGGCTCTAGAGCACAGGCTCAGTAGTTGTGGCACAGACTTAGTTGCTCCATGGCATGTGGGATCTTCCCGGAACAGGTATTGAACCTACGTCTCCTAAGTTGACAGGCAGATTCCTTGTTTTTTTTTTTTAAATAAAAACTTGGATTAGTTTTGAGTGGGTCCAGTAATTACTATGGATATTTTATGACTCTAATTTTTGTCTCTAAAATGAACAAAGAATAATTGTGTTTTCACTTCCAGGGGCTCTGGGGATCCTGGCAAGAAGAAACAGCACATTTGTCACATGCAAGGCTGTGGCAAAGTATATGGCAAGACCTCACACCTACGGGCACACTTGCGCTGGCATACGGGCGAGAGGCCTTTCATGTGTACCTGGTCATTCTGTGGGAAACGCTTCACACGTTCAGATGAGTTACAGAGGCACAAACGCACACACACAGGTGAGCGGGAGCTTGGGAAGGGAGAGGTAGTAATGGACCAGAACGAAAAGACAAAATATACCTCGGAAGTAACTAAAATTTCTGAGCAACTTATGTTTGAAATTGAATGTATGGATCATAAATGGCATTGGAGTTAATCTGAAAACCCTTAAGAAATAAGGATTCTGAAGGTCCTATCTTACTTTTCTGCTACACTTCTTCCTTTCTGAGTACTCTCTAATCTTTACTCCCCCCCCCACCCCAAAAGACAAAAGATAATCACCAGAATTTTCTTGTTTTTAATCACCTTTTAAGATGAGCCTTATTCTGCCGTATATGGTTTGAAGGGAATGACCTGAACAAGGTACCCCTACTTCCTAAGATGTGATTTTCTCATCTTCTTACTCTTCCTTTACCTAGGTGAGAAGAAATTTGCCTGCCCTGAGTGTCCCAAGCGCTTCATGAGGAGTGACCACCTGTCAAAGCATATCAAGACCCACCAGAATAAGAAGGGAGGCCCGGGTGTAGCCCTAAGTGTGGGCACTTTGCCCCTGGACAGTGGGGCAGGTTCAGAAGGCAGTGGTACTGCCACCCCTTCAGCCCTTATTACCACCAACATGGTAGCCATGGAGGCCATTTGTCCGGAGGGTATTGCCCGTCTTGCCAACAGTGGCATCAATGTCATGCAGGTGGCAGATCTGCAGTCCATTAATATCAGTGGCAATGGCTTCTGAGATCAGGCACCTGGGGCCAGAGACATATGGGCCATACCCATCAACCCTGGGATGCAAGGTAGCATGGGTCCAAGAGACGTGTGGGAGAGTGAGCCATGAGGCATTAAAAATGCATGGTGGTGGGAAGAATTGGGGGTGGGATACAAAAGAAGAGATGGGGTCCTGGCACCCACCTGTATCATCAGTACCTTCTTAAAGTGGGAAACATAGTGAAAATTCTGTTGGTACCACCTTTGGTGCCACCTTTGATGAGCATTTGTTTGACCCCAAATAGTTTCTTAACACTTCTTACCCCAGCCTCCCCCTTCCTGCATTTCCCTTCTCAGCTCCCCCATGATGGATCCCCCCCTTTCCTGAAGCCATCATGCCTTGATAAATATATATGATCATTGAAATACTTTTTAACAAAAACAGATTCTATATTATATATATATATATAAAAGATATATAGAGATGCATTTGCAGGGGTTGGCTGGGAGGAGGAAGGAGACCATTCTGTGACCAAAATACCTTGGTCATTTTTTTTATATTGCCTTATTTCCTTATGGCTGAGCCTTGTTGTGACACATCAAGATTTCTAATAGATGTTGTCTTGGCTTCCCACCAGATTAAGCATTTATATGCTCTGCTTTTAGTTTATATATACATACATAATGTTTTCCTTTCTTAATTTTGTCTTTTAATTTGGGATCAGCTTCTTGCACTCTTTCCCTGACTCAACCCTTTCTGTCTCCTCTTCTCTCGCCTGATCACTTCATATTTTGTTTTTGGTAGTGGTCCCTGGATGAGGCACTTCTGTCATTTTTTAATAAAGTCCTTAGTCCCAGCAGCAGAATGGAGAAGCCTTGAAGCTCAGGCGAATGCTTGAGGTAGCTGTGAAGAGAGTGTTCAAAATACTACTGACGCAGGCACCCTTTTGGTGCTGGAGAGTCAAAAGCACCTCTCTCTTCATTGGCTGCTCTAAGCATCAGGAATCAGAAGTCTTTCTATGGAATTGTACAAGAGACCCTTTGAAAGTTATAGTCTGGGATCAGTTTGTCCAAACTGTGAAAAGATGGTCAAATAATAGGTAGGAGCTTTCAGCAGGAAAATGATGTGCTCAGAAGTGGAAGTGACTCAAGTAGTTCAGTTCAGGAGTTGGAGTGTTTGGACCTTTGTGCAACTTCTTCCAAGGTAGCTCTAAGCTTTGATGTGTGGGCTTCTGAGTTCACGTTCTGAAAGGAAATACACTTCCTCTTTTGAACATCTCCAGTAGTTGCTTTCCCATTATGTTATTACAGAGCATCAGCCAGTGACTCTGTTCTGGATTTCCATTCTGCAGAACTCCAGAGCATGGATCAGTGGCAAGGCAGTGGTTCTTTGATCTTTCCCCTTAACTCTTCGTAGGGTGGCTCCTGAGGGGAAAGGAAGTGCTCATGATCATGGGAATGATAGCCCAGAACAAAAAGAAATCTTGTCTTACCACTGTGGCTTATAGGGGAGACCAGGGAAAACCATCCTGCTTTTCTCCATGGCCTGATTCCTGAAGAGACTGATCCAAAAATTACAGCGGCAGGGAACTCTTAGTGCATTTGGCACTGAGATTTAAATGCAACCAGAGTTGTCCTCAAGGCCCAGCCATTAAAACATTGTCTCTCTTGACTTTCTGGTATCTCGTCAGAGAGCTTTTCACTGTGAGGAAGTGTGGAAATGGCTGTGTGTATGTGTGTAATCTGTTAGATTGGGGATAGGTTTTCTGTTAGCCAATACTATAAGAGACCTGCAATAAAAAATTACCCTAATCTGATAGAAAGTGAAGTGTTTGTGTATGACCGTGTGTGAATGTGTGTTCGTGCTTGTATATATCTACACACAGATGAGAAATTATATTTGAAATTGTTGGAAAATAAATCAAATTCAGATCAAAATGCCTTTCAGGCCCATTACCTAGAAATCTATCTTAAAACCTGGGTATGTTCCTGAGGTCATTGCTTTGCTTTTGCTAAACTAGTTACAATTATGAATGGGGGATATTCTACTGCACTTTTAAAAGAAGAAACTATTTTTGTGTTTGAAAGTGAAACCAACATCCAGATCTATAGTAGAGTCCTAATTCCTCTCATAATTTTGTTTACCTTGACTATAAATAGATGATGCCATGATTCTACTATATATTTTATATAAAATCTATCCAAATTAGGGTTTGGGTAAGTTTGTGTTGTTGTTTAACCTGAAATACAATAACTGTTAATATTTTAAACAAAAGCTCACTCCATTTGGTCCTTTGTCTGCAGACTTAATAGTGTTTTTGACACACAAGCTATTGCAAGGAGCTTTCCCCTTATCAAATTGCATTAATACTGAAGTAAAAGTTATCTGCCCAGCCATTTATCACACTCTTTGTTCCCACTCAAAGGCAGAACTCTGAACATGTTATTTTATATCTGTAATCATGTACATAGGCATCTTCTGGAGGAAAGGGGCAAGATAACTCACTGGAGTGTGCAGTGTTTTGATAGAACATTTCAAGGAATGGAATCTTCCCCAGAATGAAATTACTAGATGTAATCTAGCTTAATGATGCTGAAGCTTATACACTTTTAGGTTATTTGATGATGGTTTTCTCTGGGATGGAATGCTGGTTTACCCCCAGCTCTTAGCACAAGCAAATTTATATCCAGTTCTTTCCACTTGTCCTAGTTCCTTCTCTCCAAGGAAGCTCAAGATTCAGTATCTTGTTTGGCCCTAAAATGAAAGCCGCTACTGCTTTTATCTCCCAGCAGCAGTCAGTCAGTCAGTCTTTTCCACAGCACGTTAACCCACATTCCTTGAGTCAGGAGCTTATTGCTGAAAGTCCCTTCCCCTGAACTTTTTGCCAGAAGAAATTAGTGTAACTGACAGGCATATTGATTCTTTTTTTTTTTTTTTTCACAAGTTGCTCTTTTATGTAACTTTCTAATGACCAAACCTTGTGGGGTTGGGGGTGCCCAGAGAAGTGATAATATTATTCCCTTATCCTTTCAGGTTGCCTGTTCACATATATCTGCTTATCATTTGATTGTCTCACTTTTTACCCAGAGCAGTAACAACCCACATCGTCTTCCTTCAGGGACTTCCCAGCGGGCACCCTGTTTATGGGTGCCATGTAGAATGCAGTGTAACAGATATTTTTCAGAATTCAGAATAGAACTCTTGATCCCAGAATGTATAGACTGAAGTGTTGGGTAAAGATTATGACTGGGGGAGGGTTAGAGACAAAGGCTGTAAATTACTATGGCTGATTGATTTATTTCTACTATATACATATATATATTTTTGCTTTTGTATATCCTATATAGGAAACTAAGCATTGTATTTTTTTTTTTTTTTAACAAATCTGAGAAAGCACTATGAACTGCAGATGTTTGACTTTCAGAATATATTTTGTATTGTTAATATCTTCACATTGTGTGAATACTGGAAGCTGCAGATCTTTGCTAGGATGCAATAAATTTATACACTTTTTGAGGGGTTCTTCTGGGGGTGTTAATCAGGCCCCTGTTACGCTTTTGGGGAGCTCTGGTGCTAAAGTTTTCATTCAGTTGTAAGTACCCTGATGCCTTTTGGACCTTGGGATCAGATCAAAGGAGTTCTGATCCAGGTACCAAGGAAAATGAGGATAGTCTAGCTGCCTCAAGTGAGGGGCCCTTTGCATAGCTCTCCTTCCCCCTATTCAAGTACCCTCTTGGAGTTGGGAGGAGGAATGTGAAATCTCAGAGTTTCATCTCCCTTAGAAGAGAGCCAGTAACTTATTGTGCAAGGATGAAAGGTGGCAGCAGTAGCTTTGGGGAAAGGGAGGAGGATATGGCACTTCTCCAACCCCGGAAAACATTGCTTTTGAAAACTGCTGATAAACTATGGGTAGGTTATTACTTTTGTTTAGGAGCCTGTGTGCTCTGCAGTGCCTCTCTTGGCTCTACTCCTGGGGTACAGACCTCATCTAGGAGGATGAGGAGACCAGCTTTGAGGTTGACCTGTTTCTTTTCTTTGTCTGTCTTCCCTAAACACCAGCTCCCAGGAGGACATTAAGCAGCCTTAAGCTTAAATTCCTACTCCCTCTTGCCAGTTTAGCTCACTTGCCTTAGATCGAAGTATGGGAAAGGGGGAAAAAAAATGGGAGTCCCTGGTTTCATTCACCTCCTAGGTCTTCTCCAGTTTGATTTCCCCAAACCCAGAAAGATTGCCTCCACAATGTTCATTTGAGGGAAATGAGTATTTTGTCCCATTTTCTCCCTTCCTCATTATCACAACCACAGCCTGCCTTGTCCCTGCTGAACAAGAAGAGGCATGATCTGTCCCTCAATTCCCTTTAATATCCAAAAAAAAAAACCATAAATAGGTCTCAAGTGAGGCTGCCGTGGGTGGTGAGGACTTTGTTGATACCTCTCCTGGGGTGTGTGTTTTCTCTTCCTCGCCTTCAGGAATTACACTGTGCCTTCTCCACAGAGGAATGGGATTCTCTACCCAGCCCCCCACTTTGCTAGCAGCTGCTCTTAAACAGTGTGCACAAGGGCAAGTCTTCATATTTCTGATCACCCCTTTCTCCCATTGGCATCCCATAGCTCTCACTTGGAATCTAAGGTGCAAAGATTTTGGGGGAAGTTGGGGAAAATGTGCTGAGATTGGTCTGAGGAGACTCCTTCTACACATACCAATGGCAGCTGCCCTAGGGCCTGCTTCCTCTTCCAGAGTCTGTCCTCCTCTGGGAGGAAGGGGCAGTGCTCCGGTCTCTGGTGCCTAAAACAAGTTTATTTCTCTCTCTTAACACTGGCAATAACCAGTCTCCATACCACTGTTGCCTTTTTAAACTTCTTAATAATCTCACGCTGTGTTTGTTGTTGGTTTCAATCCGATTATCACCTGGGCTGTGGGGAAATACTTTTAAATGCTCTCTCATCTTTCTTGCTTTTTTCCCCTTGATCTTGTGTATGTATGATGCTAATCTCTTGTCTTAGTTTCTTCCTGCTCTTTTGTATCTTACTTTCTTGTTACTTTCTTGTCTTTCCCCTGCCTTTTGTCTCTGGGTGTTTGGGGGCTTTTTTTTTTTTTTTTTTTTTTTTTTTTTTTTTTTGGGGTTTTTTTTTTTTTTTTTTTTTTGCCTTTTTGTACAAAGATTAGTTCAATGTAGTCTGTAGCTCCTTTGTAAACCAATTAAAAAAAAAAGTTTTTTAATAAAAAGCCATGTCTCTGGTGTGTTGAGAGGGTTGGGATTGGGGAGAATATGGTTATAACTTCATATACTAAACCCAAAATGAAGTTTTCTAGCTACACTGTTAATACATGTTAATCAGTGCAGTGTCCTACACTTAACTCCCAGGTAAACAATTCATGACCAGATCAGTGTGCCAGGACTACACAGAAATGCAGCAGATCCAGAGGAACAGGGACAGTTTGAACTTTTTTTTCTAAATTAGCTTCTTTTTTGAAATATTTTTAAATTCAAAGGAAAGTTGCAAAGATAGTGCAGAGGGTTTCTATATTCCCCTTTCCCAATTTTCTCCGTTGTTAACATCATCAGGATATATTCTCCAAATTAAGAAACTGACATTGGTACATTACATTAGCTGAATCCTAGGCTTTGTGGGCTTTATCCGTTGATGTCCTTTTTCTGTTCCAGGATCTGTGGCAGGATACCACATTGCATTTAGTTGGTGTGTTTCCCTAGTCTCCTCTGTGACTGACAGTTTCTTAGTCTTATTGGTGACTTTGACAGTCTTTGAGAGTACTGGCCATGTTCTGTAGAGTATCCCCCAATCTGAATTTGTCTGATTTTTTTTTTCTCATTGTTAGACTGAGCTTACAGGTTTTGGGGGGAGAAAAAAGTACTACATAGGTGAAATGCCCTCATCACATCCTATCAAGGGGTGTGTGATAGCCATGTGACATGGATGGTAAAACCTTTATCACCTGGTTAAGGTAGTATTTGCCTGGTTTCTTCACTTTCTCTTTCCCTATTCTTTGGAAGTGAGTCTGCTGCTGCTGCTAAGTCGCTTCAGTCATGTCCGACTCTGTGCAACCCCATAGACGGCAGCCCACCAGGCTCCCCCGTCCCTGGGATTCTCCAGGCAAGAACCCTGGAGTGGGTTGCCACTTCTTTCTCCAGTGGATGAAAGTGAAAGTGAAGTCGCTGAGTTGTGTCTGACTCTTAGTGACCCCATGGACTGCAGCCCACAAGGCTACTCCGTCCATGGGATTTTCCAGGCAAGAATACTGGAGTGGGGTGCCATTGCCTTCTCCGGGAAGTGAGTCTAGCCCACCCTTAATGGGGTTGGTGGGAAGTAAGCTGCTGTGAGGAAACTGCCTCTTTTTTATTAATTTAAACTAGCAAGTACTCATGTATATTTAAGTGGGTGGTTATAATCCAATTATACAATATTTTTGTTGCTCACGTTGTCCCAGCTTTGAACATTGGAAGTGCTTTTGACGTCTGTGTCCCTTTGATATGTCTACATCCTCTTTTTTTTTTCTTGAGCACTTTTTGATACATAAGATGCTTCAGGCTCATACTGTATTTTCCCTGCCCCAGCCCTAGATTGGCCATTTCTCCAGGGAGCCTTTGTTCTTTTTATTGGAGAATGGTAGTTCGAAGCCAAGATCTAGCTCCAACATATTTTGCATTCAGTTAATACCAACCTGTGTCTAAAATGACTGAATCTGGATTATGGCCCCTTGAAACTGAAATTGAAGTTAACGCTAACAGCCTTTCCCATTTCCCGTCAGCCTGTGCTTTTACTTGCCTTCGTACCTATCTAAGAATCCTTGATTGATGGTTTATACTGTAACTACCAGCATTCTTGATTATTTTTGCTCATTTGACCCCTTGTGTCCACTTCATCAAAGCACTCAGTCATTTGATTTTCTTATGTAGCTATTTGAAATATAACATTTTAATGTTTGGCTTTACTGGAGGGGTTTTTATGAGGAGGGGCTGTATGTTTTTTGGCCTTAGGAGTCTTATGTGGCCCTTTAAATAGTTCTGTCAGCTATTCAGTCAGCAAACATTTATCGAGCCCTTACTATGTGCTAGGTTGAGGATAAAAGAAGTAAGACAGGCCCTGCTATCAAATACTTAATAGTCTGGCATAGTAATGTAGAACTGCAAGTTTCCCAGCCTTGACCCCATTTTTCAGCAGATAATTTGCTTCTTATTTTACAGAGAAAACAGAAGCATCAAAGTTCTTCAAACTTCCCTCCAATTTCCCATCAGATTTCCTCAAACTTCCCTCTCTTCTCATGTCTGCGTGTTCGCCAATACCAGTTTGCCCCCTTCTCCTAAGGAGAGAAGTGTTTTTCGTTTGCAGGGCCAAGCCTGCCACTAGTGCTCTCAACCTCATTTTCTTTGACTTCTTTTTGTTCTTTGTTTCAATAGTATTTTCTCCTTTTAAGTCTCTCCTGGAGAGACCTTCCGTCAGCCTATCATGGTGGCTCAGAAGGTAAGGAGTCTGCAATGTGGGAGACCCGGGTTCAGTCCGTGGGTTGGGAAGATCCCCTGGAGCCCGGAATGGCCACCCACTCCAGTTTTCTTGTCCAGAGCATTCCATGGACGGAGGAGCCTGATGGGCTACCGTCCATGGGGTCCCAAAGAGTTGGACACGACTGAACAACTAACACTTTTGACTTTTCAACCATGTTAAAATCTGCCTTTCTGCCCACCTCTCCCATTTTGAAAAGCCTCTGCTGCTGCTTCAAGCTGCTAACCTAATTCTTTGCATTTCCAAAGTGAGTGAGAGTTTAATTTTTCTCTTAGCCACCTGTCTGGCCATCGTTTACCAAGTCGCTCATCAGTACCAGCACCCTGGTTGCCTGCTCCAATGGCCTTTCAGCCCGTAGCCTCTTTGACCTCTTTCCAGCAGTGTGTGTCTCAGTCCTTTCTTCCCATGAAGTGTGAAACTGAGGCACTTCTGGTTTTCCTTCAACCTTTATATGTTTTAGTCTCCTTCATAGCCACTTCTTCCTCTGTCCCTGGAATAACTGGCATTCCCCATCCTGGGTCCTTTCATTACTCTCTCACCCCTGAACAAGTTGCATTCTCTCTTCTCTTTAGCTATTACATACATGTTGGTGACACCTAAATTAAAATCCCTCACTTTTTTCTCAACCTGGCAGCCTGCTTAGTAGATATTTTCATCTGAATGTCCCACAGATAACTCACTCAACATGTAAGGAAGAAAAATAATCCTTTGTGTTCCTTACCTCACTTGCCATTAATACTCTTGATCATGTATACTTGAAATTTCAGAATCATCTTTTAATTCTCTTTCATCTATCAACATTCATTTGATTACTAATCCTGTCAATATTACTAACAGAGTGTATCTCCATTTCCCCCCTTCTTTTGGGTTTGGTTTTTTGGCCTCTGGGCTTGGAGGATCTTAGTTTCCCAATGAGGGATTGAACCCAGGCGCATAGCAGTGAAAGCTTGGAGTTCTAACCACTGGACCACCAGGGAATTCCCTCCCTCTTTATTTCCACTGTCCTCGCACTCACCCTGGCTACTGCTTAGGTCTTGTAACTGATCTCCCTGAGCCTCAGTCGTCCATCTTTCACGTTGCCACCAGACCCCTGCGTAAAATCCTTTGCTTTTAGGAAAAGTACAACCTTTCCAGTCTGGTCCCAGTTTATCTCTAGTTGTGATTTTCAGCTTCGTGTCTCATACCCTTTTCTCCTGCTCAGTCTCTGCCCCTCCCCCATGGCCTGGCCTCAACACGCTCTTTGTGGTTTATACCTGTATTCTTGCTGCCTTTGTTCTTGCTGTTCCTTGGCTACAATAATCACCCTCCTTTTATTTGTTTTCAGTGTGATTACCTTGAGACAATTTACATATTCCTTTCTCTGTGAAACCTTTGGACACCTTTCTTCCCTTGTCTTCTCTACCCTGAACACAGTTTTAGCTTATTTGATCTTTCTGCTTGTGTAGCTCCTTGTTCATACCCTCTAGCTAGACATAATTTTCCGGTTGCTTATTGGTATTTTCTCCTGCTTTTCTAGACTGAGTTCCTGGAGGGCAAGAATCACATGTATTTTGTAGGTTCAGCATTTAATGAAATACCTTTTTTAAGACTAGGATCTAATATTTTTTGAGTTGAATGGATAAACTCACTTTAGCTTTGTCATCACTGGGGTCAAAAGTAAATTATTGGGCCACTACAGACTTTAATCAGGGGATCCTAATGAAGAGCTTTGTGTATGTGGAATCCAGGAAGCCTTCCTTCCTTTGCTGAAGTTCTTTCTCAGGACCTTCCTGATCCCCCAGCTCTCAGATCCTTACCCCTTTTCCTCCTCATCTCAGTTCTGAACTCTGCCCAGAGCATGTAGAGTTCCCATAAACCTGACTGGAATGTTTCTATATTGAGAGACAATATTTTTGCCTTGAGAGTAGTTATCCAAGGCTGTGGGTGAGGAGACTGCCTTCCTGCCTGCTCCTTACCTTGCTCTCCTCTGATAACTCCTGATGCAAGAAGCTCTTTTACCTTCAATTCCCCCCTCAGTCCCAGACTTCAGTTCAGTTCAGTCACTCAGTCGTGTCTGACTCTTTGTGACCCCATGAACTGCAGCACGCCAGGCCTCCCTGTCCATTACCAACTCCAGGAGCCTACCCAAACTCATGTCCATTGAGTTGGTGATGCCATCCAGCCATCTCATCCTCTGTTGTCGCCTTCTCCTCCTGCCCTCCATCTTTCCCAGCATCGGGGTCTTTTCCAATGAGTCAGCTCTTCGCATCAGGTGGCCAGAGTATTGAAGTTTCAGCTTTAGCATCATTCCTTCCAATGAACACCCAAGACTGATCTCCTTTAGGATGGACTGGTTGGATCTCCTTGCAGTCCTAGGGACTCCCAGGAGTCTTCACCAACACGAGTTCAAAAGCATCAATTCTTCGGTGCTCAGCTTCTTTATAGTCCAACTCACATCCATACATGACTACTGGAAAAACCATAGCCTTGAGTAGATGGACCTTTGTTGGCAAAGTAATGTCTCTGCTTTTTAATATGCTGTCTGGGTTGGCCCTAACTTTCCTTCCAAGGAGTAAGCGTCTTAATTTCATGGCTGCAATCACCATCTGCAGTGATTTTGGAGCCCCCCAAAATAAAGTCAGCCACTGTTCCACTGTTTTCCCATCTATTTGCCATGAAGTGATGGGACCAGATGTCATGATCTTAGTTTTCTGAAATGTTGAGCTTTAAGCCAACTTTTTCACTCTTGTCTTTCACTTTCATCAAGAGGCTTTTTAGTTCCTCTTCATTTTCTGCCATAAGGGTGGTGTCATCTGCATATCTGAAGTTATTGATACTTCTCAGTCCCAGACTTAGATCTGGCAAAGGAAGATAGTTGTAACTGAGTGCAGCATTCCACCTGCCTGGACTCCTAGAAGAGCCCAAGGAGGGATGGGCAGCTATCCATCAGCCTCAAAGCCCTGGTCATGCCTCTAGCTGCTGCTTCACACTACTGGGGCTTTGATACCCTCATGTAAGCTCCTCGGAAGACAGACTCCAGAATCATCCTGCATCTAAGCCAGATCATCCCTAGAAAGGGTTTCCAGGTAGCCACCAGCGGAACAGAAGGCTAGGAAAACAGGGAACCAGAATTCCTCTAATTCTCATGAGAGCCAGTTCCACAGTTTCTTCTGGGCAGTAATCTGATGGAGCTGGACTCCTGTCTCTCGATTGCGGCACGGGATCTACACCGCTCTCCTTCCATCTCCACGCTGATGTTCCCTCTACACACTCTGAGCCCTCCGGTCACAGTCTGCAGTTCCTGCAGCTTCATAGATACTGGAGATGTACTGTGGATATGAGTCACTCCAGGAGGCCCTTTCTGACCCCTCACTGTGTCCTGAGTTTCTCCTATGTTTGCTGACCTCTGGTGGTGATAGTTTGAACTGTACTATCTTTTTATAGTGGTTGGCTGACAGGTATTGGTACACATTTTCTCAGTCCATATTCAAATACTGTGTTAAAAGAAAATATTTTTTACTGCTGAATTTTGTATTTTCTTTCAGGCATCATGGCCATAAATGCAAAAAAAAAAAAAAAAAAGGAAAACAGGACCTGGGCTTTAGAATCAGACTTACTACGTCCAATCCTAACTGCTATTTCCTGACAGAGTGACCTTGGTCAAGTTACCTAAATTCAGCTTTCTTACCTGTAAAGTGAAGATAATAATAACTCAATGGGAGAATTAGATGTGATGATTGTAAAATTCATAGCCCTAGTCGTGCCCTAGCACATAGGTGCTCAATAAAGTTTGTTACCTTTTCTATAATGGTGATCAATGTGATTTTTTAAAAATTTTGATAACATCAGATCTACCTTCATACACCTATTTTCAATGTGATTTTTTAAAAACTCTAATTTTATACAGCTGCTTTCCTGACCCTTGAGTTTAGAAAATCAGGTCAACTCAAAAGTCTAGGCCTGTGAAGCCTGTCTGTGCCCACAGAACCGCAGATCTGAGCCCAGAAAATAAGAGCTAGAAGGGCTTTTGGGAACAGGTGAATGGCTCTGAGCACTTAACCTCACTTGGGTTTCCAGCCTGGAAAGAGCTGACAGCAGCCAGCACTTTTTCCTAGGGTCAGCAAAGGGCAGAGGTTTGGCATCACTCTGTTCTCAGTGGGAACTCTAAGGCCCCCTCCTCCCACTTTACAGAGAAAAGAGGAGGTGGCTGAACAGAGGAAGATACAGGACTGGTTCTCTGCTCCTCCCTCTCTCCCTGCTTTTCCCCACACCCATCCTCTCCCCCACAGCAGCCGTCTCCCCCACAGAGACGGGGAAGAGGGAGGCGGGTGGAGTTGGGGGCTGAAGGATCAGAAGCCCCACGGTGCTCTGTGTCTGAAGGAAGCTCTGGCCAGGGACAGCTGTGCTGGCTCCTGCTGCCCGCTCCAGCATGATGCTGGGGGTCTTGGGGCTCTGGGCACTGCTTCCTACAGCTGTGCAAGGTAAGTGTCTACAGGGAGAAGCAGGGTCTTTCCAGCCACCCATCGTGGGAGGGAGCACTTGAAGAGTGATGAGTGGAGTGGGTGAGTGAGGGTGAAGGGTACAGCCAGGTGTTCCCTTGGTGGGGGTCACGTTCCAGGCCTCTGCTGACCCTGTTTCCTCCTGTGGCTTTACCAGGCTAGCTCTGCAATACGGAACATGTTTTGTCTCTCTCTGCCCCTGCATTCACTCCCATCTTGACCCCTCCCCTCCCCTTACCCTGGCCCGCAGCACCCCCCAGCAGGCGGACCTGTGTGTTCTTCGAGGCCCCTGGAGTGCGGGGAAGCACACAGAACCTGGGGAAGCTGCTGGATGCAGGGCCGGGCCCCCCCAGGGTTATCCACTGCCTCTACAGCCGCTGCTGCTTTGGAATCTGGAACCTGACCCAAGACCAGGCACAGGTGGAGATGCAAGGTGAACGGCGCAGCATCTGCCAGGCATACCCGGGTGGGAGAGAGGCTCATCCTGGGTGGGGGTGGCCGCTGAGGAGGGCAGGAGAAATGGAATGTGTGGATGGAAAGAAAAGGCTGTGAGAGATGGAAGGGATGCCCTCTGTGTTCCCAGACCCGTACACACTCTGTCCCTCCCTTTCTCTCCTCCTTCTCCCAACCCCTCTGCGTCAGGATGCCGAGACAGCGATGAGCCAGGCTGTGAGTCCCCCCGCTGTAACCCAAGTCCCCGAGCCCATCCTCGCCCCAGCTCTACTCTCTTCACCTGCTCCTGTGGCGCTGACTTCTGCAATGCCAATTACAGCCATCTGCCTCCTCTGGGGAGCCCTGGGACACCTGGTTTGGAGGGCCCCCAGGCCATTTCAGGTAGCCACCCAAGGTGCTGGAGCCAGGTGGGGGCTGGGGCCCAGGTTAGATGAGAGGTTAGAACCAGGGCCAATTCTCACCCTACCGCTGTCCTAAGCTTCCCTCCTCCTGGCCTTGAGAAGTTGGTTGCCCTGGTGACTGGAAGATAAGGGGGCTTGTGACCAGGGTGGGGGTGGGTAGAGAAGCAATTCTCTGAGGAGAGGGAGAGAAACAGAGAGCAAGGTTTGGGGCAGGGCTCACCCAGTCTTCTTTCTTGCTCTAACCTCCAGGGGAGTCCACCTGGATAGCGCTGCTGCTGCTGGGACTGCTTCTGCTGCTGCTGCTGCTAAGCAGCAGCATCTTGGGTACTACTCTACCCCACCCCACCTTGTGATCCCCCCCCAAGGCACTGCCCCAGCACTCTGACCCCTCTCCAGGCTCTCCTGACCCCCATCACTTCCCAGTCTCCATGCCTGGGTACCCTGACCCTAAGGCTGTCCTCTGCCCCAGCCCTGCTGCAGCGGAAGGCCTGCCGAGAGCGAGGTGGGCCAGAGCCCGAGCCAGAGTCAGATTCAGGCAGGG
>NW_011494955.1:6980811-6992101 GCF_000754665.1 Bison bison bison
GTGCTCTTCCGATCTGGCAGGGACTGGAGTGCTGAGCTGCCGGAGCTGCCTGAGCTGTGCTTCTCCCAGGTGCCCAGGGATGGCGGGGAGGGGGCCTCTGGGCACTCTCAGAGAGTGTGCTGGAGAGGAAGCCCAGCCCAAACCCAGCACTGTGTCCCCACCAGGTCATACGGGAAGGAGGTCACGCAGTGGTGTGGGCTGGGCAGCTGCAAGGCAAGCTGGTAGCCATCAAGGCCTTCCCCCTGAGGGCTGTGGCCCAGTTCCAAGCTGAGAGAGCGTTGTACGAGCTGCCAGGCCTACAGCATGACCACATTGTCCGCTTTATCACCGCCAGCAGGGGCTGCCCTGGCCCCCTGCCCTGTGGGCCCCTGCTGGTACTAGAACTGCACCCCAAGGTGAGGACCAAGGACTGTCTGTGTGTGGGAAGGTGGGGTGGGGAGTGGTGGCAGCTAGGCCCTGTTGAGGCTTGTTCCTTTGCTGTAGATTGCCTTTTCTCCAGAACATTAAATATGCTTTTTATTTTTTTTCTTTTTATTATTATAAGCAGTACTTGCTAATAATTTTGACTTACAATATATAGACAAGGAAAGGGAGAAATCAAAACAATTCATATTCCCAACCTTAAGGAAAACCAATGTTAAAGACAGATCTCTGGGCACAGACTTCCAAATTCATTCATCTATCCATTCAACTAATATTGATGAACAATATGTTGCTGGAAAAAAACAAACCCAGCCCCTGCCCTTTCCAGATTTTACAGAGTAGTAGGGGAGACAGAACGGGATCAAGCAAACACAGAAAGAAATGTAAAGTGTCAAGTGAATTAAGTGCTGAAAAGGTCCTATAAGAAAAGACTAAGGAGGCGTAACTCAAAGGGAGGATCATGAGCAAAAAGGATGAAGAGAAACAGATAGGCAGGGGCAGACCGCACCAGCCTTGTAGGCCTCTAAGGACTTGGGATATCGTCACCTACAGTTCTTCCACCTCTGAAATCTTGAGTTCTGGAAAGTCTCTTCTTTGACCATATACCTCACAGCCCAGCTCAAAAATCACCACTTTTTTGGTTTTGTTTAACTTTCCGGGCACACTGAAGGCGCTCAATAATGTCTGTAGAATGAGGGACTCCACTGTTCCTTTCCTCCCAGCTGCTCTACCCAATGGCTCTCCCCACCCACGCCCTGCTACGGGGTGACACCCCAGGCCAGGTGACTCATGCGGGTGCCCCCACCTAGCCTACTCGGCCTCTTCTGTCTTTATCCCAAGTCCTGTGAGGCAGTATAAGGTGGTTAAAGGTGAGTGATGCTGGCAGTCAGACTGCTGGGGGGTCAGGTTGTACAACTCTCTTGCCCAGGGATTTCCAGCAAGCTCCTCATCCATAAAACAGGAATGACAAGAGTACCCACCTCCCAGGGTTGTAGTGAGGGTTACAGGAGGCCTGGCACCTGCCAAGTGCTCAGGATACTTAAACTAGAGCTACTATTTTTCCTGTCAATCTAAGTGATGTACACCCTCACTCCTGCATTGCCTACTGCCGTGCTCTGGGTGTGCCATGTGTAAGTCTGCTGGGAGATGCGGAGGGAAGTCTGACAATTGATCTCTGCTCCTTGGGGTGAATCAGCCTCTTCCAGCTTTGTGTGTCCCCCTCTTTTCTCTGCTTCTCCCCAGGGCTCCCTGTGCCACTACTTGACCCAGCACACCAGTGACTGGGGCAGTTCCCTGCGGATGGCACTGTCCCTGGCGCAGGGCCTGGCGTTTCTCCATGAGGAACGTTGGCAGGATGGTGGGTGAGCTGGGGGCCAGAAGTCATGGGAGTCAGGAGCCATGCTGCTGTTTCTGATTTTCCCTTAGCTTGGAGGGGAAGGATTGGGTCAAAATGACAAAAGAAGAAGATCCGTGCCCCTTCAGCCTGGCTTCTCCCACAGGCCAGTACAAACCAGGTATCGCCCACCGAGATCTGAGCAGCCAGAATGTGCTCGTTCGGGACGATGGGTCATGCGCCATCGGAGATCTGGGCCTCGCCTTGGTGCTCCCTGGCCTCGCCCAGCCCCCAACCTGGGCCCCTAGTCAACCCCGAGGGCCGGCTGCCATCATGGAGGTCAGTACTCTGGAGGAGGGAGAGACCCAGGATGGTGGTGGTGGTGCTGATGACGGAGCAGCGACAGTGCGGCAGCACCTATAGTGTACGGGGTGCTGCTGAGTCTAGTCGGGGGCTTGAGGGTTGCCATGGAGATGATCCTTGCCGTCCAGGCTGGTACCCAGCGGTACATGGCACCGGAGCTCTTGGACAAAACTCTGGACCTTCAGGACTGGGGCACAGCCCTGCGGCGAGCTGACATCTACTCTCTGGCTCTGCTCTTGTGGGAGATTATGAGTCGCTGCCCAGATTTGCGACCTGGTGAGGATGGATGTGACAGCGGCCCCCTCCCTGCCCCACCCTGCCCCCTGCCCCCGTGCCCCACCTGCTCATTCTAGACTCACCTACGTCCTGACCCGGGAAGCTCTACCTTTCTCCCTCTTTGTCTTTCTACAAGAAGGCACCCCTTGGGCTACCTGACACCTAGCCTCATGTGCCTTTTCCCAGACAGCAGACCACCACCCTTCCAGCTGGCCTATGAGGCAGAACTGGGCAGCACCCCCACTGCCTGTGAGCTGTGGACCTTGGCGGTGGAGGAGAGGAGGCGCCCTCACGTTCCATCCACCTGGTGCTGCTTGACCACTGTAAGAGGGTGCGGGCTGGGGGGCTGGGGACCTGGAGAGTCTCGACATGGGCTTCAGGGACCTATGCACCAGGACAGCCCACCTGTTCCTATCCCTTCCCGTCTCCCACCACTCCTGGCTCATGTTCAGCTGGAGCTGGGCAAACTTGCTCTGTACTCATGTTCATCCCTTTCCACTGTAAGCCTCACATAGCCCATTCCTGAGACACACACCTTCCTCTTGCTCAGGTTTGCCTTGTCCATCCCTCTTCTCTCCATCAGCAGTTTGCCCTGTTCCTCAGTTCCTTCCTCCAGGAAGCCCTCCTTGGCTTTGCTTCTGGTCTGAGCTCTGCCCCCAAGATGGCTGCTTTCCTGGTACACTGGAGCCCAATATTTGTTTTTTAACATTTTTTTAAAAGTATTTATTCATTTGTTATTTTTGTGTATGCTGGGTCTTCACTGGGGCGCTTGGGCTTTCTCTAGTTGCGGTGCGTGGGCTGCTCGTTGCGGTGGCTTCTCTTGTTGAGGAACATAGGCTCTGGGCCAGCGAACTTCCTTAGTTGTGATGCATGGGCTTATTTGCTCCACACCATGTGGAATCTTCCTGGACCAGGGATCAAACCTGTGTCCCTTGCATTAGCAGGTGGATTCTTAACAACTGTACCACCAGGGAAGAATAAATTTAAAAACATTTATTTATTTGGCTGCATCGGGTCTTAGTTGTGGCACGTGGGATCTCTGTTGCGTCATGTGAGATCTTTCACTGGGGCACACAGACTCTCTAGATGTGTTCCTTGGGTTCCAGAGCACGCAGACTTAGTAAATGTGGCTTCTGGGCTTAGTTTCTCCGAGGCATGTAGGATCTTAATTCCCCCACCAGGAATCGAACCTATGTCCCTTGAATAGCAAGGCAGATTCTGAACGACCAGACCACCAGTGAAGTCCCCTGGAGCCCAATATTTAATCCAATAATTTCCTCATTCTGTTTTACACCTCTGTGTTTCTGTCACGACCCAATTAAAGCCAGAACTAGGGATAAGGTTAAAACAGTGCCTGAATAGTGAAATTTCAGGGTTTCTGCTGAAAACAGTTTCCTTACAGGAGGCCCCTTCTGCTGCTACCTGATCTGAAGTTTCCACTGCTCAAGTGTCTGTTGGGTTTGGTAACAAAGGCTAGGTATTGTTTGCAGAAGACGCTGGTTGCCTGAGAGAAAGGAGCAGTTAAACCATTAATGAGTCTGAACTAGCATCTCAGAGGAAAAGGTGGACTCTTTGGAGAGAACTTTTCTCATAAGAGAGGAAATGAAAGGCGTGATTTCGGTGAAAGGGAGGAAGGAGGCTCCAGGAAGGAACAGTAGAGGAGTGTTGAGACCTGGGCCATCAAGGATGCCTTTTAACGCTGGGGCCACTCAGGGTTCTGAAGTAAAGCCTGCCTCCCGGTCATTCTTCCCAGGACCCTGGAGGCCTGAGAGAGCTCCTGGAGGACTGCTGGGATGCAGACCCTGAAGCGCGGCTAACAGCTGAGTGTGTACAGCAGCGCCTGGCTGCCCTGGCCTCTCCTGAGGAGGCCCACCCCTCCCCTGAGGGCTGTGCGCAGGACTGCTCACTTTGCTGCCTGGAAGACCATTTCTCCACTCCTCCCGTCTGCCATTCTCCCCAGTAGGCTGCAGCTGAGTGCCTGCCACTTCACGGTTCAGCAAGGCCCTTTTTCCAGAAATCCTCAACCTACCTGGACTACTTCTCCTGTGTAAATACGCATTTATGTAGATCCTGTGTTTGTTGTTGTTGTTCAGTCACTAGATCGTGTCTGATTCTCTGCAACTCCATGGACTGCAGCATGCCAGGCTCCTCTGTCCTCCACTATATTCTGCTGCTGCTGCTAAGTCACTTCAGTCGTGTCTAACTCTGTGCCCATAGATGGCAGCCCACTGGGCTCCCCGTCCCTGGGATTCTCCAGGCAAGAATACTGGAGCGGGTTGCCATTTCCTTCTCCAATGCATGAAAGTGAAAAGTGAAAGTGAAGTTGCTCAATCGTGCCCAACTCTTAGCGACCCCATGGACTGCAGCCTACCAGGCTCCTCCATCCATGGGATTTTCCAGGCAAGAGTACTGGAGTGGGGTGCCATTGCCTTCTCTGACTATATCCTAGAGTTTGCTCAAATTCACATCCATTGAGTTGGTGATGCTGTCTAACCATATCATTCTCTGCTGCCCACTTCTGCTTTTGCCTTCAATTTTTCCCAGCATCAAGGTCTTTTCCAGTGAGTTGCTCTTCGCATCAGGTGGCCAAAGTATTGAAGCTTCAGCACCAGTCCATCCAATGAATATTCAGGACTGATTTCCTTTAGGATTGACTGGTTTGATCTCCTTGCAGTCCAAGGGACTCTCAAGAATCTTCTCAAGAATCACAGTTCAAAAGCATCAATTCCTCTTGCTCAGCCTTCTTTATGATCCAACTCTCACATCTACACATGACTACTGGAAAAACCACAGCTTTGACAATATGGACTTTTGTCAGCAAAGAGATGTCTCTGGTTTTTAATATGTTGTCTAGGCTTGTCATAGCTTTCCTTGTAAGGAGAAAGCATTTTTTAATTTCATGGCTGCAGTCACCATCTGCAGTGATTTTGGAGCCTAAGAGAAGAAAATCTATCACTGCTTCCACTTTTTCCCCTTCTGTTTGCCATGAAGTGATGGGACCAGATGCCATAATCTTAGTTTTTTGAATGTTGAGTTTTAAGCCAGCTTTCATTCTCCTCTTTCACCCCTCATCAAGAGGCTCTTTAGTTTCTCTTCACTCTTCTGCCATTAGTGTGTATCATCTCCATATTTGAGGTTGTTGATATTTCTCCCAGCAGTCTTGATTCCAGCTTGTGATTCATCCAGCCTGGCATTTCACATGATGTACTCTGTATATAGGACTTCCCTGGTGGCCACCTATTTCCCCCATAATTTAGATTCAACAGCACTCTGAATAATCTTTAAACATAAGTTTCATTCTGTCTTGCCTCTGCTCAACAGTCCACTTGCCTTTTTCATGACAATGCTGTGAGCACTATTTACCAAGGGCTCAGAGAAGTTTAGAATGTGTTCAAGGTCATACAGACTTTAAATAACAAAGAAGGGATTTTCAGCCATTAAAAGTGAAGTTTATGCTGGAAATAGAACTGCCATACGACGCAGCAATCCCACTGCTGGACATACACACCGAGGAAACCAGAACTGAAAGAGACGTGTACCCCAATGTTCACTGCAGCACTGTTTACAATAGCTAGGACATGGAAGCAACTTAGATGCCCATCAGCAGATGAATGGATAAGAAAGCTGTGGTACATATACATAATGAAATATTACTCAGCTATTAAAAAGAATGCATTTGAATCAGTTCTAATGAGGTGGATGAAACTGGAGCCTATTATACAGAGCGAAGTAAGTCAGAAAGAAAAACACCAATACACTATATATTAACACATATATATGGAATTTAGAAAGATGGTTATGATGATCCTATATGTGAGACAGCAAAAAAGACACAGATGTAAAGAACAGACTTTTGGACTGTGGGAGAAGGCGAGGGTGGGATGATTTGAGAGACTAGCATTGAAACATGTATATTATCATATGTGAAACAGATGACCAGTCCAGGTTCGATGCATGAGACAGGGTGCTCAGGGCTGGTGCACTGGGATGACCCTGAGGGATGGGATGGGGAGGGAGGTGGGAGGGGGGTTCAGGATGGGGAACACATGTACACCCGTGGCGGATTCATGTCAATGGCAAAAACCAGCACAATACTGTAAAGTAATTAGCCTCCAATTAAAATAATAAAAAAGTGAAGTTTATGGAAACACCACAAATAATTAGAAACAGATAATATTATATGAACATATGTTGACAAGCCTAGGGTTATGTTAAAACAAAGATAAACCTATGATCACAAGAAAAGCAAACAAATACCAATTTTTTTCAAAATACCCAACCAAAACTGTCAAGATTATCAAAAACAAAGTCTGAGAAACTGGCACAACCAAGAGGAGCCTAAGGAGACACATGACCTCTTGGATAAAATCCTGGAATAGAAAAAAAGGACATTGGGTAAAAACCAAGGAAATATGAATAAAGTATGGAGTTAATAATCCTGAATCAATATCGGCTTATTTGGGTAACAAATGTACCATACTAATGTAAGAGTTATCAATAGGGGAACAGGGTATGGTGAATATGAAAACTCTGTATTACCTTCTCAGTTTTTCTGTAACTCTAAAGCTGTTCTGAAAAAATAAAGCTTATTTAAAAAAATAAAAACTATGACTTGCTTCAAAACTGTGGAGAGGCCATAAATATAAAAAAAAAACAAGGGGAGGCTTGTCGTAAGCATTACGATGTTTACTTGCAATATTTTGAGTGGATGTGCTGTAATATGTTGTATTGGAGGGATCACTAACAGGAAATTCAGAAAATCTACATGATAATCTTGGCTCTTCTAACTCTGAACTCTTAAGAGTTTATTTATTTAATTTTCTCAGGAAGTTGAATGAATGATTCTCTTGAGTAATTTCCAACCCTATAATTCCACTATTCTATGATAAAATATTAAAGTCCCAGTTTTAAAGATTACTTCACCAAATGCAGTATATAACTAGTATGGCATTGCCATGATTAGTGATTCCATGCTCACGGAGATGCAGTATACAAATAAATAAACTTCTTATAAACTTGGAAACAGAAATCTATGAATAGAATGGCTCATGGGAGGGAAACTGTGTGGCTGAAGACGGGTAAAACGATAGAAAAGGACTGATTTTTTTTAACCTCTTGAATTTTGAATTTTTTGCATATTTTGTATATTAAAATTACATGTTTACTTATTAATTTAAAATGTCTATGCCTAGTGAAAAAAAAGACTGGATGGAAGTATTCCAAAATAATAATTAGTGATTCTGTTTGGTGATGGGACCTCAAAAGCAGTCTTCTTTTTCTTTCTACTTTTCTGTGTTTTCCAAGTTTTCTTTAAGTCTTATGAATTCCTTACAGGATCTAGGAAAAATATGTAAATGAATATGCTATCACCAGAAAAAATTCTTAGAAAAAAAACCCCACAGGTCACTTATAGCACCCTCCTTTGGCACTAAGGGACATGATTTGTAGCATATTTTGTGCTTATTGATACAGTGTTTGCTGAAGTTGTTTCATTTGTGACCATCATATTCTCACCTAGTCTGTAATGGGAAGCATGGAGAGCATGGAGGAGCACAGTTTATATTCTTTCTGGTTTTGTTATAGCACCCAGTTTAGGACTCTGGAGTCCTGAGTTCCTAACCTGGATCTGCCACTAACTTGGGTGGAATCTGCAATATGCCATTTCTCCTTTTTTTCCCCACTTATCCCTTGTTAGCATGCAGGATCTTAGTTCCCTCACCAGGGATTGAACCCATGCCCCCTGCTCTGGAAACGCAGTTTTCACTAGACCAACAGGGAAGTACCCTGCCCCCACCCACCTTTTTTCCTTTTGTCCTGTGCCAGTTTAATGCCTTCACATACTGCCATAGGCCTGCCTACCTATAGTTCTTAGAGAGCAAGCAACAGATGTCTCATGCTGCTTTATATGTCTATAGTGCCTTCCTCCGGAGAAGGCGTTGGCACCCCACTCCAGTACTCTTGCCTGGAAAATCCCATGGATAGAGGAGCCTGGTGGGCTGCAGTCCATGGGGTCGCTAAGAGTCGGACACGACTGAGCGACTTCACTTTCACTTTTCACTTTCATGCATTGGAGAAGGAAATGGCAACCCACTCCAGTGTTCTTGCCTGGAGAATCCCAGGGATGGGGGAGCCTGGTGGGCTGTCTATGGGGTCACACAGAGTCGGACATGACTGAAGTGACTTAGCAGTAGCAGCAGCAAAAGCAATGCCTTCCTCAGGTGTAGGAAAACAACTACAAATATTCTATATCTTCAACCTCTTCTCTGAATGTCCTCTTTTCTTTCTCCCACCCGTTAAAATGAACCTTGCTTTTCCTGGAGTGTTAACTGTTTTTTCTTTCACAGACACTGGAGGAAGGTGGATATTTTCCTTGCTCTCTGTTGCTGCCTCTAGACCATTGCTCTTTCTCCTTAAAAATCCAAACTTCTCTGAAATGCACGCCATCAGACCACATGATCTGCGTTGTGGTTATCTGCAGACCTCCTGGTCACTTGTGTATTTGTTGAATATTTTAGTATCTGGTCAAAGTCTTTTTCTTTTCATCATTACTTTTATCATCATTCTTAGTGACTTAAGTCACTATTTTAATCCTTTCATCTTGACCTTTTTCCTTCCAACAAGATTTTCCTTTACCACCCTTAGCTACCAAATCTGCTTCAAGCATTCCATTCTTTGGGTACCAACTCCTGCCTTTTCAGCTCAGTTACTCTAGAAAGCCTCTATTGGCACATCCAATCCATTCACCCTGTCACTTTTTCACTATTCATCTCACCCCTTAAGTTTTCTCTTCTTTGTTCAGTTTATCTTCCATGGTCTTTCGTTATAATCGCTACACTCTCAACAGTCTTGCCCCTCTTTCCATTTCTCTTATATTTTTGCAGGCAAACATCATCCCAAGTTAAATCCAGTTCTCTTCCTTTTTCACAGCTGTACCCAAGCATTGGCGTTTAACTGGAAGCAGCTACCACCTGTGCTGACGGGTCTCACTTTACATGTGGCCCATAGACTTCAAGTCAGTCCTCCATACTGACCGACAATCCTAATACAGCCCCCTAGTTAATTTATTTGCACACTTTATGAGATGACTATTCCTGACCTTCTTCCTCCACCTCACTCTCAACTGATAATCTTGCTTATTTCCCTGAAGAAAAAAAAGATCAGGAGCAAGCAGTAGAGTCACATTTTCCCCCTCACTAAATCTACCAATGCATTTACATCTAGATCTGTGGACTCTGATTTCCCTCCTGTAACAATAGTAACAGCTAATACATGTAGTCTAGGGGTTACTATATGTTCAGCAGTGTTCGGAGTCCTGCATATATTAAGTCATTTAATCCTCACTATGAATTAAGTATTATTATCCCTCACTTTAGAGATGGGAACTGAAACAGGGAAATTTCTTTTGAATTACCTTGTCCAAGGTTACAAAGAAAGTATTCTGGATTCAGAGTATAAGCAGATAGGGTAGGGGTATCCGTGGAGAAAGAGAACCAAGCATGACTTTTCTGACACAAGAGAAGTCCTTTTGGCCTAAGCCATTTTGTGATCTAACCTTGGCCACAGTGCTTGTCCTTGAACAGGTCTCAGTATTCAATTATATTAAGGGAAATGAGGGAATGTAGGAATGAAAGAAAAGCAGTCAAGAAACAATAGTTCAGGGTAAGTACCCTGGTAGTCCAATGGCTAAGACTCTGCATTCCTCATGCAGGGGGCCTGAATTCAATCCCTGGTTGGGAACTAGATCCCACATGCCACGATTAAGAACTGGTGCAGCCAAATAAATAAATTTTTTTTTTTTAAAAAGAAACAATAATCCAGGGATAAAACAGAGTCCCAGTTCCTCGTCAAGGGGTATACATAACAATCTGATACACAGCCTTGAGTTCTGCCGGCTCCCACCAAGGTGGAGAATGGACTAATGACGTTGACCTTTTCTGACCCTTATGACTTCAACCAACTAAAGCTTGGACTCTGTCAACCTCTGCCCCACTTCTATGCTGAATTCAACTCTGTTCACACCCCTTCATGAATATGCATGTACTATTAGCTTAAAACTTCCCCAGTCTTGCTGTTCAGGGAAACACTACTTTGGGACAGATTCCCAGTGTTCTTACTTGCTGCAGGCAATAAATCCTTCCTTCTTCTATGGCTTGATTGTGTCTTTTGGCTTGACACCTACCAAGAGGTGAACCCAGTTTTCAGGTAACAAGAGCTCATGCTTGGTATTTCTCTGGTGGTCCAGTGGTTAAGCGTCCGCCTGCCAACGCAGGGAACACGGTTTCGATCCCTGATCTGGGAAGATCCCACATGTTGCAGAGCACCTAGGCCTGTGTGCCACAACTACTGGAGACCATGCAGCCTACATCCTGTGCTCCCCAACAAGAGAAGCCACCGCAATGAGAAGCCTGAGAACCCCAAGCAGAGAATAGCTGCTGCTTGCCACAACTTGAGAAAGCCCACGCGCAGCAACGAGGACCCAGCACACCCCATAATAAATAAATTTAATCAGAGTAAAAAAAGGAAATACACTACAATGGGAAAAAGTCTCTTCAGCAAGTGGTGTTGGAAAAGTTGGACATCTGCATGTAAATCAATAAAATCAGAACACATCCTTACGCCACACACACACACACACACACAAGGGTCATTCTTTCAACCACTGCATTGTATTAAGTGAACTGTCCTATCTAGGGTCAATGTTTTCTCCTGTAAACTTGAACCCCTTTTTTCCTGGTCACTTAGGAACTTTGCTCCTTTGGTTATCCCTTCCATTTTTCTCTCTACTGGATGATTCCCATCAGTTTAAAAACATGCTTTAAATTCTCCCATCTTAAAAAGTCCTTCCCAGACTTCCCGTCCTCTTCTCCCCCGCCCCCCACCCCCACCCTCTTATGA
>NW_011494955.1:6992201-6996502 GCF_000754665.1 Bison bison bison
CCTCTTATGATTACTGCTCCATTTCTCTGCTTCCTTGCTTACTAACACTGCTTGGAAGAATCACTTTTATTTGCTGCCTCCACCTTCTCACATATCATTCTCTCCTCAAATTGTGGCAAGCAAAATTTCATCCCTAGAATGTAATTAAAACCACTCCTAAAAAAATTCACTGTTCTTCAAAATCCAATGGCCAGTTCTCAGTCTGCCTCCTACACAATTTATCAACAGCATTTAAACATTTGATAGCTTCTTCCTTGAATCCTTTCTTCACACTTTTCCTCAGATTTCCCACTTACTCACTGGGAAAGGGGAGAATCTATCCTTTCTGTATCCAATTTCTAAATACTGGCAGGCGGGAGTTCAAGTTCTGGGCCTTTTTTCCTACTCTGGCTACCCGTGCCCCCTCACCGATCTTACTAGCTCCTTTAGATACCCCAATAACTCTGGATTGTTTTCTCTTCAGACAAGACCTCTTCCTGAGCACCGAATTGCCTTCTCAACATTTCCACTTGGATATCTGATAGGTTTCCTAAACTTAACCTTGTCCAAAAATACTTACGTCTGCTCCTCCCCCATCTTCATCTCAGAAAATGACACCATTATTTCCCACTCAATATTCTTGGGTTTATTCTTGATTTCTCTATTCCTTTCACCTCTACATCCAGTCCAAGCCTGCTAAGTTCTACCTTAAAAAAAAAAAAAGAACCCATAAATCAACTATACTTCAATTAAAAAAAAAATACCCAGAGTCTGGGGGCTTCCCTTGTAGCTCAATTAGTAAAGAATCTGCCTGCAATGCAGGAGATCCAGGTTTGATTCCTGAGTCAGGAAGATCCCCTGGAGAAGGAAATGGCAACCCACTCCAGTATTCTTGCCTAGAGAATCCCATGGACAGAGAAACCTGGCGGGCTACAGTCCATGGGGTCGCAAGAGTTGGGCATGACTTAGCAACTACACCACCACCACCACCACCCAGAGTCTGACCCTGCTGATCATCTCTACCACTTCCACCCAGGCCACCACCATTCTCCCTTGGACCACAGCAGCAACCTCCTAACTGGGTTCCCTGCTTCACTTTAACCAGCTCTCTCTATTTTGTTTTTTTATTATACAGTAGCCATAATAATAATAATAGCAATTTCATAATTTATATAATAATGTTATTACATATTTATTTATATTCTGCCTCTACCACCAAGATATTACCTCTATGAAGGCAAGGATTTTTTCTTCTGTGTTTTCACTCTGTCCCCAGTACCTGGCTAGCTTGAGAAGTATTTGCTGAATGAATGAATGACAGAAGCATGGTAAATCATTTAAGACTTAATGAATGAGCAATATGAGCTTTAAAAGCATTATTTACATGCTTTTTAAATAATCTGAGTTTAGGGAATTTCCTCGTGGTCCTGTAGTTAGGACTCTGTACTTCTACTGCAGGGGGCATGGGTTTGATCCCTGATCAGAGAACTAAAATCCTGCAAGCTAGGCTTCCCTGGTGGCTCCGTGGTAAAGAATCTGCCTGCTAATGTAGGAGACACGAGTTCGATCTCTGGTCCAGGAAGAACCCATGCAACTAAGCCCAGGAACCACAACTACTGAGCCTGTGCTCTAGAGCCTGGGAACCTCAACTACTGAGCCCACGTGCTGCAGTTACTGAAGCCTGGGACCCCTAGAGCCTGTGCTCTGCAATAAGAGACGCCTCTGAAATGAGAAGCCTGCACACTGCAACGAGACAGTAGCCCCCATGCAAGCCCCACAACTAAAGAAAAGCCCACGCAGTAAGAAAGACCCGCCACAACCAAAAACAAATAAAATAATTAAAATCCTGCAAGCTGCACAGTGCAGTCAAAAAAAAAAAAAGAAATCTGAGTTTCAATCTGAGGAAGAATTTCCCAACTAGCAGGTAAGTGAAGAGAGGTATGGAGGATACTGGCAATCTATAAAGGTCCTGCAGGGAGATTAAAAATCATCCTGTGTGAAAGTCGTTTAGTTGCATCCAACTCTTTGCGACCCCACAGACTAGATACAGTTCATGGCATTCTCCAGGCCAGAATACAGGAGTGGGTAGCCTTTCCCTTCTCCAGGGGATCTTCCCAAGCCAGGGATCGAACCCAGGTCTCCTGCATTGCAGGTGGATTCTTTACCAGCTGAGCCACAAGGGAAGCCCAAGAATCCTGGGAATCACCTGAATCTAACAGTAATAGTTCTTAATATAAATGAGAATCATGATACTACTACATGGTAGCATGTAAGTGCTTATTATGTGACAGATACACAATTATCTAATCACAACCCTATGAGGTAGGTACCATTGCCACTGTTTTACAAATGAGGAAATTGATGATCCAAGGGGTTAACTTATTCAAGGTCACACCTAAGTGTCAAAGTCACGATTTGAATCCAGGTCTGTCTGACTAACTCCAGAACCATCATGCTCTATTCCTCCATTTGTTCATTCATTCATTCATATAGTTATTTAACAGTTTATTCATTGATACCCTCCTATGTACCAGGCACTGTGTGAACTGTTACCTGTGAAGTGTCCTTCCTTTCAAGAAGCTTACAGTCGAATGCAGGAAGCTAACATAAAGTAATTACTCATTCATGCATGATTATAAGCTGAGATAGATATGCTAAAGGGAAGGCAAGGATCTACTAGCGGCTACAACAAAGGAGTTTACCTGACTAGAGTATCAAGGAGGCTTCCCTGAAGAAGTGATCCTGGAGCTGAGGGCTGATGAATGAGCAGGAGTTAAGTAGGCAAAGTGGAGAGAAATGGGGAGAGCATTCCAGGCTGCAGGGGCAGCAAGTGCAAAAGCCCTCCTGCAAAAGGAATCAAGATTTTCTGCAGGGAAGAAAGAGGCCTGGGGGCTGAAGAGCAGAGAACGAGGGGTGAGAAGTATGAGAGGAGAGCAGAGAGGCAGTACGGTCAGACCACTGCAGACACTGCAGTAATACGATGTTGAGTTTTTTTGGTTTGACAAGTTGGAAGAAACAGACACTTATACAGCTGGTGAGGTGAAAGTGAAAAATGAAAGTGTTAGTTGCTCAGCCACGTCCAACTCTTTGTGACCCCATGGACTGTAGCCCGCCATGCTCCTCTGTCCATGGAATTCTCCAGGCAAGAATACTGGAGTGAGTAGCCATTCCCTTCTCCAGGGGATCTTCCCAATCTAGGGCTGGAACCCAGGTTTCCTGCATCACAGGCGGATTCTTCACCATCTAGGCCTCCAGGGAAGCCTGGTGAGAAGTAAATAAATATAACCTCTATGGAGGATAATTCATCAATATCTATAAAAAGCCAAAATATGTAAAATGACATATCAGGGTTATTTATTCCAGCATTGTTTTTAGTAGCAGAAGATTGAAAATAACACAAATCTCTTTTGATTGGTTAAACTGATTATGGTACATCATATAAAAGAATAAAATGTAGTTGTGAAAAAGAGTGAGGACATACTCTCTACTGATATAGAAACATCTCCAAGATATATTTAGTGGGGGACAAAAGTTGCAAACTAAACTCTGCATAGTTTGCTGTTTGTATATATTTAAAAGAGGGGATATAAATTTATGTCGGCATTTGCTTGATTATAATGAAGAGAATGTGGAAATGTATACAAGAAACCAATTATGTGGTTATGTGTGTTATGTGAGTTGGGAAGGTTGGGTAAATGGAGAACCGGAGTGAAAGGGAGACTTTTCCCTTTATACCACTTGGTCCTTTTTGGTTTTCTAACATATTACCTATTCAACAAAAATGAATACATTCATGTAAAAATAGTTTCAACCTTTGTCTAAAGGATAATGCAATGCCGCTGAAGAATTTTAAGCAGCAGGGTGATGTCAGAGTTGGCTTTAGAAGACAATTTCCAAGGTTGAAATGTGGAGAATGAATTGAAAGAGGGCCAGAGTGGATGCTGACAGGACAGTCAATGAGACACCACTTCATTCGCACTAGAATGTCTATACCAATAAAGACAGACAGTAACAAGTGTTGGCGCAGATGGGGGGAAATTGGAACCCTTATACATGGTTGGTGGGGATATAAAATGGTGTGGCTATTTTGGTAAATAATTTGGCAGTTCCTCAAAAATGTTAAACAAAGAGTTACCATCAGTTCAGTTCAGTTCAGTCGCTCAGTCGTGTCCGACTCTTTACGACCCCATGAATCGCAGCACGCCAGGCCTCCCTGTCCATCACCAACTCCCAGAGTTCACTCAGACTCAAGTCCATCGAGTCGGTGATGCCATCCAGCCATCTCATCCTCTGTCGTCCCCTTCTCCTCCTGCCCCCAATCC
>NW_011494955.1:6996602-6997969 GCF_000754665.1 Bison bison bison
CCTCTGTCGTCCCCTTCTCCTCCTGCCCCCAATCCCTCCCAGCATCAGAGTCTTTTCCAATGAATCAACTCTTTGCATGAGGGGGCCAAAGTACTGGAGTTTCAGCTTTAGCATCATTCTTTCCAAAGAACACCCAGGACTGATCTCCTTTAGGATGGACTGGTTGGATCTCCTTACAGTCCAAGGGACTCTCAAGAGTCTTCTCCAACACCACAGTTCAAAAGCATCAATTCTTCGGCGCTCAGCTTTCTTCACAGTCCAACTCTCACATCCATATATGATTACTGGAAAAACCATAGCCTTGACTAGATGGACCTTTATTGGCAAAGTAATGTCTCTGCTTTTCAATATGCTATCTAGGTTGGTCATAACTTTCCTTCCAAGGAGTAAGCCTCTTAATTTCATGGCTGTAGTCACCATCTACAGTGATTTTGGAGCCCCCAAAAATGAAGTCTGACACTGTTTCCACTGTTTCCCCATGTATTTCCCATGAAATGATGGGATCAGATGCCATGATCTTCGTTTTCTTAATGTTGAGCTTTAAGCCAACTTTTTCACTCTCTTCTTTCACTTTCATCAAGAGGCTTTTGAGCTCCTCTTCATTTTCTGCCATAAGGGTGGTGTCATCTGCATATCTGAGGTTATTGATATTTCTCCTGGCAATCTTGATTCCAGCTTGTGCTTCTTCCAGCCCAGCATTTCTCATGATGTACTCTGCATATAAGTTAAATAAACAGGGTGACAATATACAGCCTTGACGTACTCCTCATGACCCAGCAATTCCTCTCATAAGTAAATACCTAATAGAATTGAAAACATATGTCAGTGCTCATGTCCCATGCACCCTTGCAGTCAGTGGGTGAGCTAGGGCAGCAAGGCAGCCTCCTTATAGCCCTGTGGAGTGCCTCTAGCCTCCTTACTGGAGTCGCTGGCAGGGGCCAGCCTTGCAGTGGTGTGTTCTACATCAATGGCTCCAGCTGGATTCATTGGACTAGGCAAATGGGGCATCCCATGGCAAAAAAAAAATATATATATATATATATATCCCATGGACATGGCTATCCGCTTGTTATTTATGATGTGTTTCCTGACGCATACAGAGAATTTCTAGATGCAAGTGAACAGGTAGTGTCTTCTCCAGCAGATATAGCCGGCAAGGATAGAATTATTACAATGTTACCCACCAGTATCAATGGAATAGAAGCTTATTCTGGAGCAAATGGGATTCCAAAAAAAGCAAAGTAAGGCTCACGATTAATAGACTCTAGTACTGCTGCTGCTGCTGCTAAGTCGCTTCAGTCGTGTCCGACTCTGTGCGACCCCATAGACGGCAGCCCACCAGGCTTCCCCGTCCCTGGGATTCTCCA
>NW_011494955.1:6998069-7002207 GCF_000754665.1 Bison bison bison
TACCAGGCTCCTCTGCCCATGGGATTTTCCAGGCAAGAGTACTGGAGTGGGTTGCCATTTCCTTTTCCAATGCATGAAAGTGAAAAGTGAAAGTGAAGTCGCTCAGTCATGTCCGATTCTTAGTGACCCCATGGACCGCAGCCTACCAGGCTCCTCTGCCCATGGGATTTTCCAGGCAAGAGTACTGGAGTGGGGTGCCACTGCCTTCTCCGATAGTTTGGCAAGATTGGCCAAAGAAGTTGAGAAAATGGGAGCAATTTTCAGGGTTGCCCCTGTTTCTGGTGGTGTGGAGGCTGCTCAGTCTGGGGACCTCACGTTTATGGTGGGAGGTGTGCTGTGCCAAGTTGCTTCAGTTGTGTCCTATTCTTTGTGACCCTATGGACTGTAGTCCACCAGATTCCTCTGTCCATGGGGATTCTCTAGGCAAGAATACTGGAGCGGGGTGCCATCTTACTCCAGGGAATCTTCCTGACCCAGGGATCAATCCTGTGTCTCTTATGTCTCCAGTGTTGGTAGGTGGGTTCTCTATCAATAGTGCCACCGGAGGAGTCACAGACCAATTTGCTGCTGCCCAAGAGTTGCTGGGGAGCAAGAACTCCAATGCGCTGTATTGTGAAGCCTGTGGGCCTGGGCAGGCTCTGAGGATCTGCTACAACATACTGTTAGCTATTGGTATGATTGAAACTGCTGATGCTATGAATCTGGGAATCAGGTTAGGACCTGACCCAAAACTCTTGGCCAAAATCCTAAATGTGAGCTCAGGACAGCATTGGTAAAGTGCTGCTTATAATCCCATATCTGGGGTGATTGATGGAGTTCCCTTCCCTAATAACTATCAGGGTGGATTCAGAACAACACTCATGGTTAACGATCTAGGATTAGCACAAGACTCTAATGTTAGCACAAACACACCAATCTTTCTGGGCAGTCAAATCCATCAGATCTGTGTGGATGATGTGTGCAAAGGGCTGTTCAAAGAAAGGCTGCTTGTCCGTGTTCCAGTTTCTATGAGAAGAGGAGACATTCTGAGTCTGTCCACCTTTGGCAGTGGACACTGTTGGAAACCAAACTCTATTTCGGAACCTGTTTATCTTGCTCACTCTGCAAGTAAATAGGTCTGTTTGTTTTCAATTGTTTAGGTCACAGTAAACCCTGGGATTTTTTTCACCCATTTTTAGCTGCTTATTCTTTTTTAAATCTATTTAGCAAATATGTAATACCTGAAATTGTTTTCCCTGTAAGCCACTAATGATCCCTTGCTAACTAGCTGACTGGCTTTTTCAAAAATTTGAGAACTTCTCTGGTGGTATAAGGATCCCCCTGCCAATGCAGGGGACACGGGTTTGATCTCTGGTCGGGGAAGATCCCACATGCTGCGGAGCCACCAAGCCCATGGCCACAACTACCAAGCCTATGTGCTGCAGCTGCTGAAGCCGGTGCACCCAGAGCCTGTGCTCCACAAGAAGAGAAGCCACCACAATGAGAAGCCCGGGCACCACAACAAAGAGTAGCCCCGGCTCACCGCAACTAGAGGAGCCCGAGCGCAGGAACGAAGACCCAGGACGACCAAAAAGATAAAAGATCCCTGAGCATCTTTAAGTAAATTGTTGCATATTTCAATTACTACAATTGACAAATAAAACCTATTTTTTTCAATACAATAAAACCCATTTTAGAGGGAAGAAAAGAAACTGCTCTGAGGGAAGGAGATAGAAAAAAGGAAAGAATAGTGAATTACCACCGATGTCCCTCAGAAAGTTTGTCCCTTTTGTAGTATTCTTGCATTACTGTTGTTGTTCCATCGCTCAGTTGTGTTTGACTCTTTGTGACCCCATGGACTGCAGCACGCTGGGCTTCCCTGTCCTTCACCATCTCCCAGAGTTTGCTCAAATTCATATCCATTGAGTCAACGATGATGCATTACTGAGGTTACTGATTTATTTTCTAGGAGTTGATAAAGCAAGAGAATGCCTTGCCGTATGTTGTATAATTTGGACTCTGTTACATTTATCTTGGTGTGTCCCTCTTTACAACTCCCAATACTTAGTAAGCTTGTTTTTTATATATTTGCTTCCTTGTACATTCTTACTACATATTTTTGACTTCAAAAGTATACCTTTATAACTGTTTCAAAGCCAAGAATGATACGTGCTTTCAATAATTATTACATTATTCTAAATATAACCATATAATCTTGAATTCAAATAAATTTCTGTGCTGATAATAAAAAGAAAACATATGGTCACACAAACTTGTCCATGAATGTCCACAGCACCAAAGTACATAATAGGCAAAAATGTAAAAACAATTCAAATGTTCTTCAACTAATGAATGGATAACTAAATGTGGTATAGCCAAAGAGTGGCATACTAGTCAGTACTTCCTTCGTAAAAAGGAATGAAGATTCATACTACATCATGGGTGAACCTTGAAAATATGCTAACTGAAGCCAATCACGATAGGTCACATATACAATTTTCCATTTGTATGAAATGTTTCAGTTCAGTTCAGTTCGGTTCAGTTGCTCAGTCGTGTCCGAAATGTTTAGAATAAAACAATTTATAGCAAACATTAATTAGTGGTTGCTTAGGGCTTGAGTAAAATGAGGGAGAGGTAAGGAGACAAATGAGGATTCACTATTAATGGGTATGAAATTATTTTAAGGGGGACAAAAAAATCTTCTAAAATTAGATAATGGCGATGGTTACACAAGCTCATGAAACGCTAAAAACTATTGAACTGTACACTGTACATGGGTGAATTGTATGGTATATGAACTATATTTCAATAAAGCTACTTTAAATAAGAGATAGTTTTCAAATTTCCCCAGTGGTCCAGTGGTTAAGAATCCATCTTGCAATGAAAAGGAACCAAGTTCAACTGCTGGTGGGTGAACTAAGACCCCACATGCTGCAAGGCAACTAGGCCCACACACCGCAGCTACTGAGCCCGCAGGTTGCAACCACTGAAGCCTGTGTGTCCATAGCCTGTGCTCCACTACAGGAGCCGCTGCAATAAGAAGCCTGCGCACCAGTGAAGACGAGCCCCCGCCTGCCACACTAGAGAAAACCTGTGCGCAGCAACAAAGACCCAGTGCAACCAAAAGGCAATAAATAAATGATAAATTCTAAGAGGAATCATGCCCATACAGACATACTCATAATTTCTTTCAAACTCAATGATCTTTCAAGAAAGAAAAAAATCAGATATCAGTTCAGTTCAGTCGCTCAATCGTGTCCGACTCTTTGCGACCCCATGAAGCACAGCACGCCAGGCCTCCCTGTCCATCACCAACTCCCGGAGTTCACTCAGACTCACGTCCATCGAGTCAGTGATGCCATCCAGCCATCTCATCCTCTGCCGTCCCCTTCTCCTCCTGCCCCCAATCCCTCCCAGCATCAGAGTCTTTTCCAATGAGTCAACTCTTCGCATGAGGTGGCCAAATTACTGGAGTTTCAGCTTTAGCATCATTCCCTCCAAAGAAATCCCAGGGCTGATCTCCTTCAGAATGGACTGGTTGGATCTCCCTGCAGTCCAAGGGACTCTCAAGAGTCTTCTCCAACACCACAGTTCAAAAGCATCAATTGGTTGGCACTCAGCTTTCTTCACAGTCCAACTCTCACATCCATACATGACCACAGGAAAAACCATAGCCTTGACTAGATGGACCTTTGTTGGCAAAGTAAAGTCTCTGCTTTTCAATGTGCTATCGAGGTTGGTCATAACTTTCCTTCCAAGGAGTAAGCGTCTTTTAATTTCATGGCTGCAGTCACCATCTGCAGTGATTTTGGAGCCCCAAAAAATAAAGTCTGACACTGTTTCTACTGTTTCCCCATCTATTTCCCATGAAGTGGTGGGACCAGATGCCATGATCTTCGTTTTCTGAATGTTGAGCTTTAAGCCAACTTTTTCACTCTCCTCTTTCACTTTCATCAAGAGGCTTTTGAGTTCCTCTTTACTTTCTGCTTTAAGAGTGGTGTCATCTGTATATCTGAGGTTATTGATATTTCTCCCAGCAATCTTGATTCCAGCTTGTGTTTCTTTCAGTCCACTGTTTCTCATGATGTACTCTGCATATAAGTTAAATAAACAGGGTGACAATATACAGCCTTGATGTACTCCTTTTCCTGTTTGGAAC
>NW_011494955.1:7002307-7015119 GCF_000754665.1 Bison bison bison
TGTTGTTCCATGTCCAGTTCTAACTGTTGCTTCCTGACCTGCATACAAATTTCTCAAGAGGCAGGTCAGGTGGTCTGGTATTCCCATCTCTTGAAGAATTTTCCACAGTTTATTGTGATCCACACAGTCAAAGGCTTTGGCATAGTCAATAAAGCAGAAATAGACGTTTTTCTGGAACTCTCTTGCTTCTTCCATGATCCAGCGGATGTTGGCAATTTGATCTCTGGTTCCTCTGCCTTTTCTAAAACCAGCTTGAACATCAGCAAGTTCATGGTTCACATATTGCTGAAGCCCGGCTTGGAGAATTTTGAGCATTATTTTACTAGCATGTGAGATGAGTGCAATTGTGCGGTAGTTTGAGCATTCTTTGGCTTTAAAATAAAGTTCCAATTCATCTTAAATACTTAGTACAAGCCTGATATAAAAATACATCAAAATGTACTATGGTTATGCAAAACATAGTATTGTATGTAAAGTGTATTTCAATAAAATATATAGCAAAAACTTTTAATTAAAAAATTAAAATCTATCAATTTTTGTTCAAGATGATAAACTCAGCATAAGATATATCTTCATATTTTTGTACCTTGCAAATTGGGGGTGTAATATTTTCATTATGGTTTGGTTTGAAGTATTTCATTTCCATACTATTTTATTCTTTGACTCAGAGTTATTTGGAAGACTTTTGCCTTTTTAACTTCCAAATATATGTTTGTTTTGTTGAATGCACACAAGCTCATGTGTCCAACACACAGTGAAGGCCAAACAAACCAGAACATTGGAGTTTGGAACAGAGAAAGGTATGTTGCTGAACTGAGCAAGGAGAATTGGTGGTTAGTGTTCAAAAAACCCAAACTTTTGTGATAGTTTTTGGAGAGGAGTTTTTATAAGCAAAATTGGGGGCTAGGCCTCCAGGGCACATGACTTTCTTCTGATTGGTTGGTGGTGAGGTAACAGGATGGTATTACATGAATGTTGTGCTCAGAAGGAAGTTACCATTCTTTACCTGGTTGCGGGGCTTTTTCCCACAGAAAAACTAAAAAATAAATTGTTATGTATTTCCCTTGAGGAGAAAGCAGGGCTCTGCTCTATGACTGCACTATTGTTTTTTAACAGTTCCTCCTTTGCTTCTGCATTCTCTCTCTTTCCTGATTAGTAACTATTTGAATCTGCCCTTTGGAATTCAGGGACAGTCTAGGAAGCTGAGGGCTTCCCAGGTGGCACTAGTGGTAAAGAACCCACCTGCCAGTGCAGGAGGCATAAGAGATGCAGGTTCGATCCCTGGATTGGGAAGATTCCCTGGAGGAGGGCACAGCAACCCACTCCAATATTCTTGCCTGGAGAACCCATGAACAGAGGAGCCTGGAGGGCTACAGTCCATACGATCTTGACAGAAGTGATTTAGCATGCATGCTAAGAAGATGAATCCGTTTTCCTACAAACAAGAAAAGGGGACCAGGAAAAGGCTTGTGGGGCCTTCACGGGTACACGTGAAGGCCCCACAGGGCCCTGCTCAGTTTCATTTGTATTTATATTTTACACTGTGGTCAAAGAATACAGTATGTATTACACAATTCTCAAGTTTCAATTACATTCCTTGAGACCGATTTTTATAAATGTTTTATGTACACTTAAAAGGGATAAGTAGTTTTTACTTTGGGTGAATGATTCTACATGTTTATTAAATCAAGCTTGTTAAGTGGGTTACTAAAAAAAAAAAAAAAATTGAGGCCATTGCAGCAGTCCAGTTAAGAGATGATGGTAGGCTAGGAGCAGAGAAGATGGAGAGAAGTATAGAGATTCCAGATTTATTTGGGAAACAAAACAGATCCTTCCTGATGTTGGAGGGGGATGGGAGGAATGTGGAGAGAGCCATTAAGGATGACTTTCTTGGTTTCTGGTTTATGCAATTTGCCAGATGGCAGATATATGAAATTAAAAAAAAATTTTTTTTTAAGTTCTACCAGTTTATTGCCAGCAACCCATCTCCCTCCACCCTCACGCATGCATGCTCAGTCATGTAACCCCATGGACTGCAGCCCACCAGGTTCCTCAGTCCATGGACTTTTCCAGGCAAGAATACTGGAGTGGGTTGCCAAGGTATATGAAATTGAGATAGGGAATTCTAGGAGAGATTAGACATTTATATTTCCCCCAAGAATGTTTCTTTGCTTTCTATGGGGGCTAAGAGGGCAGTGGCAAATATTGAGGCTATGGGTGAGAGCATCTCCCTGCCATTCCTTAAGCCCTCTGTGTATGTATGTGTATCTGTACAACACATCACAGTACAGTAAGTCCCCTATGGAAGAATGAGTTCCATTCCAAGAGTGTGTTCTTAAGTCCAATTAGTTTGTAAGTTCAACGAAGTTAGCCTGGTTACCTAACTAATTTTGGCTATTTAGGCTAACACAATAGGCTATATAGTTGTTCTTTGGTTGCTAAGTCACGTCCACTCTTTGTGACCCCACAGACTGCAGCACACCAGGCTTCCCTGTCCTTTACTATCTCCTGGAATTTGCTCAAACTCATGTCCATTGAGTCGGTGATGCCATCCAACATCTTGTCCTCTGTCGTCCCCTTCTCCTCCTGCCTTCCATCCTTCCCAGCATCAGGGTGTCTTCCAATGAGTCGGCTCTTCACATCAGGTGGCCACAGTATTTCAGCTTCAGCATCAGTCCTTTCAATGAATATTCAAGGTTGATTTCCTGTAGGATTGACTGGTTTGATCTCTTTGCAGTCCAAGGGACTCTCAAGAGTCTTCTCTAGGACCACAACTGGAAAACATCAATTCTTCAGCCTTCTTTATGGTCCAACTCTCACATCCATACATGACTATTGGAAAAACCATAGCTTTGACCATATGGGACCTGAGTTAGCAGAGTGATGTCTCTGTACTGTAATAGGTTTATAATACTTTTCACACAAATAATACATACAAAAAATAAGGAAAATAAATTTAATCTTAAAGTACCTTGAAAATTATAGTAGTACAGTACAGCTGGCATACAGTAGTGGTAGTAGCTGGCATACAATAGTACAGCAGCTGACATACAGGAGCTGGCATCAACAGAACAGGGAAGAAAAATTACTGACTGGAGGAGGGAGAAGAGGTGGCCGAGGGTAGAGCGGAGGGATTCGTCAGCAATAGGAGACAGAGGGCAAGCTGCATGTGACAATGTACGCCAGACGCGTGAACCAACTTACCTAATTGGACACGTGAACACACGCACATTCTCATCTTCGAAAGTTCATAACTTGAACGTAAATTCATATTGGAAGGGTGTGGCACCCCCTAGACGAACAGCTCAGAAGTCAAGGGTCGAATTTCCTCTAGGCACTTGGGGACCTCGCCCTGAAACTGCCCAGCCCTCTCCTAGCTCGTTTCTCTGAGCCCCGCCCACGGGGATTTCCGGCTGCCCTTTTGCACCCGCCTCTCCCTGAAGCTCTTGGCTCCGCCCCTACTGCCGCCGTTGCCTTCTAGCCTAGAGAGGGAATGGAGTGATTGACGAGTACGTTCTCCAATCCTAACGCAGAATGAATACATATTACCAATTAGACGGTAGCAGGGGCGGATGCTGAAGCCTACGGTGGGAGGGTTACCAGGAAGTGAGTAGAGGCTAAGAAGGACAAGTCCGCCCAGGCAGTGGTCTAAGGGTGACCGGACATCTAGAAACCCCAGTCTCCTTCTTTCTCCATTCCTGGGTGAGGAGTCCCTTCGCAGCTGGGAGTCAGGATCTTTATTTGCCCTTTTGAATGGCGTGGGGGAGGGGGTGTGTCTACTATGTAAGCAACTCCTTTCGCCTCAAGTCAGGTCCTTCTCTTAGCCTGAGGTGGGGGTCTTGTCCCCCGTCTCTCTCCGCCGGGAGCGGTAAAGTGTTTAAGGTCTTTGCGCAGCCTCTGGGTGGTTAAAGTCTTCCGGACTCGGTCATGGAAAGGCAGATGAGTTTATAGGGAGTTTAGGTTTAGGGAGATTGGCGAACTCAGCCTCTCTCCCGACAGGAGAGAGGAGTTAGAAGCCTCCTGCCGCGGCCAGAACTAGTGGAAGGTGGAGGGGCTCTGGGAGCTAGGTTCCTGTGGCTAGGGAACTAGGGATAGAATTAGGTATTGGAGGCGAAAGAATGTGTGGAAAGAAACATTTCTTCCGTGGAGGTCGTGGAAGTTCTCTAAGGGACTGCATAGAGTGGAGCCGAAGTCGTTGGAGTTGGGCCTGGGGCTTGGTCTCTAAAACCCCCACCCACTTGTGGGCCATCAGCTGTTTGCCTTCATTTCTTTCTCCTCAGGCTGAAGGAAACATTTGAACATGTGGAATCCCAATGCCGGTAGGTGTTTGGGGGATCGCTTCTCTCGCCCCAACCCCTTTTCAGATGGGCCACACCAGGGGGTTTCTGCGTCAGTTTCTCCTCCTCCTCTCCATTAACCCGCAAAAGCAAAGTCCTTAGTCGCTGACCCATCTTCTCGTCTTTCCCTAGAGTTCACTGTCTCCATTTCTCCCCTGCCCTGCCAGGGCCCTTCCCCTTTTCTCTCTCTTCTGTTAAGTTTGCCTCCCCTTCCCTTCATTCTCTTTCCTCACCTTCCCATTTGCCTTTAACTACTGAGTGATTCTTTTTGTTGTTGTTTGTTGTCAGAGGCTCTGGGCAGTTGTAATCGTAATTTATTCTTTGTTTCTTCCACCAGGGCAGCCAGGACCATATCCACACCCCCCTAACGCTGGGTATCCTGGAGGTTGCAATCCTGCCCATCCACCACCTGCCAACCCTCCCTTTCCTCCAGGCCCCTTTCCCACTCCCCCAGGAGCACCCCAGGGGAATCCAGCCTTTCCCCCTGGTGGGCCCTGTCATCCTGTGCCACAGCCAGGATATCCAGGATGCCAGCCCTCAGGTCCCTACCCACCTCCATACCCACCACCTGGCCCTGGCATGTGTCCTGTGAATCCATTGGTTCCTGGTATAGTGGGACCAGGAATAGTGATTGACAAGAAGGTGCACAAGAAAATGAAGAAAGCTCATAAAAAGAAGCAGAAACACCATAAGCATGGCAAGGTAAGTGCCCCTGGAGCCTGGCTGGGAAGGGGTGCCCCTTCAAAGGGACTAAGGAGGCAGGGGAGGGCAAGGAATGGAGGTTTGAAGTCTGAGGATGTGGGACAGTAACTGTGTAAAGGATTCCCACTGGGAAGAATCTGATAAGCCTAAAAATTTTTATTAGGCTTATTAGGCCTTCTATCTGGGAGGTGCTAGGCTGAGCCACAGAATGGATGTCAGCATCAAAAGTCTTTCTAGTTTGCCTTTCTCTTCCTAGAACTCCCCACCCCACCCGCACCCCATGCTTGTTTTAGCAAGTTGGAGACACCCACTGAGGTGGTCAAACATCAAGTAATAGAGTCAGTCCTTTGACAAAGCAATGTCTTATATAATGATTAATTTGTAATAATTTGGCCCTAGGTCCTGGAGTTTCTTTTTCTCCTTCGGTGTTCTCAGGGTGTTGTGTTAGTTACATGGGCCCCATTGTCCTACTGTTCAGTAGGGAAACTGAGTTCGAGAGCAGTCAGTGACTCTCAGCCTCTAATAAAACCTGAGTTTCATGCTCAGCCGCAAGGCTAAATATCTTCACTCCAGAGGACTGTTCATTAGCAAGAGTAAAAGTAGCTCTCAGGAAAACTCTGGAAGGAGTGAACCAACCCTGATCTTGAGGAGGCCTTAATTTACATTTTTCTGCCCAATATTTATTTGCCTTATGGCTTTGGATGCTAATTCTAGTTCTTCATCTTTGGTAGAAGACTGAGGAGGAGGAAAAGTGAGCTTGAATGGAGACACTCAAAAATGTTTTTGATGACAGTTTTGATGGGAGTATACATGTAAAGAACCTTGACTAGGACTCTCCCAGCCTCCTCTCCCACCTTCCTCACTTTCTCCCAGTTGGGACTTAGGAAAAAGTAGAAATAGATGCACACATAGCTACTGGTTCTACTCACTTTTCTTAGTCTCATAGCCACTAGGAATGTCCATGCAGCTAATAAATACTATAAGGGACCAGCTGTTTCCTTGTATAATTCTACTCTAGTGCCTATAATTTATTCCTTGCCTAGGCCTGGGCTCAGGTAAAGAAAATTGGGAACTTTCTCCAAATGCAGTATGTTAAATTCTGTGCAATGATTTAGGATGGTTTCATCCATTCCTGTATGCTCACTGCTGAAGGAAATCCTTGCTTTTGCTGTTTAAGGGACAGTCGAGTTGAAGACTCCTGACCTTAGAAAGCAGAGGGCACTGGGGTGGAGGTATAGGGCACCAAAGAATGTCCCACGAAGTAACAAAAGTCATTTGGATCTGATGTATCCTTTCCCCTTTCCCCTTGCAGCATTCCTCCTCCTCCTCCTCTTCCAGCAGTGACTCTGACTGAATACAGGGCCTGGACCCTTCCCTCAAGTCTCTCCAGTTCAGCTCTCCCATCAAGCTTCAGATGCCATCTTGTACTGGGGGAAATTAACTCTTGCTACCCCTTCCCCCCACCCCTGCAATCTAAGCCTTATTCTGCTGTTCAGCATTAACTAGCTAGGACAAATCGGAAAAGAATTGCCATGGGCTAACAAAAGCCATCTTCTCACTGCTTGGATAGAACTTTTAGCTGATGGGTTTGATAGAACTGTTTTTTGAAGATGGTAAGATTTGAGCTAAAATACTAAAGACAAGTCTAAGATCTGTAAAATATGATTTTTGTTTTTTTTACTTTCTTTTGTAATACTTATGATTGAGGAGATGCTGTGGACATTGAGTTATGGAAAGGAAAAACGACCTGTACCTTTCTTATAATTGTAGCATGCTTGGGTGATTCAGTGGCAAATAAACATTTCCCAGCAGGCCTCTTATTGGTGGTGCTCACTGCAAGGCTGATGGCAGGTCGAGTCTATTTGGTGGATGAGCCCTGACTGCCATTTTGAAAACTAATCTCTCTTCTCTCACTCAGTATGCTGTCTCAGGCCCTCCTCCCACTCTCCAACTCTCAGTCCAAATAAAGCTGTTTCTCCTGGTTTCTGTTCACCTGTACCATTACCTTGGTTAGCACCTTCTACTAGTTCTGCCCTAAAAAAAAGGATAGATTTATCAAGTGGATGGTGGAGAGGAGCTGGGAAAGGCATGTGCTTAGGAACAGGGTCTAAAGCTCCACAGCATGTTTGGGAATCACAGGTATCCATCCCAGTGGGGCTAGATTAGTTCCCTGCTGCCAAGTCGCTTCAGTCGTGTCCGACTCTGTGTGACCCCATGGACTGCAGCCTACCAGGCTTCTCTGTCCATGGGATTCTCCAGGCAAGAACACTGGAGTGGGTTGCCATTTCCTTCTCCAGATTAGTTCCCTAGAAAGTGTTTATTGAGGAAATACTGTGTTCTGGTGCTGAAGGTACAAAGATTTAGAATAACACAGTCTCTGCCCTTCATGGCCTTTGAGAGCTAATGAAGCAGATAGTCATGTGAATATATGAATGGGTTATTATAATATTGTAGAAGTGAATAAGACAGGGATCAAGCAGTTGGGGAGCAAAGAAGGAGTGACAATGCCACTGGGAAATAAGTGAGGTCCTGGCTGGGCCTCAGGATGCATAGGGGTTTCCCTGTTATAAATTACAAAAGCTAACACCCAGCATTCATTATGCCCCAGGACTAAGCGCTTTGCATTTATAACTTGTGTTCATCTTCATGGCAGCTCTATGAGGTAGGTACTACTGTTCCCATTTTGAGGAAGAAGAAAACTTCAGTCAGGATTTGAACTTGGGCAGTGTGGGTCCTGTGTCTGTGCTTGTAACCCAGTGGGTTTCCAGCAGAAGAAGCAGTTTTGTAGAGGCAAAGATTTGTAAAAAGGTGAAGGATGGACGTTCAGGAATTCCTGAGCCGGAGATACCATACCAGAGCCTGATAGCAGGAAGGAGTGGACCTGAGCGATGTTTCTTAGGTGGAACCCACAGGGTTTAGGGATTTAAGTGTGGGACTTGGACAGGAAAGTTGTGTTTTCAGTTGACTGGGTTTCATCTATGACTTGTCCTGGGGGTGAGATATATGAAGTCCATGCTTAAATATATTAGATCTAGCTTCTAATTTTATTAGGAAATCCAAGACCAAGCTGGAGAAGGAAATGGCAACCCACTCCAGTATTCTTGCCTGGAAAATTCCATGGACAGAGGAGCCTGGCGGGCTACAGTCCATGGGGTCACAAAGAGTCAGACAGGACTGAGCGATTGAGCACCAAGACCTGTTTTCCAATGTCCTAATTTGGGGGCCATTTTAGAATCTTAGGATTTTCTTCCTCTGTAACACTGTTTTCATTTATTTATTAGCTTTTCCTTTTCCAGGAGGAGAAGGGAAAGGTGGGCATAAGGGGATTGTGAGGTGAAAGAAAAACTGTTGAAAAATAACCACAAATTAAGGAGAGACAATGTGAGATGGCTCAAGGGGGAGAACACAAAGAGAAACAAGTTAGGGAGAAAATTCACCCACCTCCTTGCCCAGTTTTAATCATAAACAGCCCATTTCCCCTTCCTGCCTTTTCTTTTTCTAACAGCACCTTGCTATTTTGCTATCCTTGTTTCTTCAAAAGTCCATTAACTTTTTGAAAGCTACAAGTAATACATGTACCTGGGGTGGGGGAGGGGGTGCGGAATGTAACATTTCTAATAGGATGTTCAGCAGAAAAGTAAGGTTCTCCTCATAGCAGATTTCTAGTTTACTCCCCAAAGGCAACTATGACTACTAAATTATTTTGTGAACTTTCAGAGCTGTTCTGCACATAAGTAAACATCCTGTTTCTACCTTACATGGTTCCTATTGCGTCTAGCCCACTTTATATCAAATGAGAGCCCTGTTTTGGATCTATTTTCCCATTTAATTATCTATTGGAGTTGATTCCATATCAGTGTGTGTGTGTAACATTGTTTTTAATAGCATTTTATTCAACCTTTTTTTTTTTGCTGGAATTTAAAAATGTTTCCATCTTTGCTATACACTTAACTGCTGTGGGAAATTTCGGTATGTATATCTTTGCCAGAGGTTGGAACATTGGTTGTACATGGCTATTTCTGGCTATGGACTTTTTTTTTTTTTTTTAGGGACTACTTTGTTAATTATCAGACCTTTTCAATAAAGGTTTAGATTTCACGTTTCTGAAGACAGAAATTTCTGAACCACTACTGATCCTTCCTTATAGATGGATTCTATACTCTCCAGGGGCTTCCCAGGTGGCACAAGTGGTAAAGAACCCGCCTGCCAATGCAGGAGATGTAAGAGGCTTGGGTTCAATCCCCTGGAGGAGGTCAGGGCAACCCACTCCAGTATTCTTGCCTGGAGAATCCCATGGACGGAGGAGCCTGGTGGGCTACAGTCCATAGGGTCGCAAAGAATCGGACACGACTGAAGCGACTCAGCAGGCAGGCATGCATGCTCTCCAGTCTTAATCCTCCTTTCAGCCTCCTGTTGCCTTTCTTCAGGCAAGTTACGTTAGTTGTCTGGCTCTCTGGAGCATTGGGTTGGCGCGCCCTATTTTGTGCATCAGTGTAAGACTCCAAAGATAGTGGTTCTCAAATGTTTTTATTTTATGCCCCATGTCCATGAGAGGATCTGGAGTTCTACCATTCTGTCCTTACTAGAAACTGAGTATAGTAAGAGTTCCACACAATTAATTGAAAATGGGAAAGGATAGGAAACCCATTAAATCTGAAATGCAAATTGACACTTCAACTTTGAGGACTGTAAGTCATGGGACGAATCATCAATTTGCTGTCTTTCTGGAATCATTTCCCTGTATCAGGGTGTTTTGTAGTCATAGACAAGTTCATTCTCTTGACTAGTTTGGTTCTCCTTCTGAGAAGAATTTATTAATTCATAAAACCATTGAATATTGTTATTGGCTGCATCTTTTTCAAAGCTGGCTGCAACTGGTGGCTTGCCCCACCAGAAGCCAGGTTATTGTTAATAGAGTTATGTTGTGTTATTTTGTTGTTCAGTCACTAAGTCGTGTTATTTTATCAACTTTTAATTTGATCTTTGTTTTGTCTACCATTATTAGAGATGACTTCACAGATAGCCACTCACTTTATTTTTTTGCCACTCACTTCTACTCCAGCTCTTAGAGTCCCTGGGGTGTAAATGACCCAACTGCAAAATCTTGAGGTTAATTTGACCTTCAGCCCAGGCCCTCACTGGGGCTTCCCAGGTGGTTAGACGTGGGTTCGATCCCTTAGGTCAGGAAGATCCCCTGGAGAAGGGCATGGCAATCAACTTCAGTATTCTTGCTTGGAGAATCCTATGGACAGAGATGCCTGGTGGGCTACAGTCCATGGGATCACAAGGAATCAGACATGAAGTGACTGAGCAATCCAGGCCTCATAGTAAGACTGCTCTTTGGTTTGCTTTTCTCTGGGTGTCCTAACATTTTCCTACTTCCTTTACTCTCTTTCAATATTTGCTCTGCTCTTTGCTTTTGTTAAATGACAGACTTCTTTTTATTTCTCACACTGTTCCTAATGCCCACTTATCATTTGGAAGGTGGCAGGAAAGATGTTGGAGTCCCCAAGCTTTCTTTTCCACTTCAGAAAGCTATCTCTCTTCAGATAACTCCACTGAATTGAAGTTGCCCAATAAAACCTGATGAATATAAAGGCCAGAACTGACACCCAAAGAACTTGAACGTGGATAAACAATAACCCCATAGTAGCTGTCTCTTTCAATAGCCTTTTTAAAAATTTTGTTTTGTTCTCTTTCAGAGTTCTTCTCTATTTTTTGAACAAAAGTTTTAATGTGGAAACTTACAGATATGTACAAGAGTAGGGAAAGCAGATTTCCCATAACCTAGCTCCAGTAATTATTAACAGTTTGTTCATCTTTTTTTGTTTGGTTGGTTTGTGTGTGTGTGTTTGTGTGTGTTTCACACACCCTAACCAGGAATCAATCCTGAAACCCCTGCAGTGGAAGGACAGAGACTTTTTTAAGCATTTAAAAAATATGACCCAGCAGTGCCTCGCTTTATTTATTCATTTATTTGGCTGTGCTGAGTTGTAGTTGGTGGCACATGGGTTCTTTGTTGCCACACACAGGATCTTCCTTGTGGCATGTGGGATCTAGTTTCCTGACTAGGGATGAAACCTGGCCCCCTGGGAGCGTGGAGTCTTAGCCACTGGACTGGACCACCAGGGAAGTCCCACACTTTGCCAATCTTGTTCCATTCCACATCATATTTTTTCCGATTTTTATTATGAAAATTATTATTATTATTGTTATTTTTGGGCATGCCACACAACTTGTAGGATCTTAGTTCCTTGACCAGGGATTGAACCTGGGCCACAGCAGTGAAGGTGCAGAGTCCTAGTCACTGGAGCGAAAGGGAATTCCCTGAAAATTATTTTTTAAAAGTCTGAAGAACAGTACAATGATCACCTATAAACCTACCATCTATACTCAACAACTGTCAACATTTTTACCAATTTGCTTTATTGATTTAATTGTGAAATATTTGAGTCTGTTCCCATGCATCACAACCCTTCACTTTAAATAGTTCATTATGTACCTCTTAGAACAGCATTTCTCCTGGATAGCCATAATTCCATTACCACACTTAAGAAAATTAACAATACCTCCTAACATTAGCTAATATTCATGTCTGAATTTCCTCTGCTGTCTCCAAAATGTCTTATATAGCTATAAAAAAAACAAACCAGAATCCAAACAAGATCCACACGTTATATTTGATTATTATTGTCTTTTGAATTTATCGTCTCTTTCCTCCCCCTCTGTTCTATTACATTTTCATTTTGATGAGAACAGGCTAGTTGTCTTGTTGAATGTCTTGGATTCTGGATTTGCTGATTATGATATGTTTAACTTTTTCCTTGATCCCTTGTAAATTTCCTGTAAATTGCAAGTTGGGTCTGAAGGTTTAATTCGATTAAGATTAAACACTTGAGAAGAATACTTAATAGATGATGCTATGTACTACCTGCATCTCATCAAGGACTATGTCAGAGTTGTACTATTAGTGATACAAGGTTTGATCACTTGGATAAGGTGGTGACCTATCTGATCTTTCCATTTAAAACTTTTGGGTTCCTTTCTTTTCTTTTTTTGCAAATAATCATGTGGTGATATTTGTCACCAGGTTAGTATCCTTTTCCCTAACAAATTTTCCCTTAAAGCTTTGATGATTTGATGACACTTGCTTAAGTCAATTATTTCATTTTGGGTTGGAGAATGAATGATTTTCTAATTTTTAAATTTCTCTACATTCATTATATGGAATTCTTGAAAAAAAGTTTTCCCTTGTTGACTAAAGATGAACTACAGTTCTTCCTAAAAGAAAAAGTGCTTCTTTCATTTTAATTACCAATTTTCAGAGTAAAGAGTTGGTGTAAAAGTGACCTCCAAGGTGGCAAGTTAGCTTTTTTTCCTATTTGTATTACTATAGACTAGGGGTTTGTCCCAGTAGTCTCTTCTCACACATCCCATTTTCCTGTCTGGTTTATCCATGGCGATTGCCAACTCTCTCCGCACTTAAACGTCTGGGCTTTCGAACCAGCCCGCTAGGGGACACTAGTTTCCTCCCTGCCCCCACACTGCCGCTCTATCATGCTCTTCGCCATTTGCTACCGGTTGTTCTCTCGCTGGTGCCAACGCTGTCCACGGAGCCGCTCTAGGCTGTTGGGAGGCCGTCCGCATTGCGTGGGGAAGGTTTGGACGACGCAGTCGCCTCGCCGGCCCCCGGGGCGGTTAGCGCTTCCGGGGTCGGAGGGTGCGCGGGGTTGAAAGCGGGCCGCTCCGCCCCGTCCCCCTCCCAGACCAGCA
>NW_011494955.1:7015538-7045360 GCF_000754665.1 Bison bison bison
ATTTGTTGGTTGAGGGGGGTTGGGGAGGCGATGGCCGGCTTGCTGGCCGGGCGGGTGAGCGCGGCTCTCCGCGGGGGGTCAGGCGCTGGCGCAGCCACTCGAGGAGGCGCTACTAGTCTGGCCCCTCCCCCTGGATCGCAGCGCCCCCCCCCGACCGAACCGTTTATTTTTTCCTTCTCTTTTTCTAGTGGAGGGATGGGGGGGTACATTTTTTGAGTGGAAAATGCTTGGATGGCCAAGGGGAGGGGGGCTGTGGAGTTAAAGAAAAGGTAGACGGGCTCCCAGTTACCGAGTTATTCAGGACGTTTTCTCGGGGTAACGAATTTTGAAATTACAAAATGCCTGCCGCTATAGACCCAGACCGAGCTATTTATAGGAGAAGGGGTAATGGATGCAGGATTAACAGCTGGATTCCTGGGGTTGGGTACACTTACATTCTCCTAGTCAGGAGAGAAACATGACAGGGATTTCTTGAGTGGTTTGGTGTTGGAAATGCACCTTTGTGGCATACCTCAAGAAATGGCTTCCAATAGGTTTCCAATTTTCTTGCCTTTTCGAATTTGCTTTTGTCATGGTATTTGTAAAGTGCTTCTTATTCTGTGAGTGAGGATAAGGGATTAAACTGCCAAATTTTTTCCATGTCTTACTAAAGTCGTCCTTACAGACCCAACTATTTTCTCCCTACCCCCAGTACAGTTGTTTTTCCTTGAGTGAAAAGTGTTGAATTCTGGGATTTTTTTTCAGCAATTATATTCTGAAAATGGGGGAATGAGGTTCTTTGGGGATGCAAAGCCCTTCTTTTAAGTAATCACATACTTGAGGTAGCCGTGGGGCAGCTTGCTATATACAGGATGGTCTGGCAGCCACTTAACACTTTTAGGATGTTTAGGATACAGCTTTGTGTTACAGCAAAGTTGAAAAGGTGGCTGGTTTTGTGAAGGAGGAAGACTGGCTGTAGGAGAGATCATTGATGTTGTTTTGAAGAGGTGGCTACTAAAAATGTCACTGGAGAAATTTCACCACTTTGGGGAGGTCCTTTTCAAAACTAACACTGTTAGGTCCTAAGGAAGCATTGTAGGCTGATGTATATTCAAAAGCATTCTTTATCAGTTAAAGCAGAAATGTTAGTAACATTGCTTTAGTGCTTACGTGGGGAAAGGGCCTCAGTAGGAAAGTCTCATTACTGCTCTTGCTTAAAACAACCACACAATAAATTTTTAGAGATACCAGCTATCATTTTGATTGTTTCCTTTGGAAGAAAATTTAAGATTAAATAATTTGAATAAAGACTTGAGTAGTAACAGGTTAATGCGGAAACAGGTAAATTCAGATCTTGAGTGACTATCAAGTTTGGTTGGGAAAAGACGACTCAGGCTGCACTTAATGTATTGAGTCATTTCCCAAAGGGGAATGTGGAACCCAGCTTGCATAGAAGGCATTTCAGATAATGCCTTTTTCAGTGAGGTTGTTGATTTAAATCTTTTAAAAATTATTTGGTGACGTGTATTCACATTCAGAATTTTAAGGTGAAGATACATCTTAATTTTTTTAACCTAAAAATTGCTGCCAATAAAAACATTTACATGTGTCCTTTGTAGCTTTCAACCTGAATGGCTTCATAATAGGGAAGCCAAAGTCATAGCCCTCAGTGTATAGTTAGCTTGAGGTTTGCCCTCATGATTTCCAGGTGTTTCTGTATTCTTTGGAAGCTTATTCTGCTAAAGGACAACTGGTGCAGGTTCAGCAGTTCCCCTTAGAACCATTGCCAATTGAAGGAATCTTTCACATCCTGAGAGTCAGCGGAAACCCTATCATTAATGAGAGTAGACTGGAAAGTTGCTTTATATACTTTGTAACAGAATCTGAGCTGTTAATGCAGTGTGCTGGATGTATACAAGCCTGCCGACTGATACACTGTCATTTAAGGAAAAGAGTCAGCTAGAAAACATTGATAATGACTAAAGTAACATTGGGAAATATTTCTATTGTTTCCTACTCTGAGTTTGGTCATGTTTGCATTTCAGTTTTTGGCTTTCACCCCCACCAGTGACCAAAGACTTGACCACTCAAAGTCCAGCTCCTCAGAACACTGCTCGACATGGACACCGGAGTGATTGAAGGTGGATTAAATGTCACTCTCACCATCCGGCTACTTATGCATGGAAAGGTATGCAACAGCTTGGGAAATTGGGTCATAGTAACTGCTAGAGGAGGGGCCAGGAAGAGAGGGCATGGATCTTGGAGCTCATCAGATTAGCTCTGTGGGAAGTCTGGCTTTAGCACTCCTTCTCTGGTGGACTAGATGAGACTGTAGTGGGGAAATGGACAGACTTTACTAGGAAGCTCCACTGAGCACGAAAGGCTTAACCAGAGGCTAGAGCCAAAACTATCTGGATGATAAGATTTTTCTCATGGATGTTGTTATAGCTTGTGATAGGTAGATTTCCACTGCCCAAACAATTTTGGGTAACTTTAAGGTGAACTGGTATTTGATATTTTTAAAAATGATTTATATTAAAGACAGCACTTCATTACTCCACTATTTCTTGACAATTCTTTGATAGCTTCCCTTATGTTTTGAGCAAAGAAAATAATAAGCCTTTCCATTCTCCTTCCCAGTGAATCCTAGTTTTTCCATTGCTTTGGATTGTTTTAAAAATTACTTTTTGTGATAACCAATGCTTCAAGTTTCCTTGTATTTGACACTAGTATTCTCCATTGTAGGAAGTTGGCAGTATCATCGGAAAGGTAAGGCATTAGTTGAACTCTTAATCACTATTTAGTCAGCCTGGGTTTAAATAATAATTGGAACTCATTTTTGACTTTCCCTCTTTCAGAAAGGAGAATCAGTTAAGAAGATGCGCGAGGAGGTGAGTTATTGGGGATGGAGGGATAGGGACTGTTAACTTGGAAAGTTAGACACTTCTAAAACAAAAGCAAAGTTTTTGTTTAATGAGAGATTGGTAGGGAGAAGTTTTTTTTTTTTTTTTTAATATTTGGCTGCACTGTGGGAACGTGGGATCTTAGTTCCCCAACCTGGGCAGTGGAAGCATGGAGTCTTAACCACTGAACCACCAGGGAAGTGTCCCAGAAAAGGGAAGATCTTAATAGGAGAAGCTGGTATTTTTCTGGCTTGGGTTATTTGTATGACAAATAGTATGCTGGGAAATGTAGTTTTAGGAAGTCTGCATTCAAGACTTAAAGCAGCTTCTGTAGTTTGTTGGAGGATAAATATGGAGCTGTATTTTAAATGATGTTGATGATGCCTTTAATCAGGATCATGTACATAGGCAGCTTCTTGCCCGTCTTGTTTAAGAGGGATTATTTATATATTTGTATGTGTGTCTGTGCTTAGATTTTTTTGTCTATTAACCTTTTGGCTCTGTTTCTATCCAGAGTGGTGCACGTATAAACATCTCAGAAGGGAATTGTCCTGAAAGGATTATCACTTTGGCTGGACCCACTAATGCCATCTTCAAAGCCTTTGCTATGATCATTGATAAACTGGAAGAGGTTTGTTGTTCCCTGCCCCTCATTCTTTATTTTTTATTGCTTCTTGATAGCTTAGTGATTTCCAAGAGCTTTTAAAATTGAAGAACAGACTAGGTCATAAAGCTCTGTAAATGGGTTCTTTACTCCCATTCAGCATCCCCAAAATTGGACCATTTATAGTTAAAAAGTCACTTCAGTTGGTTAGAAAAATACCATTGGCCATAGAAGAACATGAGTTTGAACTATGCTGGTCTGCTTGTACTTTGATTGTTTCAATAAATAATGTATTACAGTAGTATAAAATATGTACTGTGGAATTACACAGTCAGCGATTGGTTGACTCTGTGAATGTGGAACTATGGATAGGTTATACTTGGACTTTTGACTGGGGTGAGGGGTCAGCACCCCTAACTTCCAGCTGTAGTTAGAGTGCTCACTTTGGCAGCACATATGCTACAATTGGAATGAGACAGAAGAGATTGATGTGGCCCCTGTGCAAGGGTAATACACAAATTTGTGAAGCATTCCATATTTTCCCAATTATGAGTCATTGGGGGTTTATATATACAGTGTAAGGAATATAGTCAGTAATACTGTAATAACTTTGTTTGGTAACAAACGGTTACTAGACTTACTTAGATAATTTTTTTAATGAATTTAAATGTCAAACAATACTTGTACACCTGAAACCATAGTGTACATTGACTGTGCTTGAATTTAAAAACAAGAACAAAAAAACCCCAAATAGTTTGTTATTAGGGACTCTAAAAAATGTGAAAAAACAGCATCTTTTACTTCTTTACCAACAATTTGAAGGTATGCCACCATTGTGTTCATAATTATGTCCCCTGACTCTTAGTTGAGTGAACTAAATTAATATGGATTTGTTAGGAGCCCTGCTAAATACTAATATACTCTATAAATACAGGTAGGCAGTTACACATTTAAAAAAAAGCCTGGTAATTGTCAGAGCTATACTTGGAGGGGAGGGAATAGTTATCAGAAGCAAAATGTCAATAGTGGGGATTTTTTTTCTGTTTATTAAACTTTCTCAACCTTACAGTGCTGAACCATCATTGCCCTCGGTTCATCCAGTTTTCAGCCTCCCAGCTTCTGTAGTAATGCTGGTAATAATGCAATTGATACTGCAGGCAGAGGAGGGCTTCTGGGCTGTTGCTAATGCCTTAATGGTGCCTGAAATCTTACTCTTGCCAAGATCAGAAATGTTATCTTTCTGACCTATAAGACCTTGCTAATCCAGAGCTTGTAGCTTTAAAAAAATTCAGAAAATCTATTCATACTTTAACAAATAAGAAACATGGTCTTGACTTAAGGGGCTTATGTCGGAGAAATTCCCAGGTCTATCTAAATACATACTATATACATAGAGATTAAGCTAAATCCTCAGAAGGATAAATTTAATTAGTTTATAGACAAGATGCAGCATATTGTTATGGGAGAGATTATGGGCTTTGAAGCCAATACAGTCTTTTAGTTTAAAATCTACAACTTTTCAGTTGTGATTGGGGTAAGTACTCAGCTTCAATTTCATACCAAGAAAAAAGGATAAATAAAAGTACACTATTTTTAATCTCTATGTAGTTTAAGAGGACAAAATTGGTCACTTGAATTTGGGTTGCATTGTCTCATCTTTTCTCTTCATGTTTAATGTTGACTTCACCAGTATTGTTTTATTTTGCTGAGAAAACTTATTTTACTTAACAAAATAAGTTTTCTCTCTACTAAGAACACTGCTTCTGGCATGAAGGAACATATATTAAGGCTAAATCTGAGGATATTTGTAGGCCATTTTATTTTTTTAGTAATAAGTTGTTATTGTTTGGGGCAGGGGCAATGTTTAAATGTTGTTGGAGATCATGACATAATATGTCCCTTATAAGGTTGTTTTATGCCAGTTAGGGGATCCCAGGGATCTGTTTAAACTTGTATATTCTTGTGGTGTTTTGACTAATTTCTTTTTGTAGGACATCAGCAGCTCTATGACCAATAGCACAGCTGCCAGTAGACCCCCAGTCACCCTGAGGCTGGTGGTCCCTGCTAGTCAGTGTGGCTCTCTCATTGGGAAAGGTGGTTGCAAGATCAAGGAAATACGAGAGGTTGGTTAATTTGTGCTCTTTCTCTTTTTAAAGTGTAAATTCTAAATGAGTTTCCTCTACTAGCTTTTATTATCTAGGAAAAGTTAGCATTTATTGAGATGAAGATTTGTATTAAAGTAATAGTCCTAGAAGACTATAATTTGGTTGATATGCATATTTTTCTTAGATTTCATATATTTCAACAACAGTAAATCAGAAAAGTTAACCAGAATTTCCAGCTATTGCGTGGGACCTGTTGGTGACTTTTCCATGAGGCTACATGATCCTTTTTTATGTCTAAAGAACTTACAATTTGATATGTAATAATATCAAGTGTTTTTCTTGGCCAAATTCTTAAATAGCTTGGAAGAAATGAAGGTATATTGGGATATAGTTGTAATTCTCCCTTCAAAATTATGAAAGTTAATGGTGAATTATGGGAGCTTTTATTTATATCTGGGAGTTACCGAATTGGATGTTGGGATGAAATTTGAACAGCTCCTATTCGAATTGGACTTATCTGGGAGCCTATTGTACGTACTATGTGAGCAGGGATTTTTATTTTGCTCATTGATATATTCCAAGTACCTGGGATGGTGCTTGGCACATAGAATGGGCTTAACATAAACATTTGCTGAATAAAAGGTGGGTGATATTTATGAATATTTTGTTTGATGACCCACAGAGCTATCATTAAATGAGAGGAAACTGTGTAGAAGGACCTTTCTCTTAAGAGCAGGTTAAATTTAGGCTGTTATTCAGGCTTATTCTCAGCTTTCAGAGGCTAATTTATTTATAACTGTGATTAAACAATCTTATCTGGAATAAGGAAAGAGAGGGGAGGGAGGATTAAAAGGGTTAGATAGGAGATGGGATAAATGTTTACTGAGTTTTAGACTCTAAAATTTCTGCAGGGAGATGTAAATGGTATGAATGATCTGTTTCTCTGATTTTTAAAATTTCTTTTTACCCCAAAGAGTACAGGGGCTCAGGTCCAAGTGGCAGGGGATATGCTCCCCAACTCAACTGAGCGGGCCATCACTATTGCTGGCATTCCGCAATCCATCATTGAGTGTGTGAAACAGATCTGCGTGGTTATGTTGGAGGTAAGCCCTCAGGCTCATGCTGAGAATGGGGGGGAGGGTGATTTAGGGAGACAGACTGATCTATATTTAGTAAGACTAGAATTAGGTGAGGCTGTTAGAAGCCTCACATGGGGGTGGGGAAGAGGTTCCCTGAGTTCATCTTTTCCTTCTCCCAGCTTTGACTTTTCTTATAGTCCAAGCAAAAATAGAAACTTAAGCAGCAGTGATCATTTGGTTTATAGCAATTTTAGCAGGGTTGGTAGGGGGAAGATTTGCTACTTGGAATTTGAGGACAAAAGATGTATCTGGGGTCTTGAGAAGCTAAGTTAAATTGCCTTTCAGGTTACAGTATTTTGGCTACATGCAACTTTGATATGTTTAAATTAATTTCTATGTTATAAGGCAGGATTATTCAAAATGATCTATAATAACAAAAAATATCCATAGTAGTGTTTCTGAATGACTTACGAGGTCCTGGTGGATGCTATTCAGTTAACAAAAAATAATAAAATTAAGGAGAATTAAACCTTTCTAGAATTGTCATAGGGAATTGGTCCCATATTGGTGAGAAAGGAAAGTAGAACTTTTAGGTAGAGTTTAGGAAACTATTGACTGAATCATTGAGCTATTAATGGAAAGTCCTGAATTACCCTAGATAAAAAGTTCGGGGGCTTTATTTCCTATTTGATTTTATTTCCTATTCAGGTCAAAATGTAGTTACAAAGGTACATGGGTACATCTAGAGGTTTTGGTTTTTTGTGTTAATTAGCACAATTTGAACACATGGAAATAATGCCTAAATTATTACAGGGGAATCTGCCTTGATGAGAATTAGTGTGAACTGTATAGTCCACGGACCATCTTACTGTTTTAGAGGCAAATAACTGCTGATGATTTGAGATTAGATCTAGCCAGAGACAAAGTTGATAGGTGAAGGGGTGGAAATAATAAAGTTTTTAATTTAACTGACCTGTGTGAGCTTAAGCCACACAGCTGAAGCAGCTTTGAAACCTTATCTCTTTTTGTTTTTTTCCCCTCTGACTCTCTCCCAGTCCCCCCCGAAGGGCGTGACCATCCCGTACCGGCCCAAGCCGTCCAGTTCTCCGGTCATCTTTGCAGGTGGTCAGGTAAGAAGTTTTTTATTGCTGGGCTAAGGTGAACAAGATTGTATTTGAAATGTCAACTTTGCCAGCAGCACACCAGGCCACTCTGCATGCTTGCTGAAATCTGTACTCTGGCCATAGTTTGACCTGCTTTCAGTTTTATTTTTTGTACTGAAGAAAGCTATGAATGCCACCTTATTTAATTATTAGCAGGCATTGGGAGTTTTGTAGGCACTCGGAAGAGGTAATCTACTTAGTAATTTAAGGTGGGTTGGGTTAGAAGAAAAGATAAAATTGCTTTGATGTCACTGCTCTCCCTACCCCCACCCCATCCATGTTTTTTCATGTGTGGGGTGTTCTTTAGAGGTCCAAATAAAACATAATAAGGAGTTGGACCTCTGAAATAGATTCTTGGATGGTGGTCTCAAATTGGGGGCTCCTGAAATTGAGTGTCCTACAAACTTCCCCTTTTCCCCACCTCACCTCCCCTATTCCTACCCCTTCACTCCCAAATTCCAGTGTGTTGTCCCTGGGCTCTTAACCTCAAACACTGGTTTGAACCCACATGGCATAACTGAAATCAGCTGGGGTAAGGGTTCAGTGTCTAGGAGCGGGAAGAGCATGTTGGGCTGTGACCTTTGGTGTTAGAGTAAGAACACCAAAGCACCCCTTGGCCTCTCCTCCTTCACCAACCTAAACTCTGGATCCTTGGTACATGGTTTATTCTGAAGTTAGAGTTTTATGACAAAAGGCACTGATTAGCACCATGTTAGTTTTATGCTTTTTGGTTAGCGTTTGAGGCATAGGTCAGTTTTAAAATAATTGGGATTCAGGCTGAAATAGTGACCTTCATTTTGGTAGCTGCCTAAACAAGTACAAGTGTCCCTTTTCCTACGTGGGGCTGACCTGTTAACAAACGCAGATAACTCACCTATTTCCATCTTGTATTTAAACTGGGGGAGCTCTTAGAGTCCATCTCATTCCCATTCTATTGAATTGTCATAAAACTGAACAAGTTTTGGGGAACTTAGTTTGTCTTGTAATTCTGGAAGCTTTCATAGGAAGTTAATCATATCACAGTTTTGTACTTTTTAATACTAGCATTGTACAAACTGGTTTGGTCAAAGTGTGCTTCATGAGTCTGGGTAGTTAGGCGGATAAACAAAGGCCCAGAGTTAGAGTAGCAGGTTTAGCTTCAGGTGTTTTCCCTTCTCCCCTGGAACTACAAGTTCCTACTTTTCTGGATTCTTCCAGGTCACTTGGGATTATCTAGAGTCCATACCGCACAGCAGCAATCCTCTCTGTTTACAATTCTACCTTCATTTCCCTTTCCTTCCTTCCCCTTCCCACTTCCCCCTTCTTACCTCTTTGCTTTCCTTCCCTCCCTCCCCTTTATTCAGTTGACCACTCTAAAAGCTTGCAGCTTCTTCTTCCATGAGTGGCCCTGTCTTGGATTATTCCCATGGGCCTTTTTAAATGGACCAGTTTATGCATTGTCCACAGGTGAACCTGTGTCTTTTGTTCCTTTGTGACAAAGTGGGCTCTATAGGGGTGCAGTTTAATCCCACATTGACCAGGAGCTGGCATCAGCTCTGTTGCCCCACTCCTTCATTCTTACTGAAAATAGTCCAATTGTGCAGTGTGAAATCTGCCACTATAGGTAACTTTTTTTTTTAATTCACTGATTGCAGCTCGTTTCAAATTGTGTTGTGAGCTCCTTTTTAAAGGAAAAGAAAAAATTAAACAACTTTTTTTGTGTGAATTTCATGCTGGTGACAAGGTGCCGGATTGACAGCCCTGGAGACTGAAATCCTCTATTTATCCACAGGACAGGTACAGCACAGGCAGCGACAGTGCGAGCTTTCCCCACACCACCCCGTCCATGTGCCTCAACCCTGACCTGGAGGGACCACCTCTAGAGGTGAGAGGGGATGTTCAGTCTCCAAGGCTCACTCAATCCTTCCGCCTCAGCCGAGACTGCCAACACGCGGGGGGCCAGTGGCGCTGGTGATTTTTGTGCTGTGGACACCACCTGTCCACGGGGACCTGGACTGACCCCCCCACCTCATTTCACACAGGCTGCGTAGCCCACCAGATGGTAACACCAACTCTTTTTTTTTTTTTTCCCTTTTTTTTTTCCTTTTTTTGTTCAACCCCTTTTCCCTGTCTCCTATTCCTCCTACCCCGTTTTCACCTTCCCACCCCCACCTGGGTACACTTCTGGGGGTACTGGCCACTGTGATGTGAGAAGCTTCACATCCTGTTAACCAGCTGCTCCTTTCTTCCCTTCCTGATTCTCCTTGCCCCCCACCCCATTGCCCTAAAGACCCAGCTCCCTTTTTGGGAGGTTATGGTGTGGGGGGAGGAGGGCGTAGTGGGAGCTGCAAGTGCCTTTTATGGAGGGGAGGTGGGAGAAAGCAGGATCTAGAACATAAGATTTTTTCTTTCTTTTTTTTTCTATATGTATTCCTATGGTCAGCTCCCTAGTGCTAGGGACCCAACTAGCTTCCAGTGCACTTAAGGTCATTAGGCAGATGTAGAGAAAAGTCAGATAGGAAAAGGGAAGTGTTTTGTTTTAACATGCCGTGTGGGTCTGTGCAGATATAAAACATGTCACCATGATTGGTAGAAGGGTTGGGGTGGTTGAGGAAAAAAAATCATTTTCCTCCTAGGCCATCTTGTACAAAGGGAGAAAGAAGGGGGCTCAGGCAATCAAGGCATTGTTTAATCCTATCTCCCACATTTTCGTTAAGAAACAAATGTGTTATTTTGTCTTTGATTGCAGGGAACATGGCTCCCTTTATAGGCATCCTGAAATAAGCCATCATATTTAGGGTATAAAGAAGGCCAACTCGGGTCTGACTGTATTTGTGAGATACCATCTACTGCTCAACCCCTGGCCTCCCCATTCTCTGGTTCAACTCTGGCTTCCTGGCTAGTTGAAATGTCTCCCCCTACCCCCCCACCCCCCAACTGGGTGGCTGTCCGTGATTGGTTTTTAATAGGAACTGTTTTCCTCCTTTTGTAGGCCTATACCATTCAAGGACAGTATGCCATTCCACAGCCAGATGTAAGTTTTGTTTTCACTTGTTTTGAAAAGCTCCCTCTCCCTTCCAAAATTGTCTCAGTCCTTTCTCCATGTAGGCAGAAGTGAGCTGGGTCTCAAACATTTGCAGTATTGTTTCCCTCACAAGGTGAAGTCTGTATTTTGGCCCTTAAATAATCTTTAATCAGGAAAAAGTAGCACCTTGTTTTGAAATTTAATCCCTGGAAATTATAATAGATTATTATATTCTACTTTCTCCCGTGTTACAGATTACTCTGAAAGAGAAATGTTCCACTGTTTACCGTCATTGGTTATCCCAGGGCACAATGTAAATTCACAGTGGACTGTGCATCTTTGCATGAAGTCCTTTCTATGGAGGGAGGGTGAGGGAGTGGGAGGTTGGGTTCGCTTTTGTGTACTCAGTCTGAGGTGGTAATGTAAAAAGCTTCTGGAGGGGTGGGAAAGGGACTTATTTACACAGGGAGGGTTAGGAAGTGAAATATTTGGATTCAACTCAGTGAAATTCCTTGTCACTGAAAACTCCAATTTAAAAAGTGCTGGTATTTAGACTTTTAAGGGCATTTCCTTCTGCACTTACTCTCTGCCCTTACTAACCTTTTCAGGTGCTGAGCTTTAGATTTGAAAAGTTGGAGTTTGGCTTTTGGTTAGTGGTAGGCCCCCGGAGGAGAAGTAGACTTGAAGAGAGATGGTTTTACAACAGCCAGGACAGTTTATATAGATGAAGAAAAATAGCTTTAGAAATCATAGGGTCAGGGTTGCTAAACCCAGTTTGGTTTCGCCTTAATCTCTCCTCCTTGCAGTCTCCCTATTCCCTCATTTCCTTCCCTCCTCCCAGTACTGACGGAACCCTGCATGGTGTGTTTTTCCCTAGCACCACTGCACAGTTTGTTTACCTAGCCTGTCTGTGCTTGTCCCTGGGGCAACTGTTGCAATGGCTGCAAACACCTTCATTAAATAGCCCACAAGGGGGTGGTTGTCAGGCGGTGCTGCTGCATTTCACACACCCCAAACGCATATATTCTCTTTGTACTGATACTCTATTTCTAACCCTCACCTTCTTGTGCCCATCCCCAGGATTGTGATACCAGCCCCATTCCTTAGCCTCTGTCATAGTTTGAGTAGTAGCCAACTTTGAGGATCAGGAGCTCTACATTTTCCAGTTTGAATGTGCTTGAGCTTTGGCTGTGTTACTCTTTTAATGTCAACCTCTTCTGTTTCCTTCCTGCAGTTGACCAAGCTGCACCAGTTGGCAATGCAACAGTCTCATTTTCCCATGACGCATGGCAACACCGGATTCAGTGGTATGGATACCTCAGTGTTGATTTTTGTAAGGTGTAGTACAAGACAGAGGCCAGCCCCAAGGTCTCCATTTGACATCTGTTTAAAACAAACTTCATTACCCAGCGTCCTGCTGGCTTAAACTTGGCTGTTTTCTATGGCTAAACCGAAGGAGGTAATATGTTTGTTAACTTGGTTTTCATTTGGGGTGAGTTATTCTAAAAGAGAAAAAAGAAAGGCCCTTGGAAGGTTTGGGGTGAGATCTGGGGATGCTTGTCAGGCAAAGGGTAGGCTGATATTTCTTCTAACCCGTCCTTATCGCTGCCCCTTTGATCTGATTGGCACCCCCTTTCTCTCCACCAGCTATTCATAGATCTGGGTAGAAACAATCCATTTGTGTAGTGTGTTTTTGTTTTGTTTTGTTTTTTTGGGCTTTTCTATATAAGGAATAACTTGTCCGATAGGGTTAGGATGAGACCACCAAACTCATTTTCACTTGTATCTTAACAGGCATTGAATCCAGCTCTCCAGAGGTGAAAGGCTATTGGGGTAATGATTAAAAAAAAAATCTGTAGTATTCTACTGTTATATTAATAAACTGGTGGGAGTCTTGTTTCACTGCCCATGACATACCAGCAGAACATGCACATGGCAAAAAGGAGCTGAGAGAGCAAAGCGGGGGTGGGCCTGGTGCCCCTGAGGGTCCCTTGATGGATCTGGCCTACCCCCTTCTAAAAATGTTGTTTCAGCAGCCACAGCTGAGAGCAGGACTAGACTTACAAGTTAGCCAGCTGGCCTTGTCTAGTCCAGGTGTCATATAGATGGGTATGGGTGTTTGCTGATAGGATTTTTTTTTTTTTTCTTCTTTTTCTTTGGAAAGCAAAAACCAGAACAAATTATTGAGCAAAGGACAGGGAGTAGTTTGGAGACATGAAATTCCCACACCTCACTGCCATTTCTTTCTCACTGACCTGTAAGTGTAGGTTAGGGTAAGGGTGTTGGGATTGGTTAATCTGGTATAGGTATATTTAAAGCAACTCTGCATGTGTGCCGAAAGTCCATGTTACCCAGTAATAGGCATGTAGTGGTGCTGGTGATAGCATCAGGTGAGATAAAATTGGGATACAACAATAGGAAATCCAACCAGAAAAGGGGAGAAGTGCAGAAGTACTTGGTTAGATTTCGGTCCTGAGAATTGAGGATACCACATCCCCTTGCCCCGTGCTTCCACCCCCTTAGACCCTAGTAGCCTGGGCTTTGCAGGAAATGGCATGAAATCAGCCTCTTTTGTTGGTACAGAGGAACCTTTCCAGCATTATTTCTACACCCCTCTCCCCCTCTTTCCTCTTTGGAGGCTTCCAAGTTAGAGATGAATCCCAACAGCCAATGCTGGGTTTCCAGTTCATTTTCCTTCTGTTAGGTTAATGTGCAAACCAGCGGGAGTTGTATGCTGTGCCTTGAACTTCTTTGCTGTCTTCTGTCTTTTAGCAGGTTTGGATGCATCTGCTCAGACTACTTCTCATGAACTCACCATTCCAAACGATGTAAGTAAAAACAGAGATTGGGCTACTCTTAACACCTTGGGGAAGAAAATGGAGTTACAGGCACTAAAATTCTTAAAACTGTAAAATCTCAAATAAAAACTGATGGAGATTGATGAAATTATTGTGTGAGTTATCTTGAGCCAGAGGAAACTTTTTGTCTCAAATAGAAATTCCCATTTGCTTTTGCATCTTGTAGAATCTGCATATGTAATCCCTAATGGAGTGGTCATTAGATGTTATCTGTGCTGTCCAACATGGTAGTCACTAAGCACATGTAGCTGTTTGAATTGAGAATAATAAAATGATAAACTCAAGTTTGTCAATCTCACTGGCCACATCAATGTTCAGTAATGACATTATTAGTGTCTACGGTATTGGAGAGTGCAAATGTTGACCAATTGTTTACTTTTTTCCTAGGCAAAAGCGTTAGAAATTAGCCAGAATCCTTGTCACTATAGTAAAGTAATAATCATGGCAGGATGAGTTAAGGCATCTTTATTGCCAAAAACAGAATAGGTTTATCATCATCTTTGCACTGCTTTGTCTTTGGAATTAGTACTCTGAAAGAAATAAGCTAATGGTCCTAGGAGTCACTCAGTTCAGAGTTGAATGCCATGTTTGTGGGCCTGAGGTATAGAAGCCTGAGGGGTGGGGTGGAATGCTGGGACCTAGCCATGCAACTCTTAATTTGGTATGCCTTGTTTTTCTTCCTTAAGTTGATTGGCTGCATAATCGGGCGTCAAGGCGCCAAAATCAATGAGATCCGTCAGATGTCTGGGGCGCAGATCAAAATTGCGAACCCAGTGGAAGGATCTACTGATAGGCAGGTTACCATCACTGGATCTGCTGCCAGCATTAGCCTGGCTCAATATCTAATCAATGTCAGGTAAGGGTTCCCTATCTTTTGTGTTATTGGTGCCAACACAAGTAATGTGTGTGTTGGGAAAAGTTACACTGTAATATTAAGTATGGGATTCTCTGGGGGATGGAAATGGGAAGGGTAGAGATTGCAAAAGAAAAAGTATCTAGCTCTACTTCTCATCCTTTAGTATAGGGGGGGAAAGTAACCAGACTGTAATGAGTTTGCATGGGGTTGGGGAAAGGGAAGTGGATTGTTTGCATTTGACTTTTTGTTGGTTTGGGGAATGGAAGGTATGGAGCATGTCTTCACTTTGTAGGACTGCTCTGGCTGGAGCACCCATACTGACTTAAAACCAAATGTAGGTCTCATTGTAGGTGTCATACAGACTAATACTTCACTGGGTTTAGGCTCCCAAGCACCCTTAATTGAAATAAAGATAATGACAGCAAGATAGTTTCTTTGAAGCAGTCATTACTGTTTATTCTGAACACATCCATTTGTGCCATTGTGTTCCATTGTTTAGAGCTTGTGTGAAAGGAGAGGTACAGGTATTGGAAGTTTCTAGAAATGCTTAGTATTTTCTTTACCCCCCACCATCTCATCTCATCCCTTATTGACCTGCTGAGGTTTTACTTTTCTTATCCAAAGGTAGCTAATGTTAACACACACAGTTGCAGCAGCACTGTTACAGTTAATGGGCATCTTGCAGGGCATTTTGTATTTCTTGCTTTCTCAGCACATGTGCTTAAGTCATGTTCTTAATTGCTTACTAACATCTTAAAGCAGCCCATTCCGTAAGGGACTTAGTTTTCCCTTTTATGTAGACTTTTACCTAAGTTGTTTATCTCTGTCACAATTAGTTGGTCTCTGTTGTATAGACAGATTTTATGGGTTCCTGAATGTGTAGTGCAAGGGAAAGGAATTCATAAGTATGGTATGGGGTCTATTTTTTTGCCATGCTTACGCTGACCATATATTTATTCCATGGTCTTTTATCCCCTGTAAGAATTTATCAGTTCCCCAGTAGTGGTTCCATCTGTTATCATATCTCTTCATGCCTTGAGGTATTTTCTTGTCTTTGTGTAGAAAAGATTTCTATACCTAGATCTGCTTTCTATCGTCTTGCTGTTTGCAAGGGTTTGTTTCCCTGTTTCTGATTGTGGTGCTGTATTGTTAAGAGGCAAGAATTACGTTCTTGCAAGCTGGACGCGTCTGCTTGAGTAGATGTGCACTGAATATTGTCAGATAGTGTTTTCCATGTAACCTGCTTGCCTGACCCCTCTACTGGGTTGATGGCTAAGTCTTAAGGAAGCAACACTTGGGTCCGCCTTCATTTCTTGATTTAGTCACTCTTTTCAGGACCATCCTTTTTACATGAAACTGCCCGAGCTGTGGATTTGGGTCAAAACTTTAAAAAAAACTTGATTTATTAACAATCAAGGACTATGCATGCACGCAGCTAACTCATATTGGCCCAATTTGAACACAGAAAGAAGACTGATTTTATTATGAATACTAGGCAAGAAAGATGTCTCTGTTTTTAGTAATAGACTTTGAGAGTTTCTGCTGATTGTGGCAGCTTTTATGGATTTTAACTGTCCTTGGATTTAGGTAGACAAAATGGGAGTCTTGAGGAGCCTCCCTGCCTTGGAAGAGTTAGTCTTATGCCATAGGATGTCCAACAGACTTCAGCACATACCTGCAGTTCTGGCATAGGCCCATGGAAGCATTGGGAGCTACAGGTCATCACTATTACTTAGAGCTCATTTTAGAAGTAGAAGTGATGTTTTTAGTTCATTAAACTAAATTTTTCAGCAGTGCATGAAGTTTCTCTTCTCTAGTTTTGTAAAGTCTGTGTAAGAAGCATGGTCAGTTAAACAAAAGAACCTTCTTTTCTCCTCACCCATCACCAGAAATAAGGCTTATCTATGCTTCTGTTTTCAGCAATTTTCATTGAAAATGCTACAGAGTTTGAAATGAGTGACCTACTTTGGGCTCTTGTCCCTTTCCATCCTGATATGTTAGTTAGTTGACTGGCAATGGAAACAAATTTTGATATTAATTACAGGGGAAAAAAAAACAATTTGAAAAATTCTCGGGGTTAGTGTCCCAAAGCTTCACAAGTGCTTGGTGGATGAAACATTTATTTGTTTGGGAATTGATGAGTATTCTTTCATTTTCTGCTTGAAGTCTTTTTCTGCCTTTTGGGTTGCATCAGTATGTCAGGTACATGAAAGTGTGTGATGTCTTTTCTCAGTCCGTCAGCCTTTTCTTCACGTAGAAGTTCTCGATAGCATTGGAATGGAATTTGGCAAAGTATGCATTTTTAGAGGGTGGGACCCAGAATAAAAGCTTGTCACAAGCTGATAGAAGTTTTCTTAGTTGGCAACAGAGGCACTTACTGATAAGCGGATTTTGTCCTGTACTTTGCCCTTTTGTGGTCTTCCCTTCCACCCACCCTTTTTTTTTTGTTCCTTTTTTTCCTCTGTTACAGTTTAGAAAACGCTAAACCCTCCTCCCAGGCAGCCTCCGTCACGATCCCCGATCACCTCAGCATCAACCTCTCTCAACCCTCCACCCCTTCTTCTTCTTCTTCCTCCTCCACCACCACCCCCTCGCTCGCCACAGCGGGGACCTCCGACGCACCCTCCAGCCTCCCCAACCCTCTTCCGACCGCCCCTTGTGTCTCCAGTCTGCTTGGCATGAAACCCATCCCTCTCCTGGCTCTAAATGTTGTGTCTGCTGCTAAGGGTACCGGGGCTTCAGCTACCACCACCACCACCTCTGCTGTGCCATGTGTAACTAACAAACTGAAAGGCGAGAAACAGAGATTCTCTCCCTACTGATGGCATATGTCTTGGGGCACCCCTCAAGTATTTCATGGTTTTTTTTCCCCTTTGTTAATATTGGTGAGAACCAAACAATTGTGAGCTTGTGACCGTTTCCTTTTTACTGTTTCGGGGGGATGACAGGGTGGGGGTAGGGGCTATGGGAAACTGTGTTTAGGTTTAGGCCATTTCTGCTGAGTGCCTGTTTCAGAGTCTGACTTGTTGAATTCTTTATCTAGAGCCACAGTTCTTGCTCTTCTTTCTCATTCTGTTACTTTTTGTAGCTTTATTCTGCCTTGCAATATAACAATGTGTTAGGCTCTGTGTTAATGAATAAAAAATTCTCAGTTAACTTTTTTTTTCTTTTAATTATTTCATGGTTAAGTTATCAGCTGTCCTCCTTGGCCAGATTTGTGTTTCTAGTTGTAATAAAGTTGCCACAGTAAGAACCTTAGTTGACTGCTGTGTAGGAAAGAAGTTTTTTCTTTACCCAGAATGGGGAGGCAAGTTGGGAAAAGTCTAATAAAGTTTGCCAGCTTCTGTCTGCATTCCTCTGAACTAGTATTACTTAAATCTCAAACAACCAACCAGTGACATTGCCTCAAATTTGGCAAGATCCTGCCTGTTTATCCTAAATCAACTCTGATTACTCAAACAGGACCCTTTACCCTTTTATCCCCACCAACCTGTCTGTACCAACCCTGTCATAACTTAGAGGATTAAAGACCTGTAAGATCAACTTTAACTCATTGATCCACTTAAGATTGTTCTAAATTGTCCAAAGCCTTATTCTTTTTTGTATCCCAAGATCACAGTTCTCTCTCCATAAGAGTAGAGATGCCCTGAGTAAAATGGTGGAAGGCCTCTGATAGTCTCCACTTAGCCTGAGTGTATATTGCCAGAATAATGAAAGTACAGTGCTCTTAGGGCTTAGGAGAACCAGTGTGGAGACTTTTTTTTCCTGGTGACCTTTTCCCACATCCCCCTTCGGCTTACATTGTTTAAAAAACTTAATTATATTGTAGTATATTAACTACAGTATATTGTTGCCCTTAAGATTGGGGCTGTAAACAAAGTCTGCATGAAGGACTAGTGGGGTGTTTCATTGTCCAGATGGGGGTTTTGTTGGTTGGTAGATGATGCTTTATCATGTGGTGCAGTGCCCCTTAGTAAGCTTTTTTAATAGCTTGCTGATACCATCTCTCCCCAGAAACCCTTTTTTTTTTTTTTTTAATTTTTTACCTAGTTCTTTACCTAATGAGTACTCCCTGAAGGATTGCTGGGAAGAAAGTCAGAGGTTTTTTTCCCCTAAGTGCTTGCTGACTAAAATCCAGAGGTCCTTGGTGTTCAATTTTTTGTAGCAGCCTACAGCTCCCCCATGTGGTCTTTCTTTTCTAGAGTCCTTAATATATTTTAGTTGGGTTTTCCCTTTTCTTTGTTCTCTTTCCCTGCCACCCCCAATTCCTGCCCATACTGGGTGTAAATTCTGGACAATTCTTTTTGAGTTCTTTTTGGTGTCAGAGTGCCACCACCTTCTTGTGTGAACTTACTAATTTTTTTAAATCCTAGATCTGTTTGCAGCAGCTCCTTTCCTGAACCTTCAGTTCCTACTTAAGTCTTTGATTAATGGTCTGTTTTTTATGTTGCCCTAGATCATCCCATTTTGAGGTTGGCAAGAATCTGTCCCCTATTAACTGTTCTCCTTTATACTGAGGTCAAAATACCATTTCTGACTTGAAACTATATGCAGTTTGTAATTGAAGGAGCTCTGTGTTTCCTGGCTTTCCTCCTGGCCAGTTTTTCAATTTGCATTATTCTGGAAGAGATTCAAATGGGGAAGTATTCATGTTCTCTTGACAAGGAATGCCATTACATTTAAAATCTTTACGAAATAAAGTTACAAAATGCGGGGCTTCCCTGGTAGTCCATTGGTTCAGATTCCACACTTCCTTTGCAGGGGGCATGGAGAGGTTCCACATGCCCCAAGGTGAGGGTGTGCTGTGCTTATTAGGTGCTTAGTTGCTCAGTTGTGTCCGTGGGCCATAGCCCGCCAGGCTCCTCTGTCCATGGGGATTCTCCAGGGACGAATACTGGAGAGGTTTGCCATCCTTTCCTCCAGGGGATCTTCCCAACCCAGGAATTGAACCCTGGTCTCCTGCATTACAGGCAGATTCCTTAAACTGTCTGAGCCACCGGGGAAGCCCTGAAGTGTGCTGCCCGCCCACAAAAAAAAAAGTAAAAATGAGACTGGGTCTTAGACATTTAGCTCTGTTCAAAATGGGAGCCAGGTCTTGCTGCCTACCTAGTATCAGAGAAGCAAGCTGATCACTGAACACCTAAAAGACCTTTCCTTCAAAGCCCCAAGCTGGATTCCAGGACTTCGAATGATCTATTTGAAACAGGCATTGTTGCCAGAAATATTTGAATGGAGAGTTTGGCCTAATAAGACCACAAATTGGGGAGCCCTTAGAGCAAGCCTAGGGAGTTGCTGAAAATGGTTTTGATTTCCACTCCAAGTCTTGAAAACTGGACCTAACAATTGTAGGTTGAGTGTAATTCTTAATCCAAACTTACTATATTTGCTCCCTCTTTAACATGGCTTAGTTAGAAAACACTAGTATCTCTTAATAGTAATAGTCTTTACATTGATAGAGAAACCCAGGACTGTTCTGTGAGCTTAGAAGAAGCCAAAATAAATCTGGGCAGTAAAGTTTCTGTGTATTGTGACCCCCCTAAGAGGGGGCTTTTGTGTGTGTGGTCTGTTTTTGAGAGAATGCTTAATGTATCCCACAGAGATACTACGAAGAGCATAGTTTGAGACAGAACTATGGTTCTGAGGTTAATTTGCCCTAGGAAGCTTGGATTGCAGGGCTTATATAGGACCATGGTACTGGTTAACTCAAGAAATCTTAAAATCAATGTCTCCCTTGATACGGAAACAGATTTATGTACTCCTTCACATCTTATCAACCAGACTAAAAGTTTTGGAGGTGAGGTACTGCCGGGCACTCAGGAAACTAACTTCGAGTTTTTTTTTGTGTGTGTGTTACAGGCTTTCCTCGGAGACGGGTGGCATGGGGAGCAGCTAGAACAATGCAGATTCATCCATAATCCTTTCTGCTGTTCACCACCACCCATGATCCATCTGTGTAGTTTCTGAACAGTCAGCGATTCCAGGTTTTAAATAGTTTGTAAATTTTCAGTTTCTACACACTTTTATCATCCACTCGTGATTTTTTAATTAAAGCGTTTTAATTCCTTTCTCTGTTCAGCTGTTAATGCTGAGATCCATATTTAGTTTTATAAGCTTCTCCCTGTTTTTTTTTTTTTTTTTTTGGCTCATGAATTTTTTTTGTTTGTCATGGAAATGTAAGAGTGGAATATTAATACATTTCAGTTTAGTTCTGTAATGTCAGGAATTTTTCAAAAAAATTAAAAGATGGACTGGAGCTTTTTCTTTGTGAATAGAAACTGGATGCCACAGTGATTTCATGTGGGTTTTATTCTGGTGTCTTGCTGTTATTTTTGCACCTTTTATCCCTCAAAAGGGTAAGGACCCTGCTTGGGTTTTTAAGCGTTTATTCCAGTGAAGATGTTTTCTTCTGTTTTACCACTCCCATCTTTTTCTGTAGCCCTTGAGCCTGCATTGCAGAGTGATCTTAATAATAGCTATAGCAAGCTGGCTGTGCCCTTGGTCCAAAAGAATGGGGATTACAGTTTTCTAAGACATGCCTGCAAAATGTAAGCAAGCACTTCCCACTGGAAGGGTGCACACGCATACACACGGAAGCAGCAGAATTTGTCTCACTGGGATTCACCTTCCTGGGAATACCTACACCCTTGTCCAGAAATCATTCTGTTTAATAAGGATGGATATTTTCTAAGGTCTGTCCTAGTACAATCCTTTATAAAGATAGACCTGTTTATACAGGTTTTAGGTTGGTGCTCTAAGTGGTTAGCATCACTTAAAGCATAAAAGGAGCAAGTCATTCAGCGTTGTAGGTAATTTCCAAAGCCCACGGCTCCTACTTAACCATGCAAGCTACCCCATTCGTTCACCAAGAAAACCCTCAACAGCTGGGCCTGCATGGAGTGGTTATATTTCAAGGTTTTTCACAGGGGTTACAATATGACAGTCCCCACCCCAGTCAGGCACCAAGATAAAAGTAGGGACTTAAAACAATACCCCGGTTCTTCAGCCTGAGCCATCACATGCTTTCACAATCTCCTGGCCTCCCCTAGGCCCTAAGCCAGGGCTTGGGCAGAGAAATGGAGGGACAAAGAAATTACATTGCCACCTGAGAAACCTCAGAGGGGAGGACCCAGCCTTAGCCTCCCTCCTCCCAAGTGCAAAATGTGTAAACAGAGTAAACAGAAAACAAAAAAAAGTGCAGTCTAAATGGCTCCCTTTCCTGCTCCTTAGGGTTTGGGCAGAAAAAGTAAAGGAACATAGGCAAGTTGGGCTTTCATGTTGCCTCACCACTGGTTGAACTCATGGGGGTGAAGCAGGAAGGGGCCAGTTTGCCCTTAACCATATCTCTAGGGCAGTATTTATCCTTCATTTCCACAGCTGCCAGTGTCCCTAGAGTTTATCAGGTGACTTGGTTAGGGGTCAGTCTCCCTTGAGCCCAACTTACGGCTGGGACAGCCCTGTCTTTATTGATTATGTGGCGCATATATATTACTTATATAAATATTTCTCTATGTACAGGGATGAGGGTGGCTTTCACGGAGGGAGGGAGGCTGGGGGCCGCAAGGCTTCACCGCTGTTGGCGTTGTCCAGTTCAGTGCTGTCACAGTCTGAGTCCTCAGGGTTGGGAGGGCCCTGGAAAAAGCAGAAAGGCAGTGAGGTGAGACGGCATCTCTTGGCAAATTGCTTCCTTCAGAATCCACTGACATCTTTGTAGTAACAAGTTAGTGATTTTACTGTCTCTAAATTTCAGTGGTTCAGGCCATTCTCCAAGGCACCAGACTGTCAGGATTTCCCCTGGTTGCAATTTATAGGTAGCATGCAAGCAACCTTATTAAGTACTCTAAATCTCCCAGAGTCTATCAGGTGAATATCTGCTCTTCAGTATGGGAGGGAACAGCTTCAGCTACAGAGTGACAGAGGTTAAGTACCTCTCTCTCTGGCCTGTGCATCTGTCAACCCAGTAGCCCTCAAATGATCAGGCTGTCTCCTCCCTGGTCAGTACCTGGTTGGTGTGACGTACCTGCTCCCCTCTGAGTAGGTCGTGGTGTGGGACGGGCAAGGAGCTGGGTTCTGGGCCAGTAACCACCTCAGAAGCTGGTGGGTCCAGTGGGATTTCTGAGCCCTGCGAGCACATGTCATCAGACCGTTCATCCGGCCGCTCATCTGTGTTGGTACTGCCAACTTCAGGTGTGCCACTGGGGGAAGGCTCACTAGCTGTGCCCTCCTCCCCATCTGATGGATTCTCTGAGCTGAAGGTAGATAGTGACTGGCGCATTTTCAGGCCCTGAGGCCACCTGTTTGTGGGAACAACCAGGGTCACAGCTTGACTACACCTTGCAGTGGAAAGCGAAGAATGCTGTTACCTCCTAATTCCATCACTCACCTCTGGCTTGAGGCCAGTTCCACTTCACTGTCCACCTCTCCTTCCTCTTCCTCTGATGAGATGCCGCGTTTCTGCAGGAAAGATGAGTGACTGGTCAGAGGAGGAAAGAGGTCAAGAACTCAGGATAAGGAAACATGGTTATATAGTGTTAGGAATGGCTTGAGAAAAAGAACAGAAGGTGGGAGCTACAGTGGGGAGAAGGGAAGGGGAAGAGGTCAGGCAGCATCCGTTTACCTGACTCCGGGTGACAGCAGCCCTGTACAGCAGTGCGGCTGGGGTCAAGTGCTGGGACCCAGCCCGGCTTCCTCCCCGTCCCGCCGTCCCTTCCCTTCCAGTTCCCAGCAGCCCTACACTGTCACCAGGTCCTACTGGTGGAGGCGGCTCCCCTTTGGCTCCCCCTGGTGAATCCGGGCTGGTGGAGCCAGGTGCTGAGCCCTCGCTTGGGGGCGTGTCTCCCCGGGCTGGAGGTGGTGAGCCAGGATCCCCAGCTCCCCCTGTAGCCCCCCGGCCCCGGGCTCCCAATGCTGCTGACAGCAGATCTGGCGATGATGAAGACATCTTTCGGAGCAGGAGATCATGGTGGAGCCCACGGAGGGCTGGAGGGCAGGCTTCCCAGGCTGAGGGTCCCCCGCCTAGCCCCATGGGGCTTCCTGGTCCCCCAGGTTCATGGGGTGGCACAGCTGCACGAAGCCCAGGCAGGTCCCCACAGCTGCCCTTGGCGCTGGCCTTGCGGTGACGAGTCTTGCCACGGCGACTCCGTCCTGGTGAGGGGGGGCCCTTAGCACACCCAGGAAGCCCCACCCCACTCAGGGCTGCATCTAGTTTGGGTAGCAAAGACTCAGTCTTGAGGATATCTGGCCTGGTGGGAGAGGGAAAGTGCAAGTTGGAGATGTAACACATTACTTAGGCAGTAAAAGGCACCTCTCTCCCACCTAAGTATCGTCTTCCTGGCATTCTTGAGCCCTACACCTGTCTCTCCAGCACCCCCTTGCCATTCTGGAACCGTGGCACTTGTCAACTCTGGTTGGTCCTACCTTTTGCTGTGGGGCGACAGTTTCTGTGGGACATTCCTCTTCTTGATTAGTTTCTCCATCGTGTTCCCGTGCAGCAGGCCCCGGGAAGGGTGTGACTTAAGCAGACCTGGACACCGCCGCTCTAAAGCTTGCTCCCTCCTAAAGACAAAACGCCTTAGGCATGTGATGAGGGAGCTGGGCCAAGGCTCAGTAGACTCTGGGAGTCAGGTACAGCTTCAGAAGATGGGACTTGGTGCGTGAGGGCGTGTGTGGTTACCTGAGTAGCTCCCGTTCCTTCAGCTCCAGCTGCAACATAAGGGCATTAAGTTCCATGTACAGGTTGTTGGCTCTCTCCAGTTTCCGCTCATAGTGTTCCCTAATGTCCAGGGCATGTCTGAAATGGGTAGAAGTGTTTAGAGGTGAGCTGGCTTCATCTGCTGCCATCATTTATCCCAGTCTCTGGGAACCGCTCCACCGGCCCTGCAGTTGGTGAAGTCACCTTGCCAAACACAGCACGCACCTGAGCTCCTCCCTCCTCCGCATCACCAGCTCCTCTTCTAGGCGGTGCAGACAGGTCCCTTCTGACTTAATTTTTTCAAAATGCAGCTTTACCTCTTCACGCCACTCTGCCTGGGGGTGGAGAGACATTTCGCAGTGAGGGACATCCCTTTACCTGTCACACCTGTAGGTGCCTGTGCTGCTGCAGGCTGTGGTGTGTGGCAGCAAAAAGGATTGGGGCACGGGATCAACCAAGACAGGTCCCAGCCCTTCAAGAGCTGATCTACCCATCCCCAGCCACCCTTCTTCCCAGCCTCCCCTCAAAGGGTATCATTATCTCTGCAAAGAGAGGGAGCCGGGGCATTCATCTTCCTCTCCACAGCACACCTGGGACTTAAAGTAAGTCTCCTGGGGTGTGGAGAGTACGTCGGCTGAGGCAATGTCCAGATGCAGCAGGATCTGTCGGAATGATGGGCGGTTTCGTGGTTTGCTGTTCCTAGATGGAATAAAGTTTGGGGGGGGCGGGGAGGCATTTCAGGAAGGAGTTAGAGCACCCTTTCCCAAAGTGTGTCCTGGTCCTGGAGAATCCAACCCTAGAATGTTTGCTGTGACAAAAGGATTCCCTGGTCAACTAGCCAGGACATGTTACAAGCTGTCTGTAGAACGTCAAAGTCCTGCAGTAAGGAAACCTATTTAATCCTATCTTGCAACTTGTTTGCCAAAACAAACCTTTTTGAGTAACTCCATTAAAAAAACACTTTGGGAAATGGCTTAGTGAAAAATTAGAAATCTCCCACCTTCCTCCACGGTCTAGGTTCCGAACAAGGATGCAGGGCCCTGGCCTTCCAGGGAGTGTCCTGAGGCAGTCTACTTGAGGTCTAGCCAGCCGTGCTTAGCGGCTGTGCTGGGCCTGCACTGGCACTTCATAAGCACCCTCTCTATCAGATGCTGCTGTCCCTATTTTGCAGATAAGGAAACAGGTCACACACACCCCTGCAGACTACTGGTCTCCCCAGCTCCTCTCAGTTCTTTATCCTAGCGCCCCTGATCCACACTCTGAGTCCTAGGGTCTTGGAGAGCCGTATCTGGGAGCCCAGTTAGCCTTTCCCTGTTGAGGATTCTGGGCCTGGATGCCCGGATCCTGGGTGCTGGCTAACCATCATCCATACTCCCTTGCTTCCCAGGTGGTCCTTACCAGCACTGGCGAAGCAGGATTTTGAAGCCGTCTGGGCAGCTGGAGGGCACAGGTAGATGGAGACTGTTGCTTCCCACACCCCAGATGATGGCTGAGGAATCTACGTCTTTGTAGGGGATCTCACCAGTCAGCAGCTCCCACAGCACCACGCCAAAGGACCTAGGGATGAGAGGGGACAGCACTTTGGAGGAGGCCCTCCTCCAGAGGCCCTGCTCACTGCAGGCTCATCTCACTTGCACTCAGGCCCTGGAACAACCCTCTCCCCACCCACCGCTGGCCACCTGCCACCTTCAGTCCTCAACCTGGCCCTCACCAGATGTCAACCTTCTCAGACACAGGTTCGTTGCGGATCACTTCAGGGGCCATCCAGGCTACTGTCCCTGCAAAGGACATCTTGGTGCTCTTGTCACTCAGCTCCTTGGAAGTGCCAAAATCGGAGATCTTCACCACATCGTCGTAGGTGATTAGCATGCTGGTAAAGAGTGTAGTCAGCTGGGGTCCGCGCCCCTCCACGCGCCTCCTCTAGCTGCAGCAACTCTTACTGTTTGAAGTCGTTTGGGACACCCGGAAATGGAGGGCTTACCACAGCCTTCTCAAGATAGGGCTGTCACTTGGGAAGGGTTTCTGACATGGCCATGTGGACTTTAGGACAGGGTCTGAAAGCAGGGAGATGGCCACACTGCCCTGGGTGGGGACACCTATGGGAGACTGCACAGGCGCTTCTCCCTGCTCGCTCGCTTACTCACTTGGGGGACTTGAGGTCCCGATGGATAATCTTGTGCAGGTGCAGGTAGTTCATGCCGCCGGCGATGCCCATGGACCAGTCAACCAGCAAGGAGGGCGTGACGGGACGGCCAGCCCGCAGCACCTCGTACAGCTGGCCCTGGGCGCAGAACTCCATGAGGATGCAGTAGCAGGGAGCCTGGGTGCACACACCCCTGGGGGCCGAACACAGTGGGATGAAGGCCTCAGCCATCCCAACAGCCCTGTGATTCACACCTGGTACCCCCTTCCCAACTGTGCCATTTTGATACCCACTTCAGGAAGATCCCTTGCTACCCAAGTAGGTCTCTGCCCTCAGAAGAGTGCGCTGAGGGGAGAGTACCATGGCCCCTGCCCTGGACCTTACTTGAAGGTGATGATGTTTGGGTGCTTCAGCTTTCGCAGGTGCTTGATGTCAGTTTCCTTCAGGTCCCGCACCTTCTTCACAGCCACCTCCTCCCCATGGAAGCGCCCCAGGAAGACGGCGCCCTGGGCCCCTGAGCCCACCCACTGCAGGTCCAGGATTTCCTCAAAGGGGACCTCCCAAAGGTCTGTGGACAGGAGGCACAGTGCCATAGGCTCAGAGAGCCACACACAGGGCCTTGGGGTGGTCAGGCACTGGGGAAAGCCTGGGGTTGGCTGAAATGACTCAAAGAGGGTGAGGCAGAAAAGCAGCTAAAACAGGCCAAGAAGGTTAGATTTGAGGGGATGGGAGGAAATGAAGAGGTGGCCTAAAATAAAGCTGGGGACTCAGCAGCTGATGGACAAATAAGGGGCGGGGGCTGGGCTCGGGGGGGTGAAAGGGTCATCGGGCGACTTTGGTGCGGCTGTCCAAACACATCTCGGGCTCAGGGAGACGGGAAAGGGCCCCCTTATGGACACAGCCTACCTTCCTGCTGCTGCTTGTGCTCCGTGGAGTAGGCTTTGCCGATCATGGTCCACACAGGGCGCAGGCAGCCGAAGAGGCCCTCCAGGAAGCCGCTGCCGCTCTGGCACTGGAGCCGTACCTCATCCGCTCGGACCCTGGACGCCCGACTCTCAGGGGACCCAGTGGCTCCCCCTGGGCCCCCTGCATCCTGCTCGTGGAGCTGCAGGACACTGTTGGCAAAAGGCTCAGGGGGCGGCTCTCCACCTGGGGAGGGGCTGGGCCCGCCCCCGCCCTGACCCCCGAGTGGCACTACGTCTCGGAGTACACACTGGGTGGGCGTCAGGTCCTTCTCGGGGGTGCAGTCGGAAGTGTCTGGGTCCAGCTTGCGCATGGATGCCTCGCTTAGGGTGGACACGAAACCCCCAAAGGAAGGGGAGGGTGTGCGGGTCTCATGGAGGCAGGCCATGGCCTCTGGGCCCCAGTGTGGTGGTAAGCGGTGGGCCCTGTGGAAAAAGAGGGAGGAGCTGTCAAAGCCACAGGTGCCCAGCTCAGGTACGTAGAGGCAGAGGCACAAGTTGGGGAGCTGGGCACACAAGAACACTCCTAGAAGTAACACATATTTTAGCTTCAGGTACCCATCTTCCTCCAAGTTTCAGCTGGGACCCATCTTGGGGAACCTGATACACAGGCTTCCTCTCTAGCATCTATTAGTAACATAAGTCTTCCTTCAGTTCAGTTCAGTTCAGTTCACTCAGTCATGTCTGACTCTTCGCGACCCCATGAATCACAGCACGCCAGGCCTCCCTGTCCATCACCAGCTCCCGGAGTCTTCCTTACTCAGGTATATAGGCAACATACCTAAGTATCACTCTCAGGTGGATACTGGGGAAGTATGTCCCAATCTCAAGTATGGTAACAGACTAGATCCCTTCTCCCTGTAAGAGTGCTGTAACTCACCTCTGGAAAACATGTTTCTTTCACTTGAGGCTCACATGCACACGAGTGTTGTATTAGGGTCTTTCAGATACACAACTTTTACTTTGAGTCTCAATCTTACACATGTTAACAGTACATGCAGGCCTCCCTCACACCGAAGCAAAGACAGATGACACTGCTCAGACTCTGCCGCTCAGGCACTCTCAATGACATTTCCACCCCTCCTGTGTACATGTGATACACCTGGGCCTCACACTCATGTACTCGATATGTGATCCTGCTGAGAGTCTTATCATAAGGCACACTCAAGGCTCACAACTGGGTCTCTCAGGTGCTCACAGCTACACACCTGGGCTGATCCAAGCAACAGCTGATCAGCTCTGTGCCTAGCACAGACACAGAGGGGAAAAGGTAGAACTGTCCGAGGAGGAGGCAGAAGCTGTCAGGGCAGGCTGTGTAGCCTGCTCACTTGGTCCCCCCTCTCCACCATCCCCCCACCTTGTCCCTCCCATTAGTCCAGCTGCTCCCTCAGGGCTCACTTAGAGAAGGGCCTATCTCCTTTCCTCTTCATTACTCTGTCCCCTACTACCTAGCTTTCCAATCAATGGAGATTTGTCCCAATTGATAGCTGACCTCAGCCAAGCTGTATCTGAGCCTTGATTTCTCCAACTGCACAAAAGGACAGACTAGCTATCGTTCAGGCACAGCAGATTTTTCAGCCTGATGGAAGTCATCTCATCTCCCATCTCCCACCACATCTTACCAGTTACCAGATTCTGAGAGGTAGGGATTTCGGAGGCCAAAATGCCTCTCTAACACTACTCAGTATAGTAGCGTCCCTCCTTGACCCCTTGCACCGGAGCTTCTGAGTCACTACTGGAGAGGGGTGGCAGGAATCTACAATAAAAAGGACTCCCTGGGTGGGGATGTATGCACAGAGAGGCTTGGCACCTCTGATGGGCTCAGCTCTTGTAACAATTTCCAGGCCTCTCAAATACCTAAGTGTTTAACAAGCACCTGAGGTGATTCTTATGCCTGGCACATCGGTAAAGACCAGAACCAATGCCTTACTAGTTTCTCCTCTATTCCACATTACTGCCTTAATCCAGGCCTCAGTAGCTGTCACGTGACCTAGGACAACTGCCCCTTGAATGGTCTCCAAGTTCTTCCAAGATCCCCCTCCACCCCATTCTCCACCCACCCTTTAGAAGGGTCTTTCTAAAGCACAAATTGGCCTTTTGGAGCTCCCCTTTTCTTCAAACCCTCTAGTAGCCCCTCCTTGGTCCTGTAGCCTCACCTCCATGCTCTTGGCCCCTCCCCAGCCTCATCTTCCATTGCTGTTCGTACCCAGGCCCTACTGAACTGAGCCTGTTCCCAAGGTTCATCAGGTGTTTGGGCCAGGGCACCTAATGAGAATGGCTCACACTTATGGAAAGCTGCCGCCCATATTAGCCTCTGTTATAGGTCCATTAGCTTATTTAATCCTAAAATCTCTTAAATTAGGCGTCTAAGTTACTCTCATTTAACAGAGGTATTAGAGGTCTTAAATAACCTGTCCTAAGTACTTCAGCTAGGATGAGGCTCCAGCTCAGTGCCCAGTCGTTCTCAGTCTGGAAGGC
>NW_011494955.1:7045460-7051635 GCF_000754665.1 Bison bison bison
TTCTCACATACCATCTGTTGTCCTCCAAGTTTCACTTCATCCTGGAAGTGCCCCCCCTCCCCATGCTCTGAGTTAATGTCCAGTCTGAGCTGTGCTTCCTGCATGATGGCTCCCACCATCCTGGAGGCACAGTACGGTCGGGAGTCCTTTGAGAGCCTGTACTCCTGAGAGTGACGACGCCACACGGGATCCCAGGGCTTCCAACAGCATCCAGAGCGCATGAAGGTGCCCAGTTAGGTGCAACCACTGTTCTATGCATCCGAGGATCGTCCTAAGGACCACATGTACTAGCTCCCTCACTCCTCAGAACTCTCCAGGGAAGGAGGTATTATTATAGGTCTCTTTACACTCTTGAGAAAACCGAGGCTCAGAAAGATGAAATCCCAGCCTCCGGACCCCCAACATATCCTGCGAGATAACGGCGGCTTCAAGGAGTGAGATGCACATAGTAAGACAAACGACAGGCCAAGCAACGTGCCAATTCGCTGGAGAACGTCCGCTGGAGGACCCGAGGGCTTTTGCCTGTGCCTCCTCAAGCCGGCCGCCCCTTTGGGTCCGCTGAGAACGAAGGCTGGGGCTCCCGGCACTCCGCCCGGGCGGGTCTGCGGGGAGGGCTGGCGGGACTGGGGCGCTCAGACAGCTAGAAGCCAGAGTGAGGGCGGTTCGCAGCGGAGAGGAAGGGGTTACGGCCCCAGCGCCCCCTCCCCCTTCCCGACCTCCTTCCTGGCCGTCACGTGGAAAGGAGCTGGGGGCGGGGCGGGGGCCCGGCCGTGAGAGGAGGGGGTCCAGGAGGGGACGCAGCGGGTTGGGGGAAGCGCTGGGCGCTGCGGCGTAACCATGACGACTGGACCCGAGGCGGTGCGTGAAGTCACCGGGACAAGATTAGCCCGGAGTCACGTGAGCGGCGACCGCGGGGGTGGGGCCGCGCCAGGGCCCCGCCCCTGACCTGGGCTGGCCCACGTGCTGGTTGCGGGCTCGCAGGCAGGGACCACCGACCCCAGCCAGCCACCGCCTCTGCGTCCCGTCTTCCCCATGTCCACCCCCGTCCCCGAATGCAGCGGAGAGAGAGCTGTGGTGGTGAAGAGAGGGGACTTGGGTCGGCATTGGGGGTGCGGTGCCATAGAGAAAGCAGGAAATGGGAAAACGGGGAGACTGGACAGGAGAAAGGGCGAAAGGCAGACCAGAAAAGGAGGGCCTGTCTAGCTGAGAAACAGAAGAGCGTGAAACACTGGGAGAGGCAGTCCTAAGAAGGATGGGCTGAAAAACTGATTTGGGAAGCAAAGGACACGGAAAAAGGAGCTGAATGAAAGGGGATTGAAAAACAGGAGATCTGTGCCCTCCCTGATTCCTTTCGTATTTAGAAGCTGAGTTCTGAGTAGGTACAACACCTGGCTTTGTAAAGGAATTTTTCAGCCTTCATCTGGTGTTTGGCAACCAGGAGGCTTAGGCATAGAGAGGGTGACACGCTCCACGACACTTGAAGCCGATCTTCCCTCCAGCTGCCCAGGCCTCCCCAGGGGCCCCTCCTGTATCCAGGGCCGGCAGCTGGGGAGAGAGAGAAGCCATTTCACCTGTTTGTCTTTTCGGGCAGTGGAAGAAGCTGAAGAAGTAGTGGATGGGACCAAAGAAAAGGGAGAGAACCTAGCCAGGCTCAACCCACCCTTTCCTGGTTCTCAGGCTAATGACAGCTCTTCCAGATTGACCTGAAGGAGTGAGTGTGGTGTGCACGTGCGTGTGTGTGGTGAGGGGAGTGGAGGTGGCGGAGCTGAGGCCCCAGGGAATTCTAGTGAAGGAGAGATTCCTCTCTCCTGGCCCACACCCTCTCTGTGTCCTTTATCTCTGACCTGCCAGCTGTGTCCCACTGCCCCCCAGCTGGGCCCTGGCGCCGAGGCTTTGGAGGGGGATATCACGGCTAGGAGCCCCTGGCCCAGACACCCGGTCACCCGGGGGGAGGGGAGCTGTCTCCCTGGCCATCAATTATGCAGAGTGTGGGGGAAGGGCTGGGATGTGACAGGAGCGGGTGGACCTGTCAGTCATTCTGTCACCCATGTTTATCAAATGCTCACAGTGCAGAATTCTGCTTCAGATTGGGTATGGGGCAGAGTGGCCCGTAAATTATGCAAAAGAGGCTCTGTGGGCACCGGGGAGGGGGGGCCCCAGATCAGTTTCAGGTACCAGATTCTCTGTTTGCTGGTGGTACTGTGGGGGCAGGGAGTACCCCCCCCCCAACCTTGGTTCTCCTGCCTGAAAGGCTGGAGGCCTGTGGCAAGGCAACCCTTTAAGTCCTTTCTCTCTCCCTCCTGTTTAACAGCAGAATGTCAACGCCAGGCTGCTTGTCTGGCTGTCTTGGGGGTTCAGTTGAGAGGCCAGGCCATCTGTCTAAGTCTTGGGCTCCCATAATGAGCCCTCGCCACTGTCTTGGACTCTGTTTTGCACTCAGGAAAGGGAGGAAGATTCCCCATCTCTCTTGAGTGGGGGTGTAAGGAATGTCTTCCCAGGGAAAGGAGCCCCAAGACACTCCTGAGAGAATAAAGGACTCTAACCCCTCCTGGCCAAGGGTCCTGGCGCCAGGGTTATTCTCAGCTGGAAAGAACTGTAGCTTGTCTGTTGTGTCCTCCTGAGGGGGGAATGCTTTCCCCTGAGAGCCAGGGTAAAACTGGAGATCACCCCTATCTCCAGGCCCCCAGGCTCACACAGGTCCAGCCCCTAAACCTCTAGCCAGCACCACTTCTTCTGGTAGAGTGGGTACCGAAAGGGCTGGGAGGGAGCAGTACTACTTAGGAAAAAAGGAACCAGCTTTGGATTTGGAGAGATCAGAACTAGAACCTTGGTTTTGCCACGAATTAGTTTAAGGACCATAATCCCTCTGAGATTCCCACCCCTACCTTATGGGGTAGTGAGGGCTAAGTAAGATGATGTAGGGAATGCCATGAGCACAGTGCCAGGCTCCTGGCTTTGTCTTTCTGGTTGGCTGGACACCAGGTCTTTGTAGATTCTGGAGTCTGGAGAGGCCGTCTCTTCTCTCTGGTCAGAAGGGAGACTTGGGTCTCCAACCTTCTATTTCCCCAGGACACAACTTGTTTTCAGGTCCCAGGGGAACCAGGTCCCAAAGGCAGTGGTGTGCTAGAGGCCCCCCGTCCTTCCTCTGCAAATCCTTATGTCCCACCTCCTCTGAACTGAGGGGGAAGGCCTCCTTCTCTGCACCCTGTCGTCACCCCATGGCTCTCGTGGCCCAGGATCACCCCTCAGCCCTACCGTTAAGATGTGAGGGGAAGGGGAGGCAAATAGCAAGGTATGGTGGCTCATAGGGGTCCCTGCTACTCAGGACTTCAGGTGAGCCTGGAAGAAGTTCTGTGTATTTTTAACAAATTGTTCCTGAGCCGGGTGCTATTGAAAAAGATATGGAAGGACAGATACCAATGTATAACCATTGCTAAGTAGATGGAATTGTGGGTATTTTTATGAAGAAATTTAAAAACCTATTTTAAGTTGAAAAAGAAGAAATGAAAATTACAGAATGCCTATTATTGATTTCTGTCACCCAGCCTTGGACAGTAAGACAGGGAGGGAACATGGATGACCTGAGAAGCAGAGTGGTCTGGTTGAGGGCCTGCCTCTGCTCTTGACCACAGTCTCCAGCTGGGTGATCTGGACTACGAGACTTTTTTTTGGCCGCGTGGCATGAGGCGTGTGGGATCTTAGTTTCCTGACTAGGGACTGAACTTGTGCCTCCTGTATTGGGAGCGTGGAGTCTTGACCACTGGACCACCTGCAAAGTCCCTGCCTGAGACTTAACAAACCTCAGTTTCTTCATCTCTAAATGGGGGCTCACTAATTCACACGGTGGCAATGCAAGCTATTATGAGGGTAAGAACACAGGCTCTGGGTCAGACAGACGTGGATTCAAATCCTAAACTCTCTGGCCACTGATTTTTTGATTTTGAACAGATTACTTAACTTCTTTAAGTTTCAGTTTCCTCATCCCTAAAATAGAGATGATGATCACACTATCTCTCAGTATTTTATGAGTGGTATTGAGATAATCCAAATAAAGTTCCTGGGCCTGTTACCTGGCATACAGGAAGCTCCCTATAAACATTAGCATATGGAAAGGACCTAACAAGCAGCAGTAGGTTTTTATAAATGGTGTCCCTTCCCTTCTTTCCCCTGTCTGCCTCGTCAAAGCAAGAGGCAGCGGGGAAGGTACAGATGGAGAGTTGGGTAAACATAGGGGATAGAAAAGGGAGTAAGGAGAGAAGGAACCAGAGGAAGATCCTTAGTCTACTCTGGAGTAAGCGCCCCTGCCTCATCACCTTTCCCCAACACACAGCTGCCCCTAGTTCTTCTGGGAGCAAATGAAGCAGACAGACCAGTGTCTGTGGCCAGCTATCGTGAAGCTCCTGTGTCCCCTGCTGGTGTCATTTCCATACTATTCTCTGTTCTGCCCCAACAGGGACTCCTGAAAGGGTTGATTCCCTAATCCTTTCTCCCAGCCCAGCAGGGCAAGGTGGGACTGCCTGTGCTAAGTCACAGGGCGAGTCCATGTAGTGGGTACTAGAATTTAGGGTCCTCTTCCTGGCAAAGCCAGAGTAGCACATCATCACCTCTCGGGGAGGAACCTACAAACAGCAGTTGGATTTTAGACGGGTTCTGCCTTCCTTAGCTGGAAGGACACCCAAGAAGTCCTGAGCCACTTCTTTATGTAAACTTGACTCTCCTGCCTGTAACTGGGTTGAATTACAGGGTGGATATTTAGTTGCTTGTTTTCACAAGTGCTGGAGTTAGTGTCTCACACCATTGGTCTTCCCAGCATCCCGCAGTCCCTATAGTGAGTGAGTGGATGCGCTGCCCGGCTGGAGAGGGCAGAATTTTTTTCCACCCTTAAGTGTGAGATAGGACAGAGCAGGCCCTTAAGCTTCAGAGAAACTTCAGTGTCTGGACAGGAAGACCCAGGGCTTTTACTCAGGTCCTTTCCTTCCTGAATCCCTGCTACTTGCCTTCCCTAGGTATGACCCTCTGGCTGAAACAGCAGAACTCTCAAAGCCATGGAGTCCATTCTGTGAGCTGGAAGGGAAATGGTGTTTAGAGGGAGGCACTGACTGTGGCTTGAGAGGACCCTGAGTGCAGGAGAGACCTCGTGTGCACCCCTTCCTAAGGCCCTGATCCACTCTCCTCCCAAGAGGGAGCTAAACGGTGGGACTTTTCCTTCAGTTCTAAGGGACACCCCACTATTTCCTTCCATTGTCCATGCACACTCTGACCCCTTAGCCAAAGCCGTGGTTAGAGGAGTTTTAACTCTGTGGAAAGGATTCTTGCTTATTTTTAGGCCAAGGAGTTTAAAGAGTGTGTAGGGAAAAGGGAGGAGGTTCATGAAAGGCCTGGGCTGGGGAAATGGGTTAGAGGAGCCAGAGCAGATGGAGAGATGGAGAAGGGAGAAAGCCATATATGGATGGGGGAGGGGAAGATGACCATCACCTGGGCATCCAGGAACAGGTGCTGTCTGCCTATAATCCTCAGGTCCAGCCTGCAAAGTGTGCCTGTGCGCGCGCAAGGGGTGGGGAGGGGGAGTGAGGGGCCTATGAGGCCTTGTCCTTCCTTTCCTTTCCTGTGGGGCCGAAACTCTTCCTCCTCCTCCTTCCCATTCCCTCTTCCTGAGGGTGAGTGGGAGGAGAGGAAGATGTTCTCTTGCCCGCTGTCCTTTAAGTCTGTCCCCCAATCATCCCCCTACCCCCACCCCATACACTCCTTTCCAGCTTTGGAGGCCCTTCACCTCCAAGCTGGGCCGCGGCGTCCCTCGGCTCGGCTCCCCTCCTTCCCATCCCCACAGGCGGCGGGTCCAGGTCCCCAGTTCCTCCATCCCGTCTCAGCATCCCCGCGCCACCCTCCCCACACCCCTCCACATCTTGCGTCCCGACCCTCCCTGGGACCTGGATCCCAGGACCTAGACCCATCCCTGCCCCCCACCCTCCACAACTCGGCCCGGCTCTCACCTCGGGGGCTCCGCGGCCGCAGCACAAAAGGCGGCGCTGCTGCAGCTCGGCTCCGGATGCTGCTCCCGCCTCCTCCTCCTTCTCCTCCTCCTTCCCGCCTCCCCCCGCTGCCCTCGACCGGACCAGGGGCGCCGTCACAGGCGATGCTCGTGAGGTGTCCGGGTGCACGGGTGTGTCAGTTCCAG
>NW_011494955.1:7051735-7058189 GCF_000754665.1 Bison bison bison
ACCCCCCGACCCCAAACCCCGTCCTCACACGGCTTGAACTCCCGCTCCTTCCGAGGCCCCCGCCCCAGGCCCCCCGGGACGGACACGCCCTGAGCGGGGGATGCTGCGCTGGAGCCACGGCCTCTTAAAGGAGCCCGCTGCTGCCATCCGGCACGCTCCAGGCTAGTCCCTGGCCCGTCTGGTCCTCGCACCTCCCTGCTGGCGGTGACCTGGAGCGATCCCACCCCCGACCTTAAGCCCTATGACCGGTCTTATAAGCTCCCTCCTATACCCTGAAACAGCAACCCCTCAGATGGGAACCCCCTCCTCCGCTCAGCGCTCTTGCATCGCTCCCCCTGTCAAACGATCTTGCCTGTCTTCTTTTCCCTAATTGCCACCACTCCGGGTCCACCAATTGGAATCCACTCAGCTCAACGCCCCGTCCCTTTCCAGTGTTCCTGGATGACCCCTCGTTTTTATTCCAAGATTCCATCGGACCTCTAGCCCCGCACGGAGCAAGCCAATCTCGTCTCTGACCCATTCCCAGAACCCTCATTAGAGTCAGACATTTTTCGTGATTTCTTTCCCTCCAAGGTCACAAAAATTTCTCTACATCTTTCGCGCTAGTGGCTGAGACTTTGGCGAGGAGGAAATGGAACTCTGGGACCCAAAAATACGGGTTCTGTTCCGCACAGATTAGTCGATTAATCTTAAGAGGCCAGAATTCTCTCTTGCCCTCTCTTTAGCTGAGACCCGGGACACATGGCAGAGGGAATAAGACCACTATGTGCCTTAGTCCTTCTAATCTTGTCCCTTATAGCTCGATTCTCAGGCCCCGGAGGGTATCTCGTGGTGTAAGGGGAAAAGGTGTAGGTCCATTCTAAAAAGGCTTTAGAAAATAAGCGGAAATCGACAGCCTGCAGAATTAATGAGAAGGGTGGTGAAGGACAACACAGGAAAAAGAAGCAGGTTCTATAAGACGAAGGCCCGAGCGCCAGAGGATTAGGCCAAAGGCTGAGGTGGAACTGAGACTGAGGTGCACCAGGATTTACAACAGCCCCAGCTCAGAGGGGCAGGGAATAGTCGCCTCCCGCGTCCAGGCAGGGCCCACCCTCCTAGACTGCAAAGTGTCAGCAACCGACAGCGGCCTCTCACCTGGGCCAATCACAACCTTTTCTCAAGAAAGAGGCGGAGTCAAGAGGGTTGACTCTTCCCTTGTCCCCGCCCCTTTAGATGAGGTAACCAATCGCAATCCACCTGGAGCGAGCACGCAAAATCGGGACTAGCCAATTATGCCGCGAAACTTTTCGCGCATGCTGCCTCCCAGCTGCGACAGTGATGGCGCGCGAGCTCCTGGGTTCTGTAGTTTTCTCGGTACCCGAAGCATCCCTCCCCACCTTCCTAGGCTTGAGTTCGCCCTTACTGCCCCGCCCCCAGCCACTTCCACTTTGCTGGTACGCATGCCCCGAGTTCCAGCCCGGGGTGAGGAGACGCGGAAGGAAGGAGGCGGGACGTTGTTAAAAATAAAAAAAAACAAAAAACCACCCTCAACTCGGGAAGCGACAGTGGAAGGGTCCACTCCTCCCAGAAGGCGGTGCTGCCTGCCTGAACGAACCACGCGGAGGGTTGTGGGGCGGATAGCTCCCCTCCTGATGGAGGCTCATAGAGTCCGGTGGGCGGGGGACTCCATATCCCAGCATGCCCAGCGGTGGGCCCGACCGGCCGCGACTTGGGGCTTGGCCCCGGCCCTAGCTCGTCGGCGGTGTATTGGGGCGCGTGGAGGCTGCAGTCACGGTGGCGCCTGCGGGGACGGAGGAGGGAATGAGTGAAGAGGAGCAAGGCTCCGGCACTACCACGGGCTGCGGGCTGCCCAGGTGAGCCGCCTGGTACCGATCCCTGCAGGGCGCAGAGCTTGGCGCGGTGCGGAGAGAGTAGCGGCGCGGCCCCAGCATGCACCTGGCCTGAGGGTTGTTCCCGGCAAGCACTGGGGTAGTGGGCCGTGGTTCCCGGCATGCACCCCGGCAGTGGCCACTGCCTCCAGCTTTAGCTAGTTGGGGTTGGCCCGGTTCCCAGACTGCACTGGGGCACTGGGCTTTATGCCCCCGACATTCAGTGCATTTGGTGGGTACTGGGTTCCTGGCCTGCACTGTGTCAGGGGACATGCACTTCCAACCTGCACTGGGGTACAGGATCCCCCGCCCTAACTGAGACAGGAACAGTGCTTTCCCTGCTTGCCCCGGGGCAGTGGACCCTGCTTTCCCAGCCTGCACCTCTACTCCACTTTGACCCCAGCCAGTGGCTGCCTGAGGTTTCCTGGACCCAGTGTCCCCCATAGTGTGCGTGGGTCTGATAATGGCAGTGCTTGGCCAGGTGGGTGCAGAGAGGGGAGATGTGATGAAGGGTCTGTGCCCCTACCCCCAGTATAGAGCAAATGCTGGCAGCCAACCCGGGCAAGACCCCGATCAGCCTTCTGCAGGAGTATGGGACCAGAATAGGGAAGACGCCCGTGTACGACCTTCTCAAAGCCGAGGGCCAAGCCCACCAGCCTAATTTCACCTTCCGGGTCACCGTTGGCGACACCAGCTGCACTGGTGAGGAAGGCTTGGGCAGCCTGGCTGGGGTGTGCATTCACAGGGCCCCATTGGCTTTATTGCTTGGAGTCTCTTCACGGTCCTCTTCTCCAAGACCAGTGAGGGAAGGAGAAATTTTAGGGGAAAAATCACTGACTGGATTGGGAGAACAGGTCTGTGAGGAGGTACCTAGGACTTAGGAGAGTTAGAAGAGCAAGCAGAACTGGCACAGTGATTGGGCAGATCGTTGTCATCCTAGAGGAAAAAGGAGATAAATCGAAATCTCAGTGCAGCATTTGGGGGAGTGAGTGCCTGCTGTGCTGGACTCTGTTCCAGGTGCTTAATCAAATTCCACTTAATCTTAAACCTTGGTCGAATCCAGTGATGTAGGTGGTAGTATTTTCATGTTGAATGCGAGGAAACCAAGAGAGAGATTCAATGGCTGGGGCGAGACCACATTCCTAGTAAATGGCAGACCCAGGCTTTGACTCTGGAGCCTACACTTTTACTATTTTTCCAGCAATCTCTATTGAAAGAAAGTGCTCCCCAGAGGAAAGTAGGACAGAGCAAAAACTTCCAGGTGGCTAACCTCAAGGACAATTCTACCTGGCATGACTTGATTTGGGGAACTTGTGGAAAGATAAGGGCCCTTCCTTCTAGCGGTTAGAGTAACACTTCCAGCGTTGGGCAAGGGGAGGTTGGTGAGATGGGGCTTGGTTGATTCCCTCTGGTTGTGAGGAGAAAGGCTGTGGGATGCTGGTTTCTTTTCCATCCTTCTAGTGACCTCCAGTATTGCCCACACCCCCTCTCTTAGGTCAGGGCCCCAGCAAGAAAGCAGCCAAGCACAAGGCAGCTGAGGTGGCCCTCAAACACCTCAAAGGGGGGAGCATGCTGGAGCCAGCCCTGGAGGACAGCAGGTGAGGGAGGAACGGCCGAGGATCCTAGAGGCTCTGTCAGGAACCCAGGCCCCTGCGTCAGCCCCTCTGCCCCATAGGCTTCACTTGGTGACACTGAACTGCCTTGACGTGGCTGCTTCCTGAGAGCTTCCCCTGAAACCTGAGCAGGATGTTTCCAGGGCTCCTGCTGCTGTGAGGGATGCTGGGAGGCAGTGGCCAGCCGCAGTGTGGGGTTGTGGCTGTGGTTTGGGTCCCAGGTTGGGCCTGGGGAGGGAGAGGGGTGGAGGCTGAGGCTGGAGGGGGTTGCTCCCCAACATACTTCTCCTCTCCAGCAAGATGTTGTTCCCTCTTCTGCACTCAGGTTGGCGTTGGTTGCTCCCACGGTTCTTGGGTAGGAAAAAACACCCCTCCCACTTTTCTTAGTATTTTTGATCAAGTGTTTGACACCAGAAGATCTCAGGTGGAACTGGTGGTTGAGCTTCCCTGAGTTTTTGGCTTCGGTAGAAAGAGATTTTCTTAGGGGAGGGCAGCTCAGGAGGACCTGGGTCCCCCACCTTTTATTCCCCACCACCACCCCATGTGGGTGTGAATCAAAGGCCCCCTTCCCCTCGGGAAGTTCTTTTTCTCCCCTAGATTCTTCACTGCCTGAGGACGTGCCGGTTTTTACAGCTGCGGCGGCTGCTACTCCCGTTCCATCTGCTGTCCCAACCAGGTATCTTGTCTCTCCTGACTGCCTGAGGAGGGTGGAAAGGGGTCCTAGCTCCCGGCCTCACAGCCCTTAGACCCAGGCTGGTCAGGCATGAGGAAGTCTGAGAGTGAACAGAGGATGGAATAGTTGGGGACCAGAGTTTGAAGAATTTGCACCAGCTGGTAAGCTCTTGAGACAGGAGGTAATTTATAATTTGGCAGTACCACGTGGATAGTATTTGACCACGCTAAAGGTCTTCCTGGTCCCATTTTCTTCTGAATTGGCCGCGTGATGGTCCTCTGTTTGAGTCCCATCAGGTGCTTCTGGGGACTGGATATACTCTCCTCTGCACTGTCCTGTCTAGGTGGTGATCAAGTGTTCCAGAAAACTGAAATGAGCCTGGGACCTGGAGGAGACCTCGTTGGGGGGAGGGGGCGGGAGGTGGGCTTGATGTTTGGAGAGACAGCTGCCTGCCTGGTGGGGAGCAGGGAGCTGGCAGTGGGGAAAACAAGAGCAGGGCGGAGGACTCCTGGGCAGCCGCAGGAGGAGCCAGCCCCCTCAGCTTTGGCCCTGGGCCCTTTTTCCTTCAGGAGCTCCCCCATGGAGGTGCAGCCCCCAGTCTCTCCTCAACAGTCTGAGTGCAACCCGGTCGGTGCTCTACAGGTGTGCCGCGTCCTCGTTTCCCATGCCTGCCTGCCTGCCTGCCTGCCTTTGCTTTTACCCGGGGCTGTGGGGGAAGCTGATCGGGGGCGGGTACCCTGTTCTGAGGGCTTTTCCCACCCACCTCCCTTTACTCCTGCTCTAACCTGGAACCTGAGACTCCCAGGATGGGAGCGGGGAGGATGTGAGGACTCCTCTCTCACACTCTTGCGCGCCCTTGTTTCTCCCTTCCAAGGAGCTGGTGGTGCAGAAAGGCTGGCGGTTGCCTGAGTACACGGTGACCCAGGAGTCTGGGCCAGCCCACCGCAAAGAGTTTACTATGACCTGCCGAGTGGAGCGTTTCATTGAGATTGGTAACTGGGCGGAGGGGAGTGCTTGTAGTGACTACCCCGCAGCACTCCAGCCCTGGCCAGGGGCAGCTCCCAGCTTCTCTCTACGCTCCTGGCTGAGACCCCAGCTTGGCTGCTGCTTCCTTGCACCCTTTCTTGCCCTCCTCTTCTGGCCAGCCAGGTTCCCGGGTGCCTGGCAGGTCCTGAGCTCCCCTTTTCAATTGACAGCCACTGAGGGGACCCTCAGCCCAAGTTTAAGCTGGGTGGAAGCAACGGGTCTATTGGGAGCCATAATTCAGCAGCCCTCTCCCCTGTGCAGGCAGTGGCACGTCCAAAAAGCTGGCAAAGCGTAACGCAGCGGCCAAAATGCTGCTTCGAGTGCACACAGTGCCTCTGGATGCCCGGGACGGGAACGAGGCAGAGCCCGAAGACGATCACTTTTCCATTGTGAGTGGCTTGTGGGCCATGCCCCATGCTCCATCCTCCATGCCAGGGCAGGGCACTGAGGACTCAGGTCTGTGACTTGGAAGTGAGCCTCCTGGGCCCCAGGCCTCCTCCTGCCCATTTTCCTTCTGGACACAGGGATCCCTGGGCCCCCTTTCAGCCTCAGCTGTAGGCCTGCATGGTGAGTGCTTTGGGGGAGGGAGCTGGCCCAGGGCAAGGGACCTGTAGGCTTCTGTTATTGGAATAAGAAAGGCTGCCTGACCATCTGGTCCACAGTCTAGTAGTTAGAAGGGGCCACACAGGGATTGGGCTTCCCGGTGGCTCAGTGGTAAAGAATCTGCCTGCCAAGCAGGAGACATGGGTTCGATCCCTGGATCAGGAAGATCCCCTGGAGGAGGAAATGGCAACCCACTCCAGTATTTTTGCCTGAAAAATTCCATGGACAGAGGAGCCTAGTGGGCTACAGTCTGTGGGGTTGCAGAAGAGTCAGACACAACTTAGAGACCAGACAATCCAGGGATTGATTGACTGGCAGGTGGGAGGCAAACAGGAGGAAGCATTCTTTGGGCTTTTCTCTCCTTGGGCATAGAATGTCTCTTCAGGGCCTGGTTTCAGAGCCCCTGGCTGCATCCTTCCCCCTCCCTGTCTTGTCAGGGTGTGGGCTCCCGCCTAGATGGACTTCGGAACCGAGGCCCAGGCTGCACCTGGGATTCTCTGCGGAATTCGGTGGGAGAGAAGATCCTGTCTCTCCGAAGCTGCTCCCTGGGCTCCTTGGGCGCTCTGGGCCCTGCTTGCTGCAGTGTCCTCAGTGAGCTCTCTGAGGAGCAGGCCTTTCATGTCAGCTACCTGGATATTGGTATGGCTAGACGGGGGTCGGGGGGCGGGGGC
>NW_011494955.1:7058289-7060143 GCF_000754665.1 Bison bison bison
CGGGGGCCAGTGGGGACTAGACCAGAGCAAGTATGGATGGGAATGAGGGCTCGGGAGGGCATGACAGTGACATGGACCTTCCCCGGTGCTGCCCTCCTGCCCAACACTGCCTCCCTCTTCTCTCTCGGTCTCCAGAGGAGTTGAGCCTGAGTGGGCTCTGCCAGTGCCTGGTGGAGCTGTCCACACAGCCGGCCACCGTGTGTCATGGCTCTGCAGCCACCAGGGAGGCAGCCCGTGGCGAGGCTGCGCGCCGTGCCCTGCAGTACCTCAAGATCATGGCGGGCAGCAAGTGAAGCCACGACAGGACTCATGAAATACATCCTCTGCTCCCTGCTCTTCCTGCGCCCGGCCTGTGCGCCTGCCCAGCTCTGGTACCGCCTGGAGGTGCCACCTCTACCTCTGACACAGACTGCAGGCTGAGGAGGGCACAGGGTCAGGAACCAGGGAGCACAGGGCCTCAGCTGGCCCAGGTTCTGCCATCATGTAACTGGTGATGACCAAGGGGAATGAAGCTGGGGGCTCTCCCATTAGAGCCCCAAATAAATGTGCTGCTTTTTGGATTCTTCAGTCCTGGTCTGTTTCCCTGAGTGGTCAGCAGCAGAGGGGGTTAGCGCCAGCTCACGTGCCCGGTGCGCCTCCCCACTCTGCTCCCCACGCGTCCCCACGTTTGCCTTCCTGGTGGGCGCGCTGACATCTGGGCACACCATCGCCTGTGTTCCTGGAGAGCTGGGTTTAGTGGGGGTGGGGGAGGCTGTGGGCCTTGTCTTGGGACCCCTCCCATGTCTCATGCGGATGCAGACACGCGCACAGGGATTCAGAAGCCAGACAGCTTTATTTGCAGGGGACACGTGGCAGTTTGGGGCGTGGGCCTTGCATGCAGACCTCAGAGGATGACATGTCACTTCTTCCCAAAGCGCTGAGGGGCAGCCAGGCTCCAAAAGGGGGAACTCAGTCCCTCTCCAGCTCGAGGACTCAGTCTTTTGTTGCTCCAGGAGCCCCGGGTGTTTCTGCCAAACCTTAGGAGAGATCCACCCTCAGCTATGGGTCCTTCCAGATCCCCCCTTTCCTCCTCTCCTCCCACTCCTCTCCCTTCAGCCCTGGCCTTGCCTCTGACCCTCCTAGACTCACCTCTGGGGCTGAAACAGGAAGGCTGGACTCCTGCCGGGTCTTTGCATGGCCTGGAGCAGGGAGCGCAGGAGCGACCTAGGGGTCTGAGCATCCTGTGCTGGGTGGGCGCCGCTGTCTTCCTCCTGTGGTATAGAGCCATCCAGGAAGGAAGATGGGTAAGGGCCTTGGGCATTTAGATCACAAGGGGAAGGGAGTGACCTCCAGGACAAGTTGTAGGAGGCTAAGGAGTCATTTCCTCAGATATGAGGACCCAGTGACCCTGGGAGCCAGAGTATTTGAACCTGGAATGTAAGTCTCAAGCTTTTGTTTTTAGTCAGTCGTGTCCGACTCTTTGTGACCCCCGTGGACTGTAGCCTGCCAGGCTCCTCTGTCCATGGGATTCTCCAGGCAAGAATACTGGAGTGGGTTGCCATTTCCTTCTCTGGAAGTCTCAAACCGAGGTCCAGGAAAATGGTGAGATGAGGACGGGCATGCTCACTTACCATGAAGATCTGGTCTCCTCCATCCCGGCCCCCTGGTCCTTCAGCGTGGCTCCAGTCTGTTACTAACAGCAGCACCAGCAGCAGCGCTGCTGCCTGCCTGGCGTCCATGCTGCCATCTGCCTTGCTGTGGCCACACCCGCCTCTTATACCTGCTGTCCCCCTGTTCCTCACCTCCCACAGCCGCCTGAGGGGCAATCTAGAGAAGGCAATGGAAATGCACAGCTCCATTAAGAGCCGCCTGGGA
>NW_011494955.1:7060243-7081448 GCF_000754665.1 Bison bison bison
CCCTGTGGGACTTCCTGCTCTCAGCCTCCGGCCCCAGCCCCTAAGCTTAGAGTTACAGACTTTATTAGATGCATAAATCCTGTCTCCAGAGCTCAAGAAGCATCATTAATTGCAGATGCTTTGTCAGAGCCCTGGGGGGCCTTCAAGAACTCCCAATCCCTCAACAGGTTGGAGAGCTCCCATGGATCACCTCCTCTCCTTGCTAGCTTGTAAAATAAAACACACAGAAAGCCCTGTCAGGCTAGGCATCATGTTCTGGAAAGGAAGGAGGAAAGAGCCAGGGTGATCCCGTCCGGGGACTTGGGAGGCTGCAGGCAGGGCCTCCTGGCCCATTTACACCCACGTGGACCTGCCTCTTGGAGGGTTAAAAATGGAGTCACTACTCTGAGATGTGCCTGTGGAGAGAAAAGTGAGGTACAGGAGACAAAAGCAGTCTCAGAGCCCCCCAGAAAGTGGAGATTGCATCAGATGTTTGGAGACAGACCCCATCTTCACCAGCACTGCTCTGGACCAGCCCCACTTCAGAGTACGGAGCAGCGCTCTGCAGCCGAAGCACTGCTGCCACCCTGCGGCCACGGCTGTGCACGGTCGGCTTGGCCATTTTCTCTCTGGAGTAGAGTTCGCTGAAGGCGAGGTCCCAAGGCCCTGACGTCAGAGTCCCAGAAAGGCAGGGGCAGGATCCTGGGGTTAGATTGTTGTTTTTGTCCACCTCCCTCTAGTCGGTCCAGCCTCTTCCTGGCTCTGCCTCTGACTGATTGGGGCAGGTACCTAGAATCCCCCTTAGGAAAAATCAGTCACCGCCTCTCAGGAAGTATTCCCTTCTGATCCTAGTCCTTCCTCAGAACTCCCGCCAGTGTGGTTCTTTAGCTGATGCCAGAGAGGTCTCATGATATAAAGTGCCTATGAATCAGCTTTGGGCGAGATGCTTAGCTCTTTGTAAGTGAAGTTTCTTCACTTAAAACATGGCAGCATTAAAAGGAAGCACTTTCAAAGGGGAACATTATTTGAGACGCTTTTGGTAACCCTGGCATAGAGGAGGGGTCCTTAAAACACTAGCTGTGATTGTCTTTGCACATCCGGGTCCCAGGGAATTTACCATTTCCTGAGCAGTCCAGACAGAATCATCCTTGCAAGGAGTTGGCTTTCATCTTGTGGCCTCCACCAGGGGTTCTGGTTTGCCCCACTCTGAGCGGACCTGTCATCTCACATTACAAGCCTTTCCCGTGTTCGAAGACAGATTGTGATTCTTCCACTCTGTAGAGTTGGGAAGCATTCACTTCCTTTAAAGTGAGGCATCTAGAAACCAACTCACACTTTGGAAAGGTAGATGAGAGCAGGTTTTGATCTGGGTGGCCTAGATACTCGTTTCTATCCGTGCAACCTCAGTTAGGGTGCGCCTTTCTGTGAGGTTTGTCTCCTGGATGGTGCGAAGCACAGAACCTGACCTTCATCGTCATCACGTCTTATAGTTTCACCACTTCTTAAAAGGAAGTGTCATGTCCACGGGTAGATGGTTTTCCATGGGAAATGGATCGTGCACCATACTGAGGTCCTTGTCCGTTCTTATCCGACAAAGTTCAGAGGAGCAGGGTATGAGGCGGGTGGCACGCTGCAGAGCAGCTCCCGGGTCGAAAGGTTTTAATGCAGCTGTTAACACTTCACTGTGTGCCTTGGTCAAGGGTCTCAACCTATACCTCATCATCCGTGACAGGAGGCAAGTACTCGTTATCCAGAGCGCTTGTGAACGGTAACTTAATGAATGCCAAGCATCTAGCACTCCACCAAGCACGGAGCGGGCTCACCGAACACGTTTATCCTGTTATTTCTCTGATCACTTACAGATGGATCTGAGCTGAGGCTGATTCAGAAAGGAGCTGTTCTAGCTGCTTCCTGTGTCCCGGATGGAGGTGATGGGCCTCTCCTTCGGCGAGAAGTTAGAATGGGTTAGTTCTTCTACCTTGGCAAACTGTCCTGCTCTCAGTTTCATCTCAGCCTCCAAAGCTTCTGTCTCGGCTTTGGTATTTGGCCTTCAGCAACTCCCTTTGCCATTCGCTGGATTCTCGTGCTCTCGACCACAGTGAGGACCACCCTGCCTTCCTGCTCTCCCGCAGACTGGAGCTCTCTGTTTGTTTAAGTTGCACCAAACATCAGCCATGAACTGCATGTAAATCACCTCTCCTCCTGGACACTCCCCTGGAGGCAGCTGGCTATCTCCTAGTCGGCTTCTTCAGCCTGCTCACCCTCCTCATTTGTGGTATCAAGAAATAGAGATACAAGACATTGGTAGTGCCTGCCCACACCGCCTCACAGTTCCTGAGCACTACCTGTTTTTCTTGTGAACTACCTTATCTGCTTCTAAAGAAACTCCACCTCTCATTTCTAGATTCTCTTCTTCCCACACCCATAGACTCACAGAATGCTTCTCTAAGTCTTCGTGTACTCCTAGCTTCTTGAGGGTAGGGCTTATTATTCTCTAATTGTGGGGAAGTGGGGACAAAATGCTGAAAGGCTAAGAGGCCACTTCACCTGCCTTCCAACATCGTCTGATCTCCGAGTTCTTTCTAGGCGGGCTCCCATGATGCCGAGGACCCTTGTCCCCAGGGCAGAGCTGAGCCTTCTGGTGTGTTATGTAATTCCTACAAACCACCCACCTCCTCTAGGCTGTGTCTTCCCCTGCATAAAAAGGAGGGATAAGAATGCCAGTTCTTTCTGTCCTAAGAATTGGGAGAGTGAAGATCACAGGCATGAGAGCCCAATGAGTTCCCAGAAAGAATGGGACTTGTAGATTGAAGCATCAGACAGGACAGTGGTTCTCTTCATAGTTTAATGTTATATTTGCAGCATAAATAAGGCACAATATACGTCAGGGCAAGGCTGGGAGAGGGAGAAGGCATGGCTGGGGTGACTGCTATGTGGCGAGGGGAGAGGAGGAGGGACGGGAAGGGAGAATAGAGCGAAGCCTCCGCCTCAGCCCCGTCCCAAGGAGACTGTGAGAACCTGCTCACAGGGATCATGCTGAAGTGGGTGGGGGGAGAAAGGAAGACAGTTTTGTAACAAAACAGCCTGTAGCACTGCATCCTCCTGCCTGTCAAAGTCCACCACTGGGGCCCGGGGAAACCCAGACCCAGAGTCAAGTTCCTTAATGACATGGAGAGGTGTTGCTACATGTCAAAGATATACAGATGAACAGAGATAGAACCATAGATACACACAGCTTTCTTTTCAACAGATACTATGTCAGGAGACTATGGCTTCCACTGCTGGGGCTGGAGGCTCATCTCCCTGCCTGAAAGGTGTGTTAGGGGGTGGGGTGGGTGGGAGAACAGGACAGCTGGTCCTTCCTGTAACAAAGAACATGGAGTAATCCGTTTGCGAGGGGGTATGGGCCAACTCCTGTCCGGATCCACGCAGGACAGGTTTTGGGGGTAAGTAGAGGAAGACAAATCTAGGTTTTGAGATGAGTGATGTTGTTATTGTTTTAATGGCAGTGGAGGGAGGGACTGGACAAAATGGAAAAATGTTAGTGCTACGGCAGAGGATGGGACACCCTACAAGGATTTCCCAGCTCGCCCCTAAGGCAATGGTTCTCAAACCTCAGTGTGTCTGAGAATGGCTCTGAGTGCTTATCAGAGCCCATCCCCAGAATTTCTGATTCAGTATGTCTGGAATGGGGCCCGAGCGTGCATGTCTAACAAGTTCTCAGACGATGGTCCTGCTGGTCCCGGACCACATTCTGAGAACCACTGCCCTAAGGGAAAGTCAGTGAAACTAGTGCTCATAGCCACTTCTTACAGCTAAAATGGCACTCACCAGAGGTTAATGCTGATGAGACAGCTCTAGGCTACCAGCCCCCATTAAAAAGAGAAACTCTGTGATACAAACCTGCATCTGCCAAGGACGGAAGCTGCCCTAAGCTGCCCTACACTCCCCAGCCCCTTCTCATTCTGGGGAAGAACTTTACCCCAAACAGAAACGAATGAACGGCTCTGGAGGGTGGGAATGCTGGCCAGCAACCATCTCTGCTCATTCCTGCCGGGTCACCGCCCTGGAGTGTGGCATTTAGGCCTGTGTGCGCCTGCATGCATGCATGCAGAAACAGAGAAATCAGTTCTCTACGATCAAGGGAATGATTAGGGTTGTGGGAGGCTGAAGTAGGACTGCGGGGCAGGATCCTTTAATTTGCCTTAGGATCCTCACCTGTCCTGCTCTTCCCTCCACCCCTGTCAAAAAAAAGTCTAAAGAAAGCAGAAAGAGCGTATCAACAAAGGCATATGTGATATACAGCTAGAAGGACTGGATTCTAAAGACTGGTTATGACATTAAAAAAAAAGAGTACATTTCCTTCCTGTGTATACAATGTATAATATTACTGAAAAATAATGATTTCGGGATGGGAAGGAAGTTAGGAAAGAAATGGGATCTTTGTGGGGAAGAGCTGTCTCAGGGCTAGCACCTTTCAAGGAGCCTCTCAGTGTGAGCGAACAGGGGAGGAATACTTTGGTGTCTGCTTGTGGTTCAGGCTGCAGTTGGGGCGTTGTTATGGTTAAGCACCCTGTCTACCAGGATGGGTGGTGCTGGAGGGCAGTAAATCAGGAAAGGAACTGAACAACAGAACAGGCATAGGGAAGGCAGCAAAATGCAGTTCAGTTAGGCCATCTCCTCCTTACTGCCACCAAGAGTGTAGAGTCTAGGGCTCAGGGCCAAGGAGGAGACCAGAGGCCAAAGGAAGCCAGATTTGGGACATACAACCAACAGGGAAAAATGAAGCAAAGGAGGTCCTACTCCTCCTAGTCCTTCCTAATAGAGTGGGAGGCCTTCTCAGACTTTTCAACTCTAAACAAGCTTTAAGACGACGTGGCTGAAAGTCTGTGAACCAGAAGACGTGGTTCTGGCCCCTCCTCTATGGCCTTGCATCTCTAGCAGCTGTGTCCTTGGGGTGAGTGGGAGGACTGAGTCCTGTGTTCACTTAGGAAAGTCCCAAGGCATCACTCTTCCCCTTTCAGAAACTGTCTTCCCTTAGAAGTGAAAGTGTTAGTGGCTCAGTTGTGTCCAACTGTTTACAACCCCACGGACTACAACCTGCCAGGCTCCTCTGCCCATGGAAGTTTCCAGGCAAGAATACTGGAATGGGTAGTCATTCCCTTCTCCAGGGGATCTTCTTGGCCCAGGGATGGAAATTGGGTCTCCTGCATTGCAAGCAGATTCTTTACCATCTGAGCCACCAGGGAAGCCCATTCCCAGCCGCTTTCAGAATGTGTCCTCCCTTAGGCCCATAGAAAGGCCATGGTCCTTCAGAAGGAGTAAGTGACACCCTCCATGATGTTTGTTCTGGTTCAGATGGGTCTGGAAGGCAAGGAGCGGGGTGAGCGGCCACACAGCTGGCTGCAGTCACAAGGTAAGTGTCATTCTCCTTGACTACAGGAGGGGCTTCAGCTCTAGCAATTGCTCTGCTTTCTCAGTGAGACCGAAAACCAACAAGAGGGCTGCACGGGTGGGGGCGGTCCTGTCGCGTCCCTTCCGCAGCTCACTGCTGCTCCACTAAGGTTCTGCCCATGCCTCTCAGGTCCCCAGGACTAACTTCCCACTGACGAGAATGAAATAAGGACTTACTTAGACATGGGGACTAAGAAATTAAGATCCGCTCCATAAATTAGACTTCCTACCCAGGGAAGACCAGCAAGGACTCCAACTTCCCTCAAGGTCAGGCAGTGAGGCAGCACACATGTGCAGTGCCAGCCTGATCCTTAACTTGAAGACACTTGACTAAAGCGGGAAGAAAATTAGCCAAGGGCCTTATGAAGGCTCCTTAGGAGCCATAAACGCAGTCAAGCTTTAGGGCAAGGCTACTAGCGGGAAATCAAGGTAACAAAAAAATGAAACACAGCTAAGGCAGGAGAAAATCCCAGAGAGCAACCATCTACAGGAAATGTCCTGAGCATAAGTATGGCTGTGAAGTTTTAAAGGCAAGCAGAGTCCCTGGAGGTGGTCACCTGTATCCTGACCATCTGTTGTGCCGTTTGCTAGTCTGAGTCACCACAGGGGCTGTTCCTGTTGGGTCCTAGGTGGGGGAGGATGAGAAAACCATGTTTCTCTCTCCTCTTTCTTCACCAGGTGTGGCTTCTTCAGCACCAGCTCTGAACACAGGAGGGGAAATTAAAAACAAATGCAGTAAACATGTCATCTGGCTGGCTCACCAGTTTATCAGTCTGAGGAGACAGGGATCTTGCAGTTTAGACCATTTCCTCATTGCTCTCTGACAGCCAATTTTGGAAGATAAGAAAGGAAGCTGGCAGTTACTCTGTATGCATGTATAAGATGGAAGTAGGAAAGAGAGAGAGAGACAGAGAGAAAGGGACATTACTGGCATGGGCAGATGGCAGAAAGTGGCTCTGGGACAATTGGAAGGGATTCATACTGAAGGGCTATTAAAGCTGACCTATCTATCCACAGGCCTCTGGCTTTGGACTGCTTCCTATGGCCTTGGTAGAAATTGCATAGTTCAGAGCCAAAGGAAGACGAGAAGTCTTAATGGGGAAGAAAGAGGGGCAAGAAGGATAAAAATGTGCCCCCTGCAACCCAACTTTTCAAAGTAAGAATGGCTGAGAGCAATAGTCACTAATTTCCCAGCAGGTTGGACCTTTCAACAAACAGGGCTCTTTGGTGGACATCAGTATTCCACCTCCCCTTCCCGCGCCTCCTTCCAACCTATCTCATACTCAAGAAAACCCACTCCGGACCTTGGCTAGGATGCCTGAGTCCTGGGGCTTAGACTACAGAGAAGCATCACATCCCGGGGGCAGAGAGCAGAAAAGAGCGAAAGAAACACTACAGAACCAGGAGACCTAGAGGCCAGGCTTGGAGTGGCGCGCGAGAAAGAAGGTAGATCAGTGAGGCTCGTTCGTGCATATAAGACCCTTGCTCATAAAAGACGACAGGCATGTGAGGCTGAGAGATGGGGGTGAGGGGAGTGAGGGAGCACAAAAGTCCCCCACATGACAGCCTCCAGAGGGCTGCATCAGAACCAATTACAGAAGAGAGACAGAGGCAGGGATACAGGCAGGGGGATGAAGAGACAGAGACACAGGAGTGTAAAGATGACCAAAAGGAGTATGTACGCTTTGGCTGATATACTGTTGTAAAACATAATCAATCCAGTAAACTGATGGAACAAGCTTTAAAACCACATTGTTCCTGTCTGTCCTGGAGGATAGAGCAGGGGTGGGGAGGGAATCAGCCAGTCAGATCCTGGGTGTTTTCTCTTTTCACTACTGAGCGGTATCTAATAAGGCCATAAGATGAAGGTGCTAAGGCTTAGTGGGAGGTGGAAAAGACTTCACCACCAGACTGGGAAAACTCAAGAGAAAAAATGAGGTACCCAAATAGCTCTGAAATAAATGAGAAAGTACTAGAACTTTTAAGATTTCATTTCTTTTTGTTTTTGGTGGCTGGTAGGGAGAAGGGCTAAAGTTTATGGAAGAGCTGGGAAATACTGCTAATTCATACATTAGAGGTAACCTTACATTCTCCGTAAGTCAATGTTTTAACTAGAATTTATGAAGGGGAAAATGGGACCAATAAGCAGCTCCTGGGAGATGAAGTCCTGAGTCCACGGGGTGGCTAGGGACGGGGCAGCAGTGATGTGCTGTCAACTCTAGCCTCCCTCTACCGAGCAGGAAGTGGCATGCTGCTAAGGATCAAGAAGGTATCATCCATGGCTGGGTGGGAAGAGAGGCAACTGAGAAACTGAATCCCAGAAGTGCAAGCGTTAGTGTTAAGAGACAGGTACACGTGCATGGGCAGGGTGATTGTTCAGACCATCCATAAAGGCCTCTGGCTGTGGGTACATCAGAAACTTCCCTCTTGGGGAATGATCTATGTGGCTCTGGGGCTGGGAGGCTCCTAGTACAGGTGTCAACGTACATGACTGTGTGAGAAAAGCCCCACATCTGACCATTACTCACAACACGCAATTCCCTCCCCCATATTGCCGTGTCCAAGGCAGACGGGAGAGCATAAGATGACGTCTCTCTTGACTCTCGGGTGGGCGAGCTCTGGCTGGGGACCCCTCCACCAGGGGAGGCATCATCTGCCCGCAGACTGAGACTGTGGGGTCATGATCACATGCGACTGTATGGGCATGCCCAGTTCTGTCCTTTGGCTGGCCATTTGAGTGAGCACTGAGGTGGCCACAGCTTCGGCTGCAGAGCGAACACTGAGGCCGTTGCTCGGGGCTGTTGCTGAGCTGTGTTGAATCACAGGGGCTGGTGAACCCGTTGGCTCTGAGCTTTCCTTGGGGCTTTCTGAAAGGAAGCAGGGCAAAAAACAGAGCAAGTGGTTAGGAAACAGAATGTGGACGTAGGCAGAACTACCTTTCCCTGAAATTCTAAAGGGCCCCAAAGGAAAACGAAGCCCATATTTTTAGTGGGAGAAACTTCCCAGAATCTTGGCTTCTAAGGCACAAATGGGCTAGGAAACCACTAGTTGTGAGAAGGGAAGTAAGCTAGGCCAAAATTCACCTATTCATCCCAATAAAGCAAATCCCCAACATGTTAATTACACTACCTGGCTTCTTGGTCTCTGCATAGTTCATTAACCCATTGGAACACTCTTCCTCTTATTCATGTCTTTAAAGGTGATTTAAAATAAATCTCTCTTTTTAAGCTATCCTCTCATTAATGCTCACAACACTGCAATCATTCTATTACTTTTAATATTCCTTTAGCATGGAGTTGCACTAAGGATCAGTTCAGTTCAGTCGCTCAGTCGTGTCCGACTCTCTGCGACCCCATGAATCACAGCACGCCAGGCCTCCCTGTCCATCACCAACTCCCAGAGTTCACTCAGACTCACGTCCATTGAGTTGGTGATGCCATCCAGCCATCTCATCCTCTGTCGTCCCCTTCTCCTCCTGCCCCCAATCCCTCCCAGCATCAGAGTCTTTTCCAATGAGTCAACTCTTTGCATGAGGTGGCCAAAGTACTGGAGTTTCAGCTTCAGCATCACTCCTTCCAAAGAAATCCCAGGGCTGATCTCCTTCAGAATGGACTGGTTGGATCTCCTTGCAGTCCAAGGGGCTCTCAAGAGTCTTCTCCAACACCACAGTTCAGAAGCATCAATTCTTCGGCGCTCAGCCTTCTTCACAGTCCAACTCTCACATCCATACATGACCACAGGAAAAGCCATAGCCTTGACTAGACGGACCTTTGTTAGCAAAGTAATGTCTCTGCTTTTGAATAGGCTATCTAGGTTGGTCATAACTTTCCTTTCAAGGAGTAAGAGTCTTTTAATTTCATGGCTGCAGTCACCATCTGCAGTGATTTTGGAGCCCCCAAAAATAAAGTCTGACACTGTTTCCACTGTTTCCCCATCTACTTCCCATGAAGTGATGGGACCGGATGCCATGATCTTTGTTTTCTGAATGTTGAGCTTTAAGCCAACTTTTTCACTCTCCTCTTTCACTTTCATCAAGAGGCTTTTTAGTTCCTCTTCACTTTCTGCCATAAGGGTGGTGTCATCTGCATACCTGAGGTTATCGATATTTCTCCCGGCAATCTTGATTCCAGCTTGTGTTTCTTCCAGTCCAGTGTTTCTACACTCAAATCATGTTATGAATGACCAGTCCTTGGCCAAGGCTGTTAACACAACCAACTACATGAGGTCTGTCAGACCCTCCTGATTGTCAACTAGCTAGGCATTAGTGATTTAACACATTTACTCTGAGTTATACCACTCCATGTAAAGTGACAGTAACATTTTACTACTAAACAAGTGTCTGAGGTGCATACAAAGATATCCACATGCTGCTCAACATTCAGGGAGTTTCATTAAACATTGGATAGCCTCTCTGGCTCAAGATATCTACATGCTGCTCAACATTCAGGGAGTTTCATTAAACATTGGATAGCCTCTCTGGCTCTTTAAACAGAGATGTGTAGAGTAAGGGCAAATTCCAACAGTTGGTTGTATTTTTGACCTCCTGATAAATGCCTGTGTCTTCTTTCACAACTTAAATATTACCTCCTCTGTGAAGCCTTCTTTTTGTTATGCTCAGGAAATTTAACTATTTCATTGTCTGTGCTTTCAGAGCATGCTTCATTTATTCACTGAAGATTTACCAGGTATTGGCTGTGTGCCAGGCACTGGGGTATACAAAGAATAAACAGGCTTCCTGTCCTCAGGAGTCCCCAGTCTAGGGGCTCTTCGGCACATTTGTGCTTACCTTACCTATGAGTCTCTCAAAGATAGGACAGCGTCTCGCTGGTCTTGTGTCAGGCACTCACTGCAATGTCCACACCACCCAGTAGGAACTAAATATATCTTCGCTGTAACAAGTGATTTCAAAGACTAACTACCTGTCAGAGTTCTTATAGGGACTGAATAGAAACCCTACTGTATATAGACTTCATACTGATAAATGCTCAGTCCTTGTCTTCCTTAGCTCATCAAAAGGATTTGAAATAGCTAATCACTAAACTCCCTGAAATACTTTCTTATCTTGGCTTACAGAACACCACACCCAGCTAACTCAGCTGGTTTTCCTCCTACCTGTTTGGCTGCTCATTCTCAGTGTCTCTCATGGGTCCCTTCTCGTCTCCCTGCCCTCTAAATGTTGGAGTACCCAGGGCTCAGCCTCGGAACTTCTCTTTTTCTACCTATGACTCTGTCTTGACAATAGCATCTCATCCAGTTTCATGGCTTTAAAAACTAACCATCTTCTGCTGACGGCCAAAGTTGTACCTTCAGCTTTTCCTTGGAATTGCAGACCCATACAACTGCCTGGTTGACAGCACCACCTGCAAGCCTAAGAGGCTTCCAAATCTGAGCTCCTAATACACCAGCGAGTCCACTTGTTCCTACACTTGCCCCATCTCAGTCAATGGCAACTCTGTTCCTGTAAGGTGCTCAGGCCAAACAATTTGATGCAATTTTTTTGGGGGGGTGCAATTTTTGATTCTTCTTTTTCCTCACATATACTGTCCCATCTAGCCATCATCAAACCTTGTTACTCTAACTTCAAAATCTATCCTGAATTATATCCCTTCTCACCACTTTCACTACCACCAACCGGTACAAGGCTCCATCCTCTTTTGCTCATAACTGTGACAGTCTCTTAAGCAGACTGCCTGCTTCTGCCCGTTCATTCCTCATTCTCTACAGAGTGACCCTGTTCAAACTAAGTCAGATCAGTCACGTTGCTATTGTGCTGAAAACCCTCTAGTGGGTCCCCAAAGCAGAGCGAAACCTGAAGTCCTCTCTATGACCGATGAGGTCCTCCAGAAAAATGCTCCCGTTGCTCCTCCTGCCTCATCTCCAAATACTCTCTAGTCCCCATTCTCTCCAGTCTGGCCACACTAGCCTCCCTGATGATTCTAGAATGTGTGAGACATGCTCCCACTTTGGGTCTTTGCATTTGTTGCTGCTCTTGCTTGCAGTACTTTTCTCCCATATTAATGTGTGGCTAGCTCTCTCAATTCCTTAAAAGTCAAAAAACACCTCATCTAAAATTTCAACCCTGCTGCTAACATTTCATGTTCGTCTTCCCTGTTTTGTTTTTTTTCTTCTAAGCACTTACTCTTATCTGACATAATATATATTGTACCTATTTATCTCGTTTATTGTCTGTCTCACCCACTAAAATATAATCCCCTTACGGGCAGGGACTTTAATCTATTTGGTTCCATATTACGCCCTCAGCATGTAAAACAGTGCCTAGGACAGGTTCAATCAATATCTGCTGGATGAATGAATGTACTCTGAAGTACACATTAAAATTAAAATTGTTGTTCATTCACTAAGTCGTGTCTGACTCTTTGTGACCCCATGAACTGCAGCACGCCAGGCTTCCTTGTCCTTCACGATCTCCCAGAGTTTGCTCAAACTCATGTTCATTGAGTTGGTGATGCCACCCAACCACCTCATTCTCTGTCACACCCTTCTCCTCTTGCCCTCAATCTTTTCCAGCATCAGGGTCTTTTCCAATGAGTTTTTATTTAAATTAAATGTAAATAGAGATGTTTAAAATTGGTGATGTGGTCACTCTCTTTTTATGGGAACATATCTTTGAAATGATAAAGAGAGTGGAAAAATAATTTAATATATCAAAATTTGATAGCCAACATTTCTATGAATTTAATTTGTAAAGGGAAATGATTAGTTTTTACTGTCCATAAACAAATTATTCACAGTAATTTTAATTTCAGGATTGCGCTTATCCTGAGCATGACTGTGACCAGCTCTTCCTAGCCCTATATTATGCGTTCACAGATTACAAGAAGAAACCAACATTATCCTGTCATTAGAAAGATAAAACATATCACCAAATCTCAATGCTTGACAAACCCCAAGGTATCATCTGCTGTTATATCCTCTTTAGACTAAGATGGTGGCTTTGGAATAAGGAAGAGCTGGATGTGAATCCTGGGTCTGCCACTTCACCAGCGGTGTAACTTCAGGTACGAGACTAATATGAGTGAGTAGAAATGGAAGTAATATCTATTTCATGAGAGAACTGGGAAGATGGTTCAGTGCCTCATACAAAACAGGTACCCAATATATATTGCTACCCTTTATCTCCAAAAGGATAGTTAATTAGGATAACTACACTGTTCTCAAAAATTTTTTTTGGCAGGACTGGTTGTTCCACAAAGGCTGCTCACTCATCTGTCTGGGCCCCCCAGAACATTCAGAATGGGGTTATAAAATTATAAACAGTTGAGACACTCATTACATGCAGTTTACTGACTGACTGACGTTGCTTAGGTTGTGAGCCACTCACCTAAATAGCCTTGAGTCTTTTTCTGTAGTGCTGTGACTGGGCAGTCTTTATGAGCTAACAGTAGCTGTTTCAACTGAGCCACCTCATTGCGTAGTAATGTGACTTCATTCTGAGGAGAAAGGTAAGAAAAGAATATGAAGAAAATGCATGCTCCACTCTTGAAGCCCCAGTGACTATCCTCAGAGTGAGGACAGAAGGCTGCCTGGATTTTCTCCTTCGAATCTAGAAAAGATCCAGCAAGGCTTCAGACAGCCCAGGGCCAACATGGCCACAAATTCAGTGACAGAAGCTGCTTTCAATGATAGTAGGAATTTTACACAGAAAACTTATTCCTTTGTAGGGTAAATATGATTGTACAAAAATTAATAATACATATGTCCTTTGACTAGTAAAGCCTACTTCTAGGAATCTATTTAACAGAGCTATTTACTCAACCGCATACAATGTACACTGCAGCACTGCTGTTCTGGCAAAAAATTAAAAACATTATAAATATCTGAATCTTATAACCAAACTATAGAATGCTACATTGTACAGCTATTGAAAAAAATGAGGTAGGTTCTCTGTATACATGACTAGATCTCAAGAAGATAACTGTTTCATGTTAAAACAGATATATAGTCCCTCTATGGCTCCCCAACAAAAGCTAAAAAATGAAAAAATATTAGAAATATATATAGATCTGGTAGGTACAAACTTATCTACAAGGAATAGAATGAGACTGGGAAAGACATACTGAAGAGAGACTTTATTTTTAATCTATACTTCTGTGTGTGTATGTATGTATATACTACATATATGTTATATAAATATATTACCTTTGTAACTGAGTATTTTTAAAAAATCAGAAGAAGGGAATGATATTCAAGAAAATGTCTGGATTATAACTGTTCTATTTGTACTTGTGTGGTTTTTTTCTTAAGTGAAAGAAAGCTCATTCGGGGAAGAAACACACTTCATAGACAGAGTTAGGCCATCTCAGAAGGTCAGAGAGGCCTTCTTTCTTTCTTTATTTTATTAAGCTGCATTATCTGGACAAATACTTTCCCTCTAGGTGTTCCACTACCAGTCAGATTTTACTGATGATTTAAGAGAGCACCCTGGGGCACTTCATTTATTTTCCTTCATCCAAAAGGGTCTATGGATGACTCATTCTGTAGCTGATTTGGGATTAGATGGTGAGTGTCCTTTCCAGTCCCCAGGGAAGAGATTTCAAGTCTGACTGTTAAGACATTCGTTCTGTATTCTTCCTGGCATATGTTCTGAATCCATCTTAATTTAAAGAATTATCATCTTCTACTATATTGTCCCACTTTCTCATGATTCAACATCACTTTCCAGATTCAACAATCCTAATAAGCACCCAGGACCCACTCACACTCAGCTGAATGTTCTGAGAAGTGAGTTCCTCAGCCTTCTTCTCTAGGGAGGACACCCACAGCTTCCGCTTTTGACGGCAGCGGGAGGCTGCAGCCCGGTTGCGCTCCAGAAAGCGCTGTCGCCGCTCATCTGGATCTTCATCAACCGTGCGCCTACGTCGACCTCCAGTACTAGGAGTGGGTTGGGCTGGTGAGACCTGTTGCCCAGAAGGAAGAGGAGTTACTTGAAGATCTGCTTAAAGGATCTACCAGCCTCTGTCACCATAGCAAGTCTCCTCACTCTGTCCCTTAGCTTCTCTTTTGCAGTAGTTCCTCATTCTGCCTCCTGTTTCCTTTCAGTCTTCTCAGTTCCATACTTGGACAAACTATAGTTCAGTTGGAAACTGATTGTTTCTGAGACAGACAGACAAAAATGAAACTAGGATCATTTTTTGTTTCTTAACAGTGAATATGGTGGGCAGGGAAATTATAATCAGGAGAAGTGTCAGGGGAACTTTCAGGGAGACTGTGGAATAAAAAATTGGAGAATTACTGACTTGGCCAAGCAATACAGACAAAACAACTGCATGCTGTAAGTTTCAGAAAAGGAGAAGAGATTTTACCATCAGTGAGATATGAGCTATCATGGAGATATATGAATTAGCATATTCTTTTTTTTGCTGTACCACGAGGCTTGAGGGATCTCAGTTCCCTGACCAGGGACTAAACCTGGGCCGTGGCAGTGAAAGCCTGGAATCTTAGCCATTAGGCCACCAGGGAACCCCTAGTATACTCTTTTTATTTATAATCAGTTATTAGTCATCCTCAACAATGGCCCTGTTTCCTGCTTTGTTTGTTCTGTTTTTAAAGAGAAAAACATTTTTAAATCCCGTTACAAATTGGTGATTTAAGACCATCTTTTTTTATTTTTTAAAGTTTTTATTGAACTTATTCGACTTAGCTTTTTTTTTTTTTTAATGTGTCTTTGGTCTCGAGGCATGTGGAACTTAGCTTCCAGACCAGGGATCAAACCTGTACTCCTTGCATTGGAAGGTGATGTCTTAACCACTGGACCACCAGGGAAGTCCCCGAGACCATCTTTTTAAAAAAAATACTTATTTTCGGCTGTGCTGGGTCTTCATTGCTGCGCGTGGGCTTTCTCTAGTTGCGCTAAGTGGGGTCTACTCTCCAGTTGCTTCGTGAGGCCTTCTCATTACGGTGGCTTCTCTTGCTGTGGAGCATGGGTCCTAGGGCACTCGGGCTTCACTGGTTGTGGTGCACGAGCTCAGCTGACCCATGGCATGTGGGATCTTCCCAGACCAGGGATCAAATTGGTATCCCTTGCATTTCAAGGTGTATTCTTAACTACCGGACCAATAGGAAAGACTTTATCTTTTGTTTTTAAACTTTAGGCTGATGTCTCTTGTTTCTAAAGCACTTTTGAATCATCCTCCTTTTCTGTTAGCTGGTATGTACTCAAAGAAGATAGACCAATCTTATAATAATGGCCAAAATTAAAATATAGAAAGGTTAGCCATCTGTATAAAAGAAACTATGTAATGTAAAACAATGCCAAAAATTAATTCTTCCCGAATCTGTTGCTATTAGAGAACATCTATATTGGTAGTTTCCAAATGCCAGAGCTCAAATCAGTTGCATGAGGATAAACATAAACTCATAAGAAAACAGAATCTTATTCTACTTTAGGCCCTACTGAATCATAGTCTCCAGTAATACAGATAATGAAGAGATAATTTTAATTATTCAGATTAATAGTCTCTCCCCCAAATGAAAAAAAGTGGAGAAGAAATTTCAAACTCATTTTAATGAGCTACAGGCCTTGGGGTTGCTGCTTCTTACTGTACTAAGGGAAGTTTACATAGATTCTCTTGTGATTTTCAACTTGCTCTTTGTTCTAAGCTCACTGGTGCACACGTAAAGACTGGCAATTGAGGGGGAGAATGGGGAAAAGGAAATGATGGATTCCTATTCTCTCATAGGCAACTTAATAATACATGCAGGGAATGGAGGTAAGAGAACAGACCAAGAGAAACTTGGGAAGAATAAGAAGGAAAGGAATTAGTGGTAACTAAAAACGAAGTCATGTCATTTCCTCAAGGGGAAGCAGCACAGTTTGGGCAAGGGGGCTGCTGCTTTACCATTTCTAGAAGGGACTGGCATCAGAAGGGGTTACAGGAAGGTGGGCAGGCTTAGCTTCTAACAAGAAAACTCAAATGAAAGCTTTTGTTGTTGGCCAAGGTTTAAGGCAGCATATGGTCATTAAATGTTAGGACATGTGGTGGTAACTGATGAAGCAGGTGGTGACATCAGGAAAAGGGGATGGGCCAAAGACCTAACTCCACAAACTAATACCAGGTTGTTGTCACCTAACCAGTACAGACAATATGAAACCAAGGCTTACTCGGTTTCCAAAGAAACTTAGTAAAACTGAGGCCTCCTTGAAAAAAAAGAATTGGGCTTCTAAAGAAGATCTCTCTGGCTTTTTTAAGACTTTAATTTCTCCTGATAAAAAAAGATTAAATTGATAAGGAAAAAGTGTTTTTCAGGGTATGTGTTTGTTTACTGAGCCATCTTAATGCTGTGACATCATATTTTATTAATATATTGTATAATATATTGTATCTGATTTTTGTATAAATATAATCAGTTAAGTTTTTTGGGGGGTTGGTGGGGGTTAAGATAGGAGAGACTAGAGACTTTGTTGTATAAAGTAGCTTGAAATGAGGTTTGGTCACATTTTAGAGGGTTCTACAGATACAGCACTCACATGTAGAAATAACAAAAAAGCAGAAAACAAAAACTGAGACCTCCTCTGTGGCAGTTCTGCGTTATCCAATCTGCTTGCATTTGTCTAACAAAAGGACAGATAAAGCAGAGTGCATTTTGCTGTCAAACTGTCAACAAGAAACAAAGTGCAAGTCGAAGCCCAGAAGGCTGAAATCCATTCCTCCTTCATTTTCCTGCTCCTTGAAAAAACAGATATGACCTAAAGAGTAACAGCGACAAGCTGGTTCCCCCATCAAGGGTCTAACTGACCTGTGGCTGGGCCGGGGATGGGGCGTCAGGGTGCTGGATGAGGATCTGGCTTTGCTCTGGACGGGCCGTCACCATGGTGCTGGCAGTCCCCACCACCATTCCACAACCACCATTGATTGAGGAGACTTGGTGGGTTAGGGTAGCTTTTAGTCTCTGTGGTAAAAGATAAGAAAAAATAGCTTGTCAAAGGTGAGATTTTATTAAGGGTGAGAAAAGTGGGCTTAGATTTTATTACTGGCCTTACAGACAAAATTCCCACAGTGATTTTCCCTTAACAAAGGGATTAAAAGAAAATGATATAGAGAGAAAGAGTGCCCATGATCCCTAAAATACCTACTCTGTTCCCTCATTATCATCCTGGGCACAGTTGGAGGGTGGGGGTTGTTGAACCGATAGAGTCCAGATGAAAGCTCTACCCTGGAACCTGGCCAGGGGCTGGTTACGCAGTTATTCACCTCTTGGCCAGCTCTCCTGCCCACTCATCCACCCTCCATCTGTCACCCTGGAACTGAAACAGCAAGAGTTCCATCCAAACAATCTGTGCTGCTTCTTTTCACTGCCATGGCCTGTGTACCAGGCTCTAAAGGTGGAAGAGAGGAGATAAGAGTCATGAATCAGGGTCTATTCTTCTCCAGACCCGGCAACTGGGTAGGTCTTTTAGCTCTGCAAGCCCCAGAAGATACCACTTCTTTCAGAGGGGCCAGCATTGCTCCAGGTTAGGATGTACTTACCATCTTGGCTTCTGATGGCATAGGGTGGCCAGAGGGAGAAATGGAACCACTGCTGTTAACTGGTGGGCCAGGGATACCAGGAATGTTGGGCACCATAGACACAGGTCTGGCCAGCTGGATCAAGAAAAGGAAGAAAAATCAGAAGGGGACATAATGCTATTAGTGGGGCAACAACTTCCCCAAATGAAGTGCTTTTGAGGCTGGCACATTAGGGCCTGTTCTATGCACCCTGTCCATGGGGCATGCAGAAAGTCTGGGAAATACCTTCCCTCATGGAGCACCACAGGATAGGGGATCTAATCCTTCAGTGCTGTGACAGTTTCTATGGGAAAGGCTGAGACTGTGTCTTGAGGAAAGTGGTGGACAATTTGTGAGGTACTTAGTGCCAAGTGAAATAAGCCAATCAGCAGGCTGGCAAGATCAATTCCTAGACCAGGAGCCAACGGTCCAGATGAGCCTTTGTCTAGTGTTCCATAGTGCTGAATTGGCAGAGGTTAGTGAAAAGTATGGGCAGGCCGCCATGCTCAACTAATACAGACCAGAGCCCATGTTTCCCTGGGGCTCATGTGTGTTTATGAGCATTCAGGTGGAAGGGAGGGGTTCGTGTGTTGGTAGGGTTGGCTGCCCCAACTACAGAACTCACCGATATAACAGAAGGCATCTGTACTGGAGGCCCTGGCAGCACAGGCATGGTCTGTCCATTAGCAAGATGCATGACGAGAGGGAGGGAGCCGGTGGGAGACCTAGAGGAGATATAAAGTGAAATGCTCACAATACAGACTCTTTTGCCAATGATCTTCCTCCTGTAATTATAGCAGATTTCCCAGTCTTTTCTAGTTATGGTAACACTGTAAAATGTTGACACCCTCATGATGGCAGATAAAGCAGGGAATGCTACTTACCTTACCTTATAGATGGAGAGAAATGGCAAGACCTTTACACCTTGCAAATTAAGCAAACATCACTGAATTCAAGTGGGTGGGAAGCTAACTACTGAGTTTAGAACAAATAAATAAACATTCCTACACTGGCATGTATAAATTCTGTGCTATCTTAGATAAGGACTACTTCTACCAAAGTTGCCGTTTTGTAAGGCTGTGTCATATGATAGTCAAATCTGAGTAAGTTACTCCTGTTCCTTTCCATGTTTTGTTCTACTCTAAGAAGGAAGCCATTCCTTTGTATTTTTCTTAATGGGTCTAGAGAACAATAAGCTTTCAGAGGCTGAAGCCTGACAACAGCCTCTTTAACCCATGGGTACGTGGAGACAGGATCTTAAGTCATCCCATTAGGAAATCTGCATGGGCCACGCTAGGAGTGAAGACAAATAGACAAAATTAGGGATAGCAAAGACCAAGAGCCTTAACTGGGACTCAGGGGAACAACCAGACTTAAAAAAGATGACTTAATGGGTTTCAGCCCCTCATTCAGTAGTTCCTCCATAAACTTCTATAAAATTGAGGCCAAGAACTAAATATATACTTCCCTGTGTGACCTCAACCATTATAATGAACTTCCTAAAGTTCAAAGGATTCTTCTTTTAGGCTGAATAAGTATTAAACCTCCAAATTAAGGAAGTACACACTCAAATAAATACTTGCTTGCCTACCAAAAAGGTAAAGAAGATTCTGTTTATGGAGTGAAAAAAATTCATTTTGAGACACAATCTCAGTAACTTGTTTTCCTTGAGAATTCAGAAACAGTCTCTATTTTATAAAATAATTTCATACAGAGCAAAGAGATTTAAGCTTTGCTGCTTCTCCCTGCTCTCTATACTTACCCCAGTTGCCTGTTAGATGGGGGAGCCTGTGTGATGACGGAGGTTGGGGAAGGAAGGGTTGGGTGAAGTGGATCATAGCCCAAATGGAGAGGCAGGGAGCCCGGGCGTACGATGGTAGGCGTGGGAGTAGAGATCACAACAGGCTTTGGGGCAACATCCTGGGGAGAAGAACCAACAGATCACAAAATGCTTTAAGGGGTGCTTATAGGGAAATACAGAGCTGGTAAAATCTAGTATAAATTTATTGGAAAGAGCACTTAGGCTACTAAGGTAAATCGTGACCTGATTCCATGGTGATCATGGATCCACACCTCACTAACCCATTCAGAAGGAATGATGAGTTAAGACCTTTGGTTATCTCCCTTCCAGGGATAATGGCAATATGAGTGGGATGACAGTTGGAAGACCACTTGAAATCTCTGTAGAAGCATTACAGTATCATATAAATTCTAAGGAGTGACATAATTTTTGTTTGTTTTGGGGCCATGCTGTGCAGCATGTAGGATCTTAGTTCCCTGACCAGGGATTGAACCTGTATCTCCTGTAGTGGAAGCATGGAGTCTTAACCACTGGACCAAAAGGGAAACCCCAGGAGCATTATAATTTTTCATAATCTAGGTACTTTCATTCTAAACCTGATGCTCAAGTGTCCACTGATCCCTAATGGGAAAAGACAAGCATAAGACTGGCAATAAGGCAATCCAGTATCTCCCATAGACCACTTAAAAAAAGGGCTACGGAAGTCTGAATAATGACCATATTGTGATAAAACAAACCGCTTCCCATTGTTAACCCATTAGGACCTTAGACTGCCAGTGCCCACAGTGGCCCTGAAAACATCTCTAAGCAGCCTCTAGGACCTGGCTGCTGCTGGAAAGAGGAGGAGGGGAGGATAGCTGCAGTGTTTATGGAGGGGATAGTTTTGAGATGTTAGCAAACTAGTTTTGGAGAGGTTAAGATGAGGTACAGATGCTCTATCCACAGTGGATACTAAATAATAACCACAGTAGAGACTGGAAGGGGCCATAAGGAGACTCCTGAGGTTCTGATAATATTTTCAAAGTGTTGGTTATATACACTGTAGACTGAAAATTCAGTAAGCCGTATACTCACAATCTATGTGCTTTTCTGTATGTGTACTCTATTTAAATAAATTTATAAAAAAAATCTCACAAAGTGTTTGCTTCAAAAAAGTAACACTAAGAATTCTGATAAATATTTCCTTCGAATCACTTAAAAATGTTCCTTTGGGAAGATTTTTTTTTCTAAATGGTTTAATGTTCAATTTATGAATTATGTGATTTTTCATTTTCACTTATTAATTGAAGTAGTACAACATATATGATCTAGTACAATATACATAAAGTATATAAACTTAAAGGATAAAACACAAATACATATGTAAAATAAAAACAAAGCCCATTTTTAGCACCCCAGAACATTCTCCTGTGTTCCTTCCTAATTCATACCTTCCCTCAAGAGGTAAAGGGTTTCCTCCACTTAA
>NW_011494955.1:7081548-7096744 GCF_000754665.1 Bison bison bison
AAAAAAAAAAAAAAGAGGTAAAGAGTTGAAGATGAATTCTATCATCTTCAAATAGTTTTGCCTCTTCTTTACTTTTTTTTTTGGCTATACGGCATGTGGGATGTGAGCTCCCCGACCAGGGATCAAACCCGTGCCTCCTACATTGGGAGCTCAGAGTCTTAACCAATAGATTGCCAGTGAAGTCCCAGTTTTGCCTATTCTTGAATCTGATGTAAATGGCTTCACATGGTACGTACTTTTGTGTCTGAAATTTGTTGTTGTTGTTGTTCAACATAATGTCCACATTGCTGTATATATCATTAGTCTATTCTTTTTTTAATGCCATGTGGTATTCCATTTTAGAAATATACCACCATTTATTTATTCCCTTGTTGAAAGACATTTGGACTGCTTCCAGTTTTTTTACTATTATGAATATGAATTAAATTGAAGAAAGTGGGGGAAAACCACTAAAGCATTCAGGTATGACCTAAATGAAATTCCTTATGATTATACAGTGGAAGTAAGAAATAGATTTAAGGGACTAGATCTGATAGACAGAGTGCCTGATGAACTATGGAGGTTCGTGACATTGTACAGGAAACAGGGATCAAGACCATCCCCAAGAAAAAATAATGCAAAAAGCAAAAATGACTGTCTGAGGATGCCTTACAAATAGCTGTGAAAAGAAGAGAATCGAAAAGCAAAGGAGAAAAGGAAAGATACAAGCATCTGAATGCAGAGTTCCAAAGAATAGCAAGGAGAGATAAAAAAGCCTTCCTCAGCGATCAATGCCAAGAAATAGAGGAAAACAACAGAATGGGAAAGACTAGAGATCTCTTCAAGAAAACTAGAGATACCAAGGGAACATTTCATCCAAAGATGGGCATAATAAAGGATAGAAATGGTAGGGACCTAACAGAAGCAGAAGATATTAAGAAGAAATGGCAAGAATACACAGAAGAACTGTACAAAAAAGATCTTCATGATCCAGATAATCACGATAGTGTGATCACTCACCTAGAGCCAGACATCCTGGAATGTGAAGTCAAGTGGTCCTTAGAAAGCATCACTACAAACAAAGCTAGTGGAGGTGATGGAATTCCAGTGGAGCTATTCCAAATCCTGAAAGATGATGCTGTGAAAGTGCTGCACTCAATATGCCAGCAAATTTGGAAAACTCAGCAGTGGCCACAGGACTGGAAAAGGTCAGTTTTCATTCCAATCCCAAAGAAAGGCAATGCCAAAGAATGCTCAAACTACTGCACAATTGCACTCATCTCACATGCTAGCAACGTAATGCTCAATATTCTCCAAGCCAGGCTTCAGCAATACGTGAACCGTGAACTTCCTGATGTTCAAGCTGGTTTTAGAAAAGGCAGAGGGACCAGAGATCAAATTGCCAACATCTGCTGGATCATGGAAAAAGCAAGAGAGTTCCAGAAAAACATCTATTTCTGCTTTACTGACTATGCCAAAGCCTTTGACTCTGTGGATCACAATAAACTGTGGAAAATTCTGAAAGAGATGGGAACACCAGACCACCTGACCTGCCTCTTGAGAAACCTATATGCAGGTCAGTAAGCAACAGTTAGAACTGCACATGGAATAACAGACTGGTTCCAAACAGGAAAAGGAGGACGTCAAGGCTGTATGTCACCCTGCTTATTTAACTTATATGCAGAGTACATCATGAGAAATGCTGGGCTGGAAGAAGCACAAGCTGGAATCAAGACAGCGGGGAGAAATATCAATAACCTCAGATATGCAGATGATACCACCCTTAGAGCAGAAAGTGAAGAAGAACTAAAGAGCCTCTTAATGAAAGTGAAAGAGGAGAGTGAAAACGTTGGCTTAAAGCTCCACATTCAGAAAACTAAGATCATGGCAAATGGTCCATTACTTCCTGGCAAATAGATGGGGAAACAGTGGCTGACTTTATTTTTTGGGGCTCCAAAATCACTGCAGATGGTGATTGCAGCCATGAAATTAAAAGACACTTACTCCTTGGAAGGAAAGTTATGACCAACCTAGACAGCATATTAAAAAGCAGAGACATTATTTTGTCAACAAAGGTCCGTCTAGTCAAAGCTATGGTTTTTCCAGTGGGCATGTATGGATGTGAGAGTTGGACTGTGAAGAAGGCTGGGCCCTGAAGAATTGATGCTTTTGAACTGTGGTGTTGGAGAAGACTCTTGAGAGTCCCTTGGACTGCAAGGAGATCCAACCAGTCCATCCTAAAGGAAATCAGTCCTGGGTGTTCACTGGAAGGACTGATGTTGAAGCTGAAACTCCAATACTTTGGCCACCTGATGCGAAGAGCTGACTCCTTTGAAAAGACCCTGATGCTGGGGAAGATTGAGGGCAGGAGGAGAAGGGACGACAGAGGATGAGATGGTTGGATGGCATCACCGACTCAATGGACATGAGTTTGGGTGAACTCCAGGAGTTGATGATGGACAGGGAGGCCTGGTGTGCTGCGGTTCAGGGGTCGCAAAGAGTCGGACACGACTGAGTGACTGAACTGAACGGAACTGATGAATACAACTGCTATGAACATCCTTATATACTTCTTTTGGTGGACATATGCACTAATTTCTCTTCCATACAGACTTAGAAGTGGAGTTGCTGGGTCAGAGAATAGGTGTAATTTATATAAATCCTCTAAACAATGAACATTTATTTAAACATAATCAATCCTTCTGTATCACACTGTGTTTATACAACTATCACATCAAAACATCATCTACCAATTAAGTTTTAGATGACTCTTGGTAAACAGCTTTACCTTCTCCTTAAGCGGTGGGGAGCAGGGGCTAGAGGCAGGACTGTCAGGTGGGGATGAGTCTACCTCCACTGGCTCTTCTTCTTTGATTTTGATGTCTGGTGTAGAAGGCAGAGACATGTCAAGGGGCCCAGAAGCAGCCTGTTAAAAGAGAGAAATGAGCACAGTTCAATCCCATGATTCCCTTCAGGTTTAATCTATATCTTCCCAGTTAAAAGATGAGTGAATATACTTCTAAGAAGTTCAATCCTTGGTCAAAGCACCAAACTGAAAGTCAAAGAAATGTGGAACCCAGGTTTTACACACAACTGTGGCCAAATCGTTTAACTTCTCAGGGCTTCTGTTTCCCAACTATAAAATGAAGTTATTTACACCTGCCTCACCATGGATGAACACTGATAAAGATTCTGAAAGGAGGGGAAAAAAACCTTTAAATGCCTATGAAGACCCTGAAAGGAGAAAATAAAAAAAAGATGTCATTTATCCATCACATTCTATGATTATTTTTTAGGAAAGCACAACGATTTCTGAATCCAGTGCGTTCCTATTCTCAACCAGCTCCACTGGCTACTAGAGAGCTGTGAACACTTTTTCTGCCAATCAGAATGACTAGGTTACCCAATTATCAAAAGCAAACAAAAAAAAGTTGGCTATTAAAGTACTGTCAATGAAAGAGGAAATATCTTTTCTGGGGAACTCTCCATGCTTGATGGTGTTCTCACCCCCAAATCTGATGCTAGACGCTAGAAGCTAGGAAGATAGGGTTTTGGGGTAACAAAGAAAGGAAAGGCTGATCATTTGATCAGTCAAAGAAACTAGAACTTGGGACTAGGGGCAGGACTGGAGAAAACTAGAAGGGAAAGAGTACTCTTCTGGCAGTGGTGCAATCACCTCACAGAACTGGGGAGCCATAAGTGGCTTTGAAGAGAACAATAAACCATCTAAGATGACCCTGATACTGCACAACAGGGAGGCTGGCATTGCAGTTCAGTTTCATGACAAAGTGGATTCTTGGTTCTATTCTTCCCACATCCTAGGCTTCTTGGTGAAAGAGGAGCTTGTTTTTAATTTATCCCTTGCTATTTTAATCACTAGAAATCCTGGTATTTGAGTGAATTGAAGATAATCTGGTATCTACTACATTAGAGAAGGTGGTAATGGTTCTTTCTCTCCAATCTGATAAGGATGAGCAACAGCAAAGATGGTTTCAATTTCTGCCCTCATTTTTTTCTACACAGATGTCAGGTCCAAGTGGGCTAATTCTTGGATCCCTGAAGTCAGAGGGTGGTGGGAAGGAGAGGCCTCTTAAGTAAATACAACCACAAGTTTAAAATCTCCTAGAGGCATCTCCTAGAAAAGTTGTGGTTCAGAGAAGTTTGGGGCTCATAAAACACTCCTGGAGATAATTTTCCACTGAGCCTATGCTTCTCATCAAGAAGAGGTGAAGACCACTCCTGACCAAGCAGGGAGAAACACCAAGAGATGCCCAGTGAGTAAAGGCATGACTGACTGTGTCAACTGAGCTAAAAGGGCAGTGGAAAAGACTTGGAGCCTTTAAAAGGAGGCTAATTTTCTTGAATTTCCCTATAATGAGTTTGGTTTAAAATCCTTCACAACCTGGTGGAAACAATTTGACTGATTTCTTTGGGGCGAGGAAGAAATGACAGGGGGGATAAAGTAGAGAAACTGTAAAATAAAATTATACCACATAGATTGTAAGCAAGTGACTGATAAAAAGAATGACGAACAGACCACCGCAAGTTCTGCCATTTGAAAGGAGAACTACAAATATATGCCACTGAGTTTCCCCCCACTTTCTTTTAATATGTGGGAGATAACAGGAAATGAAGATGACAGAAAGCTATAGAACTTGGAAGGACCCCCAGTGATAGGAACACTTCATTCTTATAATTTAAGATGGATGGAAAAATTGTGCACAAACTCTTTTGATTTACCTGCTGATAGCTTATAGTGAATGGTGTTGGATTTGTGGCCTTGAGAGGAGAGAATTTCGGTCTGGGGCCAGAGACAAGGCTTGATCACTCAGAGTTTTGTGTAGCAGAAGTTTTATTACAGTGAAAAGAGACAGCTTCTGACATAGACATCAGAAGTGGGCAATGAGTGCCCCAATCACTAGTTCAGGTGGGGCTTTATATACTTTTTCAGTTGGTACCATCAATAGATCAAAAGAGTATCTTAAGGTTGTAAAGGTCTTATCAGACCCACTGGGACAACATAATCTTAAAATAATAGGATTAGTCAGAAGGTTTCTATTAATGGGAAGCATGTCTCCAAGTAAGATACATTGTTGCTGCTGCTAAGTCAATTCAGTCCAGTCAACTCTGTGCGACCCCATAGAGGGCAGCCCACCAGGCTCCCCCATCCCTGGGATTCTCCAGGCAAGAACACTGGAGTGGGTTGCCATTTCCTCCTCCGAGATACATTGTTGTTATATAATAATTATATACTATATACAGAGCTTAAGGAAAAACACACCATTGAGCAAGATGTGCTGTTCTGTTGTGTAATCCTTAGCTCTGGACTTAAAAGTTGGTCTCAGTAGAAACAGATTGTTGCCATAACAACTCAGAGCTTTCCAAGGGCCCTGGTCTCCTTATCAACATACCTAAGAATAAGCTCTCTCACTGCTATCTCCCTCTTAGAGGGGAAGAGTCCTCCCTGGAAATTTTTTCTTAAGTCTTGGCTTTCCTGTATTCTGGTAAGATTCCATGCCTCACTGCACCCTGCAATTATGGGAGGTACACGTGTTAATGTGTATGTTCTGAGATAGAGATACTGGAATTTTTTCTGAATTATTATGGAAAAGATACCTGATTTTAAGTAGTGACTAATAACCCAGAATTATAATTCTAAAATAAACTTTAACTTTTTCTTTTGCCCCCAAACCCCTTATTCCATGGGAACTATTTTTCTTTGACTCTGCTTCTTGAACTATTTCCTCTGATCTTCCAAACTAAAGGATTCTCTAGGGATCTTGAATATAAAGGTTAAAATCAGGATCACAGCATCTCAGAATCTGAAGTGATTCCAGTATTTTAATCCTCTCCACAATATCTATCCTAAGAGACCTCCATATAATTGGACATACCTTGTGATAGCTTCCTATCCTGATCCTATTTCTACTTCTAGGCCACAGAGAGTAAGTTTAACCCCTCTCTTACACAAAAACTCTTCAACTATTTGAAGACTGCAATTTTGTTTCAATAAAATTTCTTTTCACACTTCCCTGGTGGTTCAGGGGTTAAGACTCCACATTCCCACTGCAGGGGGCATGGGTTTGATTCTTGGTTGGTGAACTAAGATCCCAATGCCACTGCTGCTGCTGCAGCTAAGTTGCTTCAGTCGTGTCCGACTCTGTGCGACCCCATAGACGGCAGCCCACCAGGCTCCCCCATCCCTGGGATTCTCCAGGCAAGAACACTGGAGTGGGTTGCCATTTCCTTCTCCAATGCATGAAAGTGGAAAGTGAAGGTGAAGTCACTCAGTCGTGTCCGACTTTTAGTGACCCCATGGACTGCAGCCCACCAGGCTCCTCCGTCCATGGGATTTTCCAGCCGAGAGTACTGGATGGGTTGCCATTGCCTTCTCCCCCAATGGCACTGGGTGTGGCCAAATCAAAATAAGAAAATAAAACAGGAGACAAGTATGATCCTTTCTATGCAATAAAATGTGTATGCAGGAAAAAAAAAAAAAAAGCGGTTTCTTTAAATCTTCCCAAAGTGACCTAATTTCTGATTCTTTCACCATCCTGGCTGATCTCCTTTGAAAGGCTTTTAAGAACATCCTTCCTTAAGCTTAATGTCTTGACTATTACTACAGAGTTACTCGGAGGTAGGAGTTACATACACTGAAACAAAGAAGAGTCAAAATTCAGTAAATGTCTACTGATTGGCTGACTGAATAAAACAATCCAAGTGAGAAGTCTGATTAGCGCAGAAAAGAGTGGGATTTGGCAAAAAAAAAAAAAAAACCCATTATATAACAAAATTTGAGTAACATATCCAGAACAAAAATAGTTTAAAAAATAGATTACTGAACAACGTCCACTAGAAGGGCAAGGAAACTGGTTTTTGATGAAGACCCAACACTTGTGCTTATCCATCACCTGGACGCCCTAAAGACTTGAATGGCTGACAAGGATAAGTGAGTATTATCTGGTTCTATAGAACCAAGCCCATAATTTGTTGCTTTAACCAATTATGCAAATTATCCCAGGGCACAGTGCAAGTTGCCTAGATCTGAACACCACCAGTTTTTTAGCAAAAGTCCCGCCTCTTGCCTTTTTTTCATCTTCATCTGCAGCTTTTTTGAATTCATGTTCAAAGGAGTTAGCTAGTTCATTGAAGAGTCCCACCTCTTCACAGTTCTTCAGGAATCGAGTTGGAGTAGGAGTTTGATCTGTAGACATGAAAAGAAAAGGAACCTTTATTTTAGTTTTGATCTGAGATTAAAACTAGAGAGCACATCAAGAACACATTTTTATTCTTCTGTTTGGAAAGAATCTCTATGTTTAGGCAGATTTGCTTTTATGGAGCACTAGTCAGTAAAGACTGGTGTTAGGCCACCAGAGGGTGTCTGTGCTGTGTTGCCTCAAGGCCAGCAGAGGGACGACAGAACAATGTTTCGTTGTGTGGCTATCTATATGTAACCACCTTTCTCTCAGAGGCTGGTTTCAGCTCCCTCACCCCCAAAACAAAACAAAAACTGCCCACCCAGGTGGAGTCTGTGAAACTTTTAGGTGGGAAAATCAAGTACAGTTAAGTGACATTTTCTCTTTACACTTATTCTCTGCTAGGTCTGAAGTGAGTAGGTGTAAGCAGATGGACACTAAAATCTGATGAGGAGAAGAGACTGAGGATCAGATGGCTGAGTCTACTTGCTAAAGCTACCAAGTAAGAAATGGTGCCTTGTTTTTCAGCTGTCACTAAGGTAAGAGTCTGTTACCTTCTTGAAGGCATTCCAGGCACATCTAGGGGCTGGGGAACAAGATAGCAAGATCGTGGGCTAGAAAAGGAAACTGCAAACAATAGACCTCACTGCATGGAGACCTGGGACCAAGAGCAAATTCCGGAAACCAGGATATTTGGATTTAGATTTGCCAGCCAAAATATCCTCTCAGAGGCTGCACAAATCTTTCCTCAGCCCGCTGCCTCTGCCCTTGGGAAGAAGGAGGCTCTGGGTAACCCACGGGAACTTTTCAAGCAACTTGAATTTTAGATTTGAGCTTCTCTCTCCCCATCCTGTTTTTCTAGTTTTCCTCTCTTGCATGCTAAGTTGCTTCGGTCGTGGCTGACTCTTGGTGATCCTATGGACTGTAGCCCACCAGGCTCCTCTGTCTATGGGATTCTCAAGGCAAGAATACTGAAGTGGGTTGCCATGCCCTTCTCTGGGGAATCTTCCTGACCCAGGAATTGAACCCATATTTCTTATATCCCCTGCGATGACAGGTTCTTTACCACTAGTGCCACCTGGGAAGCCCCTTTTCTCTCTTAGGTCAGTTGTATCTTGTTCTCTGGTCCTAACTCAATTATGACGGTTTTCCTTGCACTGCTAATCACCTTGGGGATTCATTTCCTATTCCAAACCACTAAACCGAATGATAGGGATAGAATGATGTTTAAACAATATTTTAAGGAGTGAGACCTGGGGCTAAAATCACTCCTCCTAGCATGATCAATTGGGAATAGTCCAGTGGGATTTTCCATGGAAACAACGTAACTTTTTTTTTTTTTTAATTTAAACAAAACTTCTTCTGAATCAGAGTGTTTGGAAAACTTACCACTAACCTCCCAAAATAGTTTTAAAAGGTTCTCTGGCAGCTTTGGTTGGCCAACGATAAAGCCACTTTCCCTCCATCCCCGGGTGAGTGGAGGTAATATTCCCTTATGCATAGAGAGTACTTCAGTAAGGGCACATTAAAAAATCACAACTCAAGTGGAACAGGACGGGGCAGCTAAGGGCATGGTTACAGCAGAAGAGGGCCTTTTGGATCTCTGATCTGAGGCTCATATAAACTTTTTCCATTCTTGAACAGCCAGCCAGAAAATGTATATAAGAAAACCCTTAGCTTGCTCTGATGATTCCAGAGAAATCAACAGGTGTTTATTGAATGCTTTCTGTGTTTTGCTGCTGTATGTATAAACTGTGTGTACATTTGGGGGAGGGGGAGAGGGAGAGATAGACGTATAGGAGTTTGGGCCAAAAAGAAGTATGGTTCTTGCCATAGAGAACTAAGAGGATGTTTTATAGTTGAAGAAATAAAATTAATTTATATAGAGAGTATCACAGTATACAAAAGATATGTGCCATGTATGGCACAGAATAAAACTGTTACAGAAATAAAGACAAATTAATGGCGGAGCAATTAAGAAAGATTTCAAGAACTGGGACTTGAGCTGGGCCTTAAAGAATGGCTTCAGAGGGTAGATGAGAGAGAAAGATTAGTAGGCTAAGAGGAGTCAGGCAGGTGAAGGCACAGAGAGAAGCAGGTATGGCACCAATATATAGATGAGGAGAAAAAGGTATGTGCAGGTCAAAAGACAGTCATGTTAGGGACATAAGTTGCATTTAAAGATGGGTAAATACCGCAGGGCAAGGTTATAGAAAGCTTGAAAACCCAAATAAAAATAGCCTTAAAGTAAGAGAAAATAGGAAGATAATGACAGATTTTGAGCAGAGGACAAGAATTTCAGTAAGTCTGGCTTTTCAACAGAATGCAAGATGGATTAGAATGAGAGACCAGTCAAGGAGGCCAGCTAGAAGACTATGGAGGGATTCAAGCACACTGATGGTGGATGGCAGGAAGCACAGAAAGGAACACAACAGTCAGAAGTGAAGAAAGAATAAAACGATACAAGATTGTGAGAATATTGATATCACTGAATATCAAAGCGGAGGAGCTGGTTTTGAGGACAAGGAATTCCTTAACTGACAGTCACTGACACGAATATCTGAAAACAGAAAGATAGCCAAGTAAGTGTTCAGTAGGGGCTGAAATACATGTGAGGTACCAGGTCTTAATTTGGAGATATGAGAATCACCAGACTAGATAGGAGAGCTGAAATGGGCAGTGGGATGAATGCCCTGAAACAGAAGGCAAAGAATAACAGGAAAACAGTTTATCTCTTTGGGACTGTCCTGTGTCATTTTCTCTCCCCACTCATGGAGGGTGGCATAGGCATTTCCACACATTTGGAATAACCTCTCCAGCTTGATAACTCTGCCCCAAATTTGGTGTGTGTGTTCAGTCATTAAGTTGTGTCCAACTCTTTGCAACCCCATGGACTGTAGCATGCTGGGCTTCCTTGTCCTTCACTATCTCTTGGAGTTTGTCAAATTCATGTCCATTGAGTTGGTGATGCCATCCAACCATCTCATCCTCTGTCGCCCCCTTCTCCTCCTGCCCTCAATCTTTCCCAGCATCAGGGTCTTATTTTCCAATGAGTCGGTTCTTTGTACCAGGTAGCCAAAGTTTTGGACCTTCAGCTTCACCATCAGCCCTTCCAATGAATATTCAGGGTTGATGTCCTTGAGGATTGACTGGTTTGATCTCCTTGCTGTCCAAGGGACTTTCAAGAGCCTCAAATTTACCTGTTGCATAAACTTCTTCGATCAATTTCACTTAATAATAATTCTCTGAGTACTGATGCTGTTTGTATTATTCACTTATACTTGACTTAAAAATACTAAAATTTTTTCCATATATACATGCCCCAACAATAAATTTAAGTATGTGTTGCCTACATACATGTTTATGCCCTCTCCACTCTTCCAAGGAACTTCCCCAGGCTTTCTTAAGGATCACTAATGACAATGTCCCCAACTTAAGTCTTTTTCCAGGAATTACAATCCACAAGCTCCCAGCAAAGTGCCTGGTACACACAGTAGATATTCAACAAATAATAAGGTACAGGAGATCTGTAGGGCAAGCCCCTTCCTTCATGTACAGAACTATGGGAGGAGGTTCTCTCTTTTCTCCTCTGTGTCTCAAGCAGCACTTTGGCTGGTAGTACTTAGAGAGACTGGGCTTTCCAGGTGATGCAGAGGTAAATAATCCACCTGCCAATGTAGGAGATGTGGGTTTGATCCCCACGTTGGGAAGATCCCCTGGAGGTGGAAATGGCAATCCACTCCAGTATTCTTGCCTGGAAAATTCCATGGACAGAGGAGTCTGGCGGGCTACAGTCCATGCGGTTGCAGAGTCAGACATGACTGAACACATGCACACTTAGAGAAATTGTGCCTTACCTGAATTATTAACTGATACTATACAATAATCATCATTAAATTCTCCACTGGTTAAACATGGAGGTAAGCTTGCTTAACTCAGGCTAAATCAGAACCCCTTGTGGTAACAAAAGAAAGAGCCCACTTTGTCTGCCTGTCTAGCTGAAAACAGCATGAGAGAACTGCTGCAGTGTTTGAGAGGAGTTGCTAAGAATGCTCCCTTGAGAATGGCACAGGCAAGCAAAACAGTATCTAGAGCAACCGGTGAGAGGTTCCAGTCGCCCAACTGCCCTAGAAAAGCCCACTGTTTGCCCTCAGTGGTCATAAGGGAAGTTGAATTTACGAACCGACAACCTGCCTGCTTGGGGGGAAACTGACACCCAGTGGAAGAGAAGCAGCCAGGCCAGGCCAACTTCCTTGCTCTCTTTTGTTCACCCCTTTGCTGTGGGTAGGGAAAAATGTCAAAGGCATCTTTTGTCTGCAAATCTTCCAAACTCTTAATAAAAAGGCGGCAAGGAGGGAATAGACTGAAAACAGCTAAGACAAAAACCTCAACACACCCACCTCAAAAACCGCAGAACCCAATCTTGTATTAAAAACTGAGAGAGTGGAGGGCACAATAGAAACTTGGGAGCTTTTATTGTTCCTTTCTCCTGATTAAATGCAGATCACATAAGGGCTCTTAATGGGAGAAGGGGAGTACAGCTCCCGGTACATCTGGTCCCTGGTATTAATCTTAACTGTCTGGTGATATCAAGGCACGTGGCTTCTGGGGCAGCAAATACCTGCGATGATGACTGAGTCAGTTCGGGCTGGGCCAAATTTCAATGTCATCTCATGCTTGTGTTTATGAACTGCCAGGTGGTCCTCGTTTGTAAATCTCTGAAACGAAACAGAAACAGAGATGTGAAAAAAAAAGAAGTGACTCAGTGCCCTTTTAAAAATGTCCTACCAAACATCCTACAGTAAGGTTGGTCCCTGGAAAGAGGGACTGGAGAGGGAATGGGAAGGAAGAAAAAAATGGAAATGATGGAAAAGGAGAGGAGATGGATTCAAAAAGAGAAAATAGGAAAGGAGAAAATGAAGCACTAGAAATCTGGAGGAGAGGGGAAGGGGAAGACCGTAGCACCAACTGCTCTGTATTACCAGGTCCAAATGAGAGAAATGGACAGATTGTTGGTGAAGTGGGATCCAGGCAGGAGGTTCCAAATGAAAAAAACATTAAGGCTAGCTCGTAGCAAGCAAGGGAAAAATAATGTTTAATAATGATAATAAAGAAAGGAGAAGGGAAAGGCTGGGTACTGGTTGGTCATCACGAAAATATAGGAAATTCAGAATGAAGATCTCCATGGTAGGGCTGAACTGGACTATTTATGAGGGGCCTAACAGAGAGATAAATTATGCAGGATTAGGAGAACCATTTAACTTCCTGGCCTCTACAGTGCTGCAGCAGGCGCCTGCCCAGCTATTTGGCTGAGGGTTTTAATGAGCCAGGATGGAGCTGTAGAGGACAGAGGCCCATTGGCCAGAAGTAATGGCACACACCAGCCCCATCGGCCAAATGCTGTCTCCCTTCATCGGGCAGCCCGCCTGGGCTCCATCAGCCATAAAGGGGGCCAGTGCAATGCTGTTGACTACATAATGGTAGAATAAAAATGCAAGCAAAAAAAAAAAAATTTTTTTTTTTAGGGTAGGGGGAAGCCTGTAGGCAGGATGAGGAAAGAGAAAAAGGAGATGGTATGGAAATTTTATTTATTTAGGGGTTTGGTGAAAGGACAATGAAAATGTGAGGCTAGGTCTGCCTCAGTTTATGACTAAGTGAGACAGGGTTATTGGACAGTAATTTATGCTCCCCCCCTTTCTTTAGAAGGGGGTGATGAATAGAACAGATGAACAGCAGTAATTCAAAAGAATGATACCCTCAAAATTCCCTTTGAGGCTGCCTGGCCATGTTCCTTCATTAAAACATGCCTGCAACGCAGTAACAGCTTGGATGCCGCAGTTTTCCACAGCTCTTTCACTAGCCAGGCTCTGAAACATGGTTCTATTCGTCTTTTTGTTTCTAAAAATAATGATTGGTTAGTCCTCTTTTTTCACTCTCATTAGATAGATACACATTTCCCACCAAAACTCGTCCTTTGGCTCTCTATCCACAGCTCTTCTTGACTTCAAACCAGTCAGGAGTTGGCTCCATCCTAGCACCTATCTAGGCAAGAAAGCAAAACTGAACTTTTAAAATTTCTTTATTTTACCTAAAAGTAGCTTTCCCCACATTTTCTCTAAGCTCTATCATAACTGAAGCTTAAGACCTAAAATCCTTCCAGGCTAGGCCTACAAGCCTGAAGGGTAAAGGGAATTTTCAATTAAACATATTAAGAATCAAGAAGTAAAAGAATCAAAAGAAGACTGCCTTCGTTGTTTCCAATGGATCCTGGACAAAACTGAATAGAGTGTGTGCATATTTAGCCAATAACTTTAGTTTTCTCCATTGTTGGCTAACTTTAGGCAACGTAGACATTGATTATTATCATAAGCATCAACTTTTTCAGTCACAGATTTTTCCCTAAGGAAAGGATGGAGAGAGTGGGAAAGGGGGGAATAGTTTTTTAACCATGAGTATGACATTTCTAGGTTAAACAAATCAGTGCAGAGGGTTTGGGATTGCTGGGTATTTGGTAAAAGGAAATGAGCAGAACTAGTCTACGAAAGAGGAAAAACAATCACTTTACAGGGACAGGAAGGGTAGCGGATTAGGGTATATGTTTTCAAAATGTACTGGTGATGTTATGACAATCTTTTTTCAAAAATACATTTATAGGTACTTCAAGGAAATTTTCTGTAGGTAGTTTAAAAAATGTGGCACAATGTTCTAGAATACACAAGGATGACTTTCAAGCAAAAAGTCCTTTTCTACTATCAGAAGTCTAGCTTGGAGAAAGATTTTAAATCTCCAGGCTTTGCTCTAGTTAGGATCATTTAGTATTTTAAAAGGCAACTCCCCTTCTTGTTACAACTTTTCTGCATAGTTGTGATCTGTTTGTTCTCTAGTTCTTGTTCCTCTCTGCTACACAACCCCACTCCCTTCACATCACCCTATTCCCCTTTCAGCGGTTTATTTTTTCCAAACCAATAGCTGGTGTCTGAAGAGAACTGAACATGACTAAAGGGATCTCCCACCCATCAGCATCTCATAGGGTTTTGAAAACTGTGATCATAGGAAAAAATTTACATTTTCATTTTCACTAAACTCTGAAATTTAGCATTCCTAATTCATCATAGAAATTGCACATATTCTCATATTACATTACAGTTATTATAAGTATCTCAGAATAGCCTTTCTACTCATCACTATTTCAAAATTATGATAGTCACCAGACCTACCACTAGAACTTACAGACAGTATTATGCGTAAAAAAGCACATGTATTATCAAATATTTTAAAATTATTTTGATAACTGTATATAAAAATAATCACTTTGTTTGTAATCCTATGTCTTTTATTTTACTGATTTAAAAATATTATTCTGAGGAGGGGTTCATAGGCTTCATCAAACTGCCACTGTGGGTTACGACACTACAAAAACTAAGAATCCTTCTGAACTAAATCATAGTATGCTTCAGAGGAGGAGTGAAAATGGCAGGAGGAGGAGCTTAAGAAGCAGGGCACTGGCATGGTTTGGCTCCAGTCACCTCTCCCTGCCAGAGTAAGAAAGAGAATAAAAGTTTACTAAAGTTTTTTTTTTTTAGTGAGAGAGTGTTGAGGTTTTTAAAATTTCCAGTTGTGTTGGTGTTTGTTGCTGCACACGGGCTTTCTCTAGTTGCGGAGGGTAGGGGCTACTCTCTAGCTGTGGAGCACAGGCCTCAGGCACACGCGTGTCAGTAGTTGTGGCCCAGGGGTTCGTTAGAGATATGGCTTGAGGGTCCCAGAGCACCAGCTCAGCAGCTGTCATGCGGGGGCTTAGTTGCTCCATGACATGTGGCATTTTCCCGGACCAGGGATTGAACCCATGTTCCCGGCATTGGCAGGTATATTCCTGTTCGCTGCACCACCAGGGAAGTCCTAACAATAAAGTTTTTTTTTTTTTTAATCAAAGCGAATGTCAATTTGGCTATTATTTTCATTGTTCCTTATATTCTCTCTTGTTATATTTAAGAGTTAACTCAAGAATTTTCTGTGAAGTGAAG
>NW_011494955.1:7096844-7102706 GCF_000754665.1 Bison bison bison
TCTGTGAAGTGTTAGTCACTCAGTTGTGCCTGGCTCTTTGCGACCCCATAGACTGAAGCCCACCAGGCTTCTCTGTCCATGGGATTTTCCAGGCAAGAATACTGGAGTGGGTAGCCATTTCCTTCTCCAGAGGGTCTTCCTGATCCAAGGATTGAACCCGGGTCTCCTGCACTGCACGCAGATTCTCTGACTGAGCTATGAGGGAAGCTTCTAGGTGAATCTTGAACAACATGCTTAGGAAACCATACCTTTAAAAGCAATTTCTCAATTAAAAAGTCTAAAATTATTAAGTGATAAAAATTTGACCTTATTAAAAATAGATTATTCTATTGAATTAAATAAAATGGGTAGAGACGCTTCTTAAAAAGATCTCCTTTTTGAATTATTGCCCATTTAAAAATCCAGCTCTCTCATTTGTTAATACAGTTAGTGAGTCTTCCTTTGTTCTTTGCTCTTACCTATTCCTAAGGTTTTGGCAAAGAGCCACTCAACTTAGGGGAATATTCACTCTGGTTGTAGAGTAAAAAATGATACTTTTCAATAAATGTATAGATATTAACCATTCCAAGACAACTGAGGGTTGATATTATTCAAAATTGGACTGAAGAATTTAAGTTATACTGGATCACAAAGGCAGTTTATATGCCTTGGGAGAAGATGTAAATAGTAACACAATAAAGTTAAAGAGTTGAGAGTCTTATTTGCCCAAATAAATGAATCAGGACAGCTTCTTGGCATAAATGGGAGAGGGAAAGTATTATGTGCTAATTTGCACCATAGCTAGAGCCCAAGATGACTTAGATTCGCCCTATCCAATGCACTTGAAACGTGGCTGGGCCAAACTGAGGTGTGCTGTCCTGCACTGTGCACACAAGGCTTCCCAGGTGGCGCAGCGGGTGAGGAGTCTGCCTGCGATGCAGGAGACACCGGAGACATGGGTTCCATCCCTGGGTCAGTGGGTGAGGAGTCTGCCTGCAATGCAGGAGACATGGGTTCCATCCCTGGGTCAGGAAGGTCTTGGAAGAGACATGGAAACCCACTCCAGTATTCTTGCCTTTAGAATTCCATGGACAGAGGGAGCCTGGCGGGCTACGGTCCATAGGGTCGCAAAGAGCTGGACACGACTAAAGAGACTTAGCACCCACTCACGCACGTACTAAGTCAAAACACAGACTGGATTTTGAAGACTTAGTATGAAAAATGAAAGAGAGAACATAAAATATCTCAATTTTATTTTGATTCTATGTTGAAATGATATTTTGAATATATTTGCTTAAATAAAATATATTAAAATTAATGTCACTTGTTTATTTTTACTTTTTAATGTGGCTACTAGGAAATTCAATGCTACTTATGTAGCTTGCATTTTGTGACTTGCAATATATTTCTTTTGGAGAGCTCTGATCTAGATAACATGCCTGAAGATCCAATGGGAATTTTAATCATGTGCCACACTTGATTTTTTTGTTTTTTTTTCCTCCAAATTAACTTTTTTGGCCTTACCGCACAGCTTGTGGGATTTTAGTTCCCCTACCAGGGATGGAACCCACGTCCCCTGCAGTGGAAGCACGGAGCCCTAACCACTGGACTGCTAGTGAAGTCCCCAAACCTGATTCTTTCCCCTCAAACACTTTCTCTAAATACAGTTTACACTCTATGGTAGTGGTTCTCAATTAGGGGCAACTCTGCCCCCCAGGGGACACTTGGCAATGTAACATTTGCTTATTACAACCTAGGGAATGCTACTGAACTATAGAGGGCAGAGGCCTGGGAGATGCACTGGACAGCTCTCTAAAATAAAAACAAAATTATCTGACCCCAAATGTCATTTGTGTCTCTGCTGAGAAATTCTGCTTCAAGATAACAGGGAAAAGAAAAAACAAACAAACAAAAAGGCTGTTTTTTAGTTTCCTTTGCCGAACTGCCAACACATGTTTTTGGATATGAAACTTGGAAGGAGAAAAACACAGGCAGAAAACTCGCAACCTCATTTCAGAAAATGGCTGATGTACTGCCAATCTGCAAATACTTAGGAGAGGGAAATTAGGAAGATGAGACAGAAGGCACTGTAATTGGGAGAAGAACAGACTAAATGCAGTTGTCATGCACTGCCTTGTTAGTAGCAAAGAGGTAACACCAAAAAAGCAAATCGGCTATTTCCTTTTTGGCTATTTTGGATTTTCACTCCTCAACAGAGGGAAAAAAAATAATCAAGAAAGGAAATTTTTTTAGTTTAAAAAGCATAAAATAGACTACAGGACTATGAGGAAGTCAATCGGAAAAGTGATATTAGTATCAGAATGGGCACAGAAGGTACAGTTTTGGTAAAAAATACTTTCCATTTCTAGGAGGTTTCATTCTCACCCAGTCTCCTGTAATAAGAAACTGGACTCCCACCTGCTAGCAAATGGACTAAATAAACAGAACGAAGTAAAAAGTTAGGAATGGCCTGAAGAATAAGCACAGTGGGAACTGGAAATCAGGAATACATGTCAGTGAATGAAGCCTTAAGTTTTTAAAAAGTTGATGTATAATGTATATAAACTGCAAAAATCTCAAGTGTAGAGCTCAATGAATTTTTATATAAGTATGAAAAGAAATAAAGTGAAAGCGTTAGTTGCTCAGCTGTGCCTGACTCTTTGGGATCCCATGGACTGTACTGTGTCAGGCTCCTCTGTCCATGGAATTCTCCAGGCAAGAATACTACAGTGGGTTGCCACTCCCTTCTCCAGGGGATCTTCCTGACCCAGGGATTGAACCCAGGTTTCCCACATTGCAGGCAGATTCTTTACTGTCTGAGCCACAGGGAAGCCTACGCTGGTGTAATCACAACCCAGGTCAAGATATAAAACATTTCAGGCACCCCAGAAGGAACTCTCATACCCCACTTTTCTTAAGCTTTTAAATTAAATAGTTATATAAATAGTTATATAAAACTTAGTACCTGGCACACAGCATATATTCAGTTAGCTCTCCCCTCTTTCCCTTTTTAAATCTTAAGGTAGACAGGTATATTTAAAAATTAGTTTTTCTTTGTAGAGTAATTCTAAATGAGTCAATGCAGAGAGAGTTTTTTCCCTAATCCCGTTAAGACAAGTTTCCCAGACACTTGTTGAAACAGCACCGCTAAACAGAATTGAAGAGAAGGCTCAGGGCAAATGAGAGCTTAGCCCAAACTAAAGATAAATTTTTGTCTATTGACTTTGAGCCAGGCATAAGCATATGGGCATTAGAAATGTAGTAGTTTTAAGCTAAGTCCTTGGTAAATTTTTGTGACCAATGAAATTTCTGTGCAATATGCGCTCCACCCTTAGCCAAATTCATTCCTGAAATGTTGTTTTTGGCCACCACAGCTCCAGTTTCCATGTGGATTTGCCTCACATTTTAAAATGCTCTTATATCCTGACCTATGATTAATTCACGTCCCTTTCCTTGTTTTAGAAGAGTAGACTGGGGGAAGGAGACAAATAAGAACTCTTTAGTTACTAGGAAATGAGTCCTGGATGCCTAAACTATCAGGGAACTGAGTTTCTACTTACGATAGTCTGAAAAATCACTTACGCTGAAACCTAACTATACTCTTCTCCAAAGTTTGTGGGTTTGGCAGCACTTCATGAACAAAATAGCTTTCTTTTATTATAATATCTACACTCAAGCATATCCTGATGAAAGAAAATAGTTTGAAAAAGCAGGAGAAAACTGATAACTATAGGTAGAAAGCTCTAGAATATAGTGATATTGGTGCTGAGCAGGGTGGAAGGAATAGCTGACCTTTTCAAAAACACTATTTAATCACTTCAACTGATCACGTATTCTGAAAGAACAAACTGGGAGATCTCCAACAGTCTTACGCTTCTCACCCTCACTGGAGAACTTCTATTCCCAATGCAAGATATCATTTAGGTTTGGGAAAGTGGGGAAAGGGAGAAGGGAAGGGACTAAACACACACACCTCAATCCAACATAACTTTCATTTGTACCTTAGTTAATCTTAGGTTCCTGCTTTCTACTTCAAGATGCTGCTGTTTATGAAATGAGTCACACATCCTGCTTTGAATGCTTCATGGCTCTTGAATGAATCATTTCAAAGCACAGGATTGTTCAACAAATAAATACAACCACAGCAGCAGCAGCAGCTCCTAGGCTGCATGTGTGAGCAAGGTAATTTATAGAGGAAAAATAAGAACAGGAAACTTCTTCCCAAAATATTCTAAGAGAAAAATGTTGTCAGGGGAATGAAGGATATAAACTGAAAGGAGGGGGAAAAAAATCCACCAAACTGTACCTAAAGAAAATCCTTCTGTCTGTGGACTGAGACATTTTCTGCTTGGAAAAGGCTGTTTGAGTATCTTAAAGAGAAGATTTTGGCAGATGACTAAATTAGTCCATTGAAAAAAAGAAAGAATTTTTAGAGGAGAGATATTATTTGATAGTTGGCCTGGCAGAGAAGCCATCTGATAGAATACAAGCCCCTCAAGTGCAAGAATCCTCATTCGTTTATGGAAGTACCACGAGCACTTTGAACAGTACCTGCGCACAGTGGATGCTTAATAAACATTTGTTGAATAGATGCCAACTAGCATATCACATTAAGGGCGACAAAGCACCCCCAACTTAGAAAACTCTTATTCATGTGTACAATGGTGCGAGCATTTTCATTATCAATATTCAAAAGGGGAGTTGATATTATTATAAATATTAGATCTTTCCTATAGAACTAAAGGCTGGGCCCAGTGAGGACCAAGAATACCCTAATGGGAGGAGCTTAGAATAAGAAACAAATAGAATTTCAAAAATTAAGACAACATGAAAAGGTCAAAACAACAGCAAAAGGGATTTAAATCACTGAGAAGAATTTCTCGACTCTGAGGGTGAGGGGGCTGAAATTGTTCCCAAAGGAGATTTTAAAGGAATGTAAAATGTATTTGTTTTCTGGACCTCTTTTATTTTTATAACTATTTTCTCCTGTTCTTCCATTAGTGCTTTCTATCCAGGTGAGTCTCTCCTGATCTGCAAAATGCACTTGTTTTCAATTTTGTGCCTACACACAATCCCTCTACTCTCAGACATGCCTTCCTCTCTTGCCTCAGTTTATCTAAATACTATAACCTTCCAAGGCTCAGCTGAAACCCAACTGCTTTTTGAAAGTTTCTCTAATGATTCTAACCTTCAGTAGTCTAACTTCCCTGAACTTGTATGGCACTTTGAACAATCTGCTCCATATAATTTAGAATTCTAGTCTACATGGTCTCACTGTTTTTATCCTTTAAAGTGGACTATAAACTACCAGACAGTTAAAAGTGTATCCTACACTTACTTTTTTTTTGGTCATGCCAAGTGGCTTTCAGAATCTCAGTTCCCCAACCAGGGACTGAACCAGGCCCCAGCAGTGATGGTGCTGAATTCTGACCACTGGACCACCAGGGAACTCCCCATACTTATTCTTTACCCTCCCAACCAACCCCATCTTGGGGCTTAACTTGGCAGAGAGCACACAATGGGTACTCAATAAATTCCTTTTCCAGTGATTCAGTTAAGTCGCTCAGTCGTGTCCGACTCTTTGTGACCCCATGAACTGCAGCACGCCAGGCCTCCCTGTCCATCACCAACTCCCAGAGTTCACTCAGACTCACGTCCATTGAGTCGGTGATGCCATCCAGCCATTTCATCTTCTCTCGTCCCCTTCTCCTCCTGCCCCCAATCCCTCCCAGCATCAGAGTCTTTTCCAATGAGTCAACTCTTCGCATGAGGTGGCCAAAGTATTGGAGTTTCAGCTTCAACATCAGTCCTTCCAATGAACACCCAGGACTGATCTCCTTTAGGATGGACTGGCTGGATCTCCTTGCAGTCCAAGGGCTGTCT
>NW_011494955.1:7102806-7120269 GCF_000754665.1 Bison bison bison
GACAGGTCCAAGGGACTCTCAAGAGTCTTCTCTAACACCACAGTTCAAAAGCATCAATTCTTTGGCGCTCAGCTTTCTTCACAGTCCAATTCTCACATCTATACATGACCACTGGAAAAACCATACCCTTGACTAGACAGACCTTTGTTGACAAAATAATGTCTCTGCTTTTTAATATGCTGTCTAGGTTGGTCCTAACTTTCCTTCCAAGGAGTAAGTGTCTTAATTTCATGGCTGCAATCACCATCTACAGTGATTTTGGAGCCCAGGAAAATAAAGTCTGACACTGTTTCCCCATCTATTTCCCATGAAGTGATGGACCATTTGCCATGATCTTAGTTTTCTGAATGTTGAGCTTTAAGCCAACTTTTTCACTCTCCTCTTTCACTTTCATCAAGAGGCTTTTTACTTCCTCTTCACTTTCTGCCATAAGGGTGGTGTCATCTGCATATCTGAGGTTATTGATATTTCTCCCGGCAATCTTGATTCCAGCTTGTGCTTCTTCCAGCCCAGCGTTTCTCATGATGTACTCTGTATATAAGTTAAATAAGCACGGTGACAATATACAGCCTTGACGTACTCCTTTTCCTATTTGGAACCAGTCTGTTGTTCCATGTCCGGTTCTAACTGTTGCTTCCTGACCCGCATATAGATTTCTCAAGAGGCAGGTCAGGTGGTCTGGTATTCCCATCTCGTTCAGAATTTTCCACAGTTTATTGTGATCCACACAGTGATTAGGTCAAGTTTTATACAGTGGTATAATTGTTGAAAAGCTTTTATCACCTTTAGATTCTAAGACCTTTAACAGGTACACTTTCAGAATGATCTGCTCCCTTTCCATCTCCATTTCCAAAGTATATTTCACTAAGCAAATAAATGAGAATCAATGTATCCCCCTATTTTGTTAGACACCAGGTCCCCTTTATTATAGAAAGGCACTTTGGACACTTTCAATAACTGCAGTTATATTGTTGTTGTATGAAAGGGCATTCAAGCCATGGCTTGCGGATCAATTTACTGTCTTTGGGTATCTGATTCCATCACTGAATTTTGGTTGATGTAGCTGCAAAGTCATGTCCAACTCTTTGTGACCTTATGGACTGTAGCCCACCAGGCTCCTCTGTTCATGGGATTTTCCAAGCAAAAATACTGGAGTGTGTTGCCATTTCCTTCTCCAGGGGATTTCACCACCGAGGGATTGAACCTGGGTCTCCTGCATTGCAAGCAGATTCTTTATCAACTGAGCCACCTGGGAAGGCCTCACTGAACTTTACTACCAACTAAAATGCTCTGTGCAGAAAAATATCAATTCATCAACAGCAACCTTTTCCTTCTTCACTCCCCAAACCACCAGTGGTAGTTTTAACCACATCCTTTTAAGCATTTTCTTTTAGGATCCCAATTACTTGAATTTTATTGGGCAGAATATCAGCAACACACACAGAAGTTAAGCCATGTCAAGAACTGGATTCCTCCCTTTACAATGTTTGCCCTGGAGTATCTGACAAGAGGAAAAGGTACATTACAATCAAACTGACAAACCAGTTGGCATTTGGAAAAAGAATATTCAAACCTATTGTCAACACTGAATTGCTGGATCTTCACTGTTAGGATCTGGGATTAACACTAACGCATTATTCATAACATACAGACGAATGATGCAAAGTTTTAAATGCTAAGCCACACCTGATCACTCATTTTTATTTTTGTTCCTGTTCCCTCCTCCTGTTTGTGACAAATGTGAAAAATCATGAGCCCCATGGGTAGTGTTTTTTGCCAAGTAAGTTACAGGTGCCTAATAAATCACAGCAGAAAGGAAAAGAGCTCCAAAGGTCATACAGGCCAACTCCAACCAGGGACTGGGCAGTGTAGAAAAGGGAATGGCAATATAATTTCTTGTGAGTTTTATAACTGAATAAAAATAGTATTTTATTTTTACTTTAATTTATGAATGTTACTTACTATGGGACTGAGAAATATAATCTTACTTCAGGTTTCAATGTACTTAGAAAGTCCTGGTCATCTCAACTTCTAAGGGATTCCGTAGTATCACAGTAAAGCAGAAGTGTAAATCTTTCCTCCTCCTCTTGCTTTTTTTTTTTAATTGTGATAAAATACACATGACATAAAATTTACCATATAAGCTGTTTTACCTGTACAGTTCTGTGGTATTAAATACATTCATATTATTGTGCACCCAACACCACCATCCACCCCCCCATAACTCTTCCTCTTGTAGAAATGTAACTCTATACCCATTAAAAAGTAACTCCTCATTTTCCCCTCCCCACTCTCTGGCACCCACCTTGATATTTTCTGTCTCTATGATTCTGACTACTCTAAGAACCTCATATGAGTGAAATCATGTGGTATTTGTCTTTTTGTGACTTATTTCACTCAGCACATCCATGTTGTAGCATACTGCAGAATTTCTTTTTAAGGCTGCATGAAAACCCACTGTATGTATATATACCACCTTTTGTTTATCCATTTATCAGTAAATGGACAGCTGGGTTGTTTTATATTTTAACTACTGTGAATAATGCTTTGAATACAGTTGAATAAATATCTCTGCTTTTAATTCTTTTGGGTATATACCCAAAGTGGAACTGCTGGATTATATATCAACAAATAGTAATTCTATTTTTAATTTTTTGAGGGAACTATCATACTGTCTTCCTCATTGGCTGTACCATCTTACATTCCCACCAACAGTGCACAAGGGTTCTAATTTCTCCATATCCTTGACAACACTTGCTATTATCTGGATGGTTTTTTTATGTTGTTGTTCTTGAAGCATCCATTCTAATGGGTGTGAAGTAGTTATCACTGTAGTGTTAATTTGCATTTCCCTAGTGATTAGTGATATTGAATATTTTTTCATGTGCTGGTTGGCTATTTGTATATCTTTTTTGGAGAAATGTCTATTCAAGGCTTTTTGCTCATTTAAAAAAATTATTCATTTTTAATTGGGGGATAACTGCTTTACAATGTTGTGGTGGCTTCTGCCATACATCAACATGAGTCAGCCATGGGTATACATATGTCCCCTCCCTCTTGAACCTCCCTCTTCCTCCCATTCCATCCTACACCTCAACATCGTCATAGAGCACCAGGTTGAGCTCCCTGCGTCATACGGCAAATTTCCGCTATCTATTTTACATATGGAAATGTGTATGTTTCAATGCTGCTCTCTCAATTCATCCCAGCCTCTTCTTCCTCCACTGTGTCCACAAGTCTGTTCTCTCTGTTTGCATTTCCACTGCTGCCCTGCAAACAGGTTCATCAATACCATTTTTCTAGATTCCATATATATGTGTTAATATATGATAATTTGTTTTTCTCTTTCTGACTTATTTAACTCTCTATAATGGGCTGTAGGTTCATCCACCTCACTAAGTGACTCAGATGTGTTCTTTTTTATGGCTGAATAATATTCCATTGTATATCTATGTGGAGAAGGCAATGGCACCCCACTCCAGTACTCTTGCCTGGAGAATCCCATGGACAGAGGAGCCTGGTAGGCTGCGGTCCATGGGGTCGCTAGGAGTCAGACACGACTGAGCAACTTCACTTTCACTTTTCACTTTCATGCATTGGAGAAGGAAATGGCAACCCACTCCAGTGTTCTTGCCTGGAGAATCCCAGGGACGGGGGAGCCTGATGGGCTGCCATCCATGGGGTCGCACACAGTCGGACACGACTGAAGCGACTTAGCACCAGTAGCAGCAGCAGTATATCTATGTACCACAATTTCTTTATCCATTTGTCTGTTGATGGACATCTAGGCTGCCTCTCTGTCCTGGCTATTATAAACAGGGCTGCAGTGAACACAGGGGTACATGTGTCTTTTAGAATTATGGTTTTCTCAGAGTATATGCCCAGCAGTGGGATTTCTGGGTCATATGGTAGCTTTATTCCTAGTTTTTAGAGAAATCTCCATACTGTTCTCCATAGTGACCGTATCAATTTACATTTCCACAAACAGTGTACTACCAGGGCTTCCCCTGGTGGCTCAGCATTAAAGAATCTGCCTGCCAATGACAGTGATACAGGTTCAATTTCTGGGTTGGGAAGATCCCTGGAGAAGGAAATGGCAACCCACTCTAGTACACTTGCCTGGGAAATCCCACAGACAGGGAAGCCTGGCAGGCAAAAGTCCATGAGGCTGCAAAAGGTCAGACGCGACTCAGCAGCTAAATAACAACAGTGTAAGAGGGTTCCCTTTTCTCCACATCCTCTCCAGCATTCACCATGGGTAGTTTTTTTTATGATGGCTATTCAGACCAGTATGAGATGATACCTCCTTGTGGTTTTGATTTGCATTTCTCTAATAATAAGAAATATTGAACATTTTCCATGTGTTTATTAGCCACCTGTATATCTTCTTTATAGAAATGTCTGTTTAAGTCTTCTGACCATCTTTTGATTGTTTGTTTTTCTGCCATTGAGCTGCCTGAGCTGCTTGTGTATTTTGGAGATTAATCCTTTGTCAGTAGCTTCATTTGCAATTATTTTCTCCATACTGAGGGTTGTCTTTTCATCTTGTTTATGGTTTCCTTTGCTGTGCAAAAGCTTTTAAGTTTAATTATATCCCATTTTTGTTTTTAATTTCCATTACTCCAGGAGGCAGGTCATAGAGGATCTTGCTGTGATTTATATCAAAAGAGTGATGTTTTCCTCTGACAGTTTTATAGGTTCTGGTTTTATATTTAACTCTTTAACCTATTTTTATTTTATCTTTGTGTATGGTGTTAGGAAGTGTTCTAATTTAATTCTTTTACTTATAGCTGTCCAGTTTTTCCAGCACCATTTACCAAAGAGACTATCTTTTCTCCACTGCATATTCTTTCCTCCTTCTCAAAGATAAGGTGCCTATAGGTACATGGGTTTATCTTAGGGCTTTCTATCTTACTCCACTGGTCTATATTTCTGTTTTTGTGCCAGTACCATACTGTCTTGATGACTGTAGCTTTGTAGTATAGTCTGAAGTCAGGAAAGTTGATTCCTCCAACTTCATTCTTCTTTCTCAAGATTGCTTTGGCTATTCAGGGTCTTCGTGTTTCCATATGAATTATGAAATTTTTTGTTTTATTTCTGTGAAAAGTACCATTGGCAATTAGATATAAAGTGAAAAGTGAAAGTGTTAGCCACTCAAGTTGTGTCTGACTCTTTGCGACTCCATGGTCTGTCCATGGAATTCTCCAGGCAAGAACTTGATAGGCATTGCATCAAATCTGTAGATTGCTTTGGGTAGTATATAGTAATTTTCACAATGTTGATTCTTCTAATCCAGGAACATGGTCTATCTCTCCATCTGTTCATGTTATCTTTGATTTCTTTCATTAGTGTCTTATAGTTTTCTGCTCTTTTGTCTCCTTGCTGCTGCTGCTGCTAAGTTGCTTCAGTCGTGTCTGACTCTGTGCAACCCCATAGACGGCAGTCCACCAGGCTCCTCCATCCCTGGGATTCTCCAGGCAAGAACACTGGAGTGGGTTGCCATTTCCTTCTCCAATGCATGAAAGTGAAAAGTGAAAGTGAAGTTGCTCAGTCGTGTCCGACTCTAGCGACCCCATGGACTGCAGCCTACCAGGCTCCTCCGTCCATGGGATTTTCTAGGCAAAAGTACTGGAGTGGGGTGCCATTAGGTAGGCTTTTTCCTAGTTATTCTTTTTATTGTAATGGTGAATGGGACTGATTCCTTAATTTCTCTTTCTGATTTTTCATTGTTAGTATATAGAAATACAAGGGATTTCTGTGTATTGACTTTGTATCCTGTGACTTTTCTAAATCACTGATTAGCTATAGTAGTTTTCTGATCATACCTATAGGGTTTTCTACAGATAGTATCATGTTGTCTGTAAGTAGTGAGAGTTTTACTTCTTTTTCAGCCTGAATTCCTTTTATTTCTTTTTCTTCTCTGACTGCCATGGCTAGGACTTCCATAATTATGCTGAATAACAGTGGCAAGAGTGTTGCCCATTTTTTAATTGGTTGCTTTGTTGTTGCTGAGTTTTATTTTTTATATTTTTAATTTTTATTTTCTTTTTTGGCCACACTGTGTCTTTACTGTCGTATGAGGGCTCTCTCTAGCTGCGCTGAGCATGAGTTACTTTCTGGTTGTGGTGCGTGGGCCTCTCACTGCGGTGGCTTCTCTTGTTGTCAAACGCAGGCCCTAGAGTGCCTAGGCTTCAGTAGGTGCAGCTCACAGTCTCTACAGCACAGGGTTAGCAGTTGCGTACACAGGCTTAGTTGCTGCACAGCATGCAGGATCTTTCCAGACCAGGGACTGAACTGGTATCCCTTGCGCTGGCAGGTGGATTCTCAACCACTGGACACCACTAAGGAAGACCTGTTGTTGAGTTTTAGAAGTTTTCTATACATTCTGGGTATTAATCCGTTATCTGATATATGATTTGCAAACATTTTCTTCCATTGTGTAGGTTGCCTTTTTACTGTGGATACTGTCTTTAACTGTATAAAAAAATTTTTACTTAAATAAAATCCAATCTATTTTTTTCTTACTTGTTCCATTGGTGTTATATCCAAGAAATCACTGCCAAATCCAGTATCATGAAGCGTTTGTCCTATTTTTCTTTTAAAAGTTTTCTACACAGTCATTACATATTTTTACTGCACTGAAACTTTTATTAACATATAATATCCTTCTTTATCTTTTGTAACTTTTTTTTAACTTTCACTTTGATCTAAAATCTATTTATTCTTATATCAGTATAGTCATCACTGTGCTCTTTCAGTCACTACTTGCATGGAGTATCTTTTTTTCATCTATTCATTTTCAATCTGTTTGTGTCTTTGGGTCTCAAGTGAGTTTCATATAGACAGCATATAGTTGGATCATGTGGGCTTCTTTTGTTTTTATTAAAGTACAGTTATTTACAATATTTTGTTAGTTTCAGGTGTACAGGGAAGTGATTCAGTTATATTTTTTCAGATTATTTTAAATGATAGGTTATTACAAGATATTAAATAGTTTCCTGCAATATACAGTAAATCTTGTGGCTTATCTGTTTCATATACAGTAGTGTTTATCTGTTGAGCCCATACTCCTAATTCATGCCCTTACTTACTTTCCCCTTTAGTAACCATAAGTTTGTTTTCTATGTCTGAGTCTGTTACTGTTTTGTAAAAGATTCATTTGTATTATTTTTTAGATTTCACATATAAATGATATCATGTTGTCTCTCTTATTTATTTCATTTGGCATGATATTTTCTAGCTCCATCCATGATGCTGCAAATGGCAATATTTCATTCTTTTTTGGATCATGTGTTTTTAGCCATCCTGCCAATCTCTGTCTTCTGAGTGAAGAGTTTAACCCATCTATACTTGAAGTAATTCCTGATAAGGAGGAACTTACTTCTGTCTATGTGTCTTCAACATGCCTTATAGTTTTTTACCCCTCATTTCCTACATTACTATCTTCTTTTGTTGATTTTTTGTAGTGAAAAGTCTAAATTTCTTTCTCATTTCCTTTTGTGTATATTCTACAACTACTTTCTTTGTGGTTACCATGGGGATTACATTCAACATGCTGAAGTTTTAATACTCAAATCTGAATTTACACCAGCTTAACATCAATAATAAGCAAGAACTCTGCTCCTTTACAGTTCTCTGATGATCTCTTTCCATTGCTTATGTCACACAATTAAAATTTTATACACTGCAAACTCCCAAAACATAAATAATTCTTATAAATGCATGAATCTTTTAAATTACATGGAAAACAAGATTTGAAGTGACAAACCAAAGTTACAATAATACTATCTTTCACAATAGAAATGTTTTTCTTTAAATGAATTACTGTCTTAAATCATACAGAAAACAAGTGCAATTACAAGTCATTCATTCTTGTAGTAATATTAGCTTTATAATTGCCCATGTATTTACTTTTCTAGAGATTCTTACTAGTATTTCTCCAAATGGTATTGAGTTACTGTCTTGTACACTTTCATTTCACTTTTCAGGACTCCCAAGCATTTCTTTCAGGTTGGGTCTAGCAGTCACAAACTCCCTCAGCTTTTACCTCTCTGGGAATGTCTTAATTTCTCTCTCATTTTTGAAGGGCAATTTTGCTGGATATAGGATTCTTGGTTGACAGTTTCTTTCTTTTAGAACTTTGCATACATTTGGTCAACTGTCTTCTGGCCTCCAAAATTTCTGATCAGAAGCCTGCTTGTAATCTTATTGATGATTCCTTGTATGTGATGGTTCAATTCTCTTTTGGTGCTCTTATGATTCTTTGACTTTGAAAATCTGCTTATAATGTGTTTTGATGTGGGTCTCTGAATTCACCTTCTTGGAGTTTGAGATTTTTGGTTGGGAAGTGGTCAAACATTATTTCCTCAATGTTTCTCTCTGTTCTGTCCTCTTTCTCTATTTCCTGCCTCCCTCCTTCCCTCTATTTCTGGACTCCCACAATGCATATACTGGTCTGCCTGATGGTATCCCAGGGGTCCCTTAGGCTTTGCTTGCTTCTTGTCAGTATTCACTTTCTGTCCTTCACACTTGATAACTTCCAAATTCCTATTTTCCTTTTTTGGCCATGCTGTGTAGCTTGTGGGATCTTAGTTTCCCAACCAGGGATCAAATCTATGCCCTGGCAGTGAAAGCACTGGGGCCTAATCAGTGGTCACCTAGGAAATTCCCCAAACTCCTATTTTCAAATTCACTGATTCTTTCTTCTACCTGCTCAAATCTGCCTTTGAAACCCTCTAGTGAATTTTTCATTTCAGTAACTGAACTTTTCAGCCCCAGAATTTCTTTTTAGGTTTTCTATCTCTTTATTGATATTTCCATTTTGTTCATACATTGTTTTCTTGGCTTTCTCCACATCTTCCTTTAGTTCTTTTGAGATTTAAGACAGGTGTTTTAAAGTCTCTGTCTAGCAGATCTGCCATCAGGTCTTTCTCAGGGACAGTTTATGTTGATTTTTCCCCCCCTTTGAATGGGCCATACCTTGCTATTTCTTTGTATGTCTTGTGATTTTTTGTTGAACACTGGTTACTTGAATCTAATAAAACAGTAACTCTGGAAATCAGATTTTTTTCTCCCCTTTCCCAGAACTTGCTGATTTTTCCTTTTTTGTTTGTTTGTTTGTTTGTTTTTATGATTGTTGTAGAGTTTTTTTGTGTTATGGATCAGCCTGAGGTGTAAATTTAATGTTTTCTCAGGTCTTTCCTGATCCTTTCCCCAGGCATGCACAATCACTTTCTAACTTTCCACATATATGTGGTTGTTTTTGAATGTCCTAGACTTTAACAATATGAGGAGATTCAACAAAATGGTTACCTGTTTACCCCTCTGTGATCAGAGCAACAATCAGCACCCTGAGATACAGCCCTGATACCTAGAAGAAAGGGTTCTTTTTGCCCATCTCAGCTCCCTCACGTTCTGTGTGCAAACTGCATGCACAGCTGCCTGGCACTGGCTAAGGGTGGGAGGATAGGTAGTTGCTATTGTGTACAGCCAAACTTGACAGAAATAGCCACAATTTACCCTTCAATTCTTCCCCTGGAAGTTGTAAGCCCTCAACAGACTCCAAAGTTCTAAAATAGTTACATCAGACAGATTCTGCCTGTGCAACTGCTGTATAAGCGGGGAAACAGATTCCTGGTCCTTTCTACTTTGCCACCTTTCCAGAATCCCTCCTTCTCTTTTTAATAATATTTTTTGACTTTTTTTTTTTTTTTCCAGTAAGGCCATAAATTAATTCTATGTCCAATGGCTTTAAAAGTAGAAATCTATATAGCTTATTAGGCTTCTCTGGTCCTGAGAAGACTGTTGTCAATTAATGCCTTGCATACTAGATTGTTTGGGGGAAGGTAGGGTGCTGGCATGGGGTCTGGGGACAGGCAATAAGTTTGGGGAATAGGTTTACTCCCCAGTAGGTTTATTAGCTTATAAACCCCAATAGGTTTTAGTTTTAAAACCCAACCCTTATTTCCAATGCTTCTTCCTTGCCTCCCATCACAAAGGCTGAAAAGCCAGATACTTACTTTTCCAGTTACACATGCAGCTAAGATTAAATCTGTCATACCGTTCAGGCCAATGAGACACAGAAAACTACTGGGAGTCAGGGTAGAAGACTGCATTTCTGGGAAAGCATTTACTTCCTTACAAAAGGGAAAGCTGCTGCTGCTAAGTCACTTCAGTCGTGTCCGACTCTGTGCAACCCCATAGACGGCAGCCCACCAGGCTCCCCCGTCCCTGGGATTCTCCAGGCAAGAACACTGGAGTGGGTTGCCATTTCCTTCTCCAATGCATGAAAGTGAAAAGTGAAAGTGAAGTCGCTCAGTCCTGTCCGACTCTTAACGACCCCATGGACTGCAGCCCACCAGGCTCCTCCATCCATGGGATTTTCCAGGCAAGAGCACGGAGTGGGGTGCCATTGCCTTCTGGTGCTATTCCTTTTTTCTTCCTTATCTGACAGTGAGGCAACAAAACTTGAGAGTGAAAGGTAAAATAGATAAAAAAAGGGCAGAGCAGAGAGGCAGAAAGAGCTGTCTTCAACAACCTTGCTTAACTGCTCCACCTTAATTCTTAGAACTTCTTGTGTTACATGTATTTATAAAGTTTTAAGTTACTGTTAGGTATCAGCAACTGAAACCATTCCTAACCCATACATAATGGTTTTCAGAATATAGATTTTTCCTCATTTTCTATTTAAGGAACGTGGATATGGAATATGCACTAAAATATCTTGCTCTATGTCTTCAAGAATATTATCAATTGTACTCTACTGCAGAATTCCATTTTCACTTTCACACAGTATACCAAATAAATTATTCTATCTCATCATCAGCTATAGCCTCCCGGGCTCCTTAAAAACAATGGCTACACATTGTCTGGGCTTTGGGAAGGAACAAAACAGTAAGAGTGAAGCTACCTATGATGCTGCTCTTGAAACTGAAGCAGTTGAAGATTACTAAGGTATGGAGGCTGAGTCTGAACCACATCTTTTCTTATTCCTGGCTGCTCCTCTTCCTCAATACTTAATGGCTGGCTCTTCATTAAACACCAGGATACTCTTGGGAACTATGCTAAGGATTTAACAACAGTAGATCCATTATCTTTCTTTAGATGGCAGCTACTTGGATAGATTAAATGCTCAACAAACTTTAAAGGACCAGTGTCTAAGAGCACAGAAATCCCAGGGACAATTCAGCAGGGCTGGGTCCTGTGTCAGTTACATGGTTAATTGCTTTCTCCATAGCTCTTGCCTAATGGTAGACCTTTTAATATTTTACTTTCCAGATGTAGCCACTTAGTTGGGGTACCATTAAAGCTCCCTAAGGAACAGCTTTAGTTCTTAACCAAGCAAGGAAAGCTTCTTTTTGGGTCAAATGATTACCACACAGTCCTATTAAGTTCTTACTGATATTACAAGCTTATATTTTTCAATCTCATTTCTCTTCCCAAATTCTTACTAGGATATTATGAACTCTTAAAAAAATCAAATACTTTTATTTTTTAATTTCCTACACAGTAAAAAAAAAAAAAATGTTGTCATTCCTGGGACTCACACATATGGGTGGAAGGACAAACATGCAGTGTGAACAGTGTGGACCTTAACCATTAAAGTTAGGAAAATCTACTACACTGTGTTTTTCTCTTGGGGTGCAAAAAATTTCATTATGGAAAAAGAATACTCTAACACATCTAAACACATCTCAGATATGCAGATGACACCACCCTTATGGAAGAAAGTGAAAAGGAACTAAAGAGCCTCTTGATGAAAGTGAAAGAGGAGTGAAAAAGCTGGCTTAAAACTCAACATTCAAAAAACTAAGATCATGGCATCCCATCCCATCACTTGATGGCAAATAGATGGGAAAACAATGGCTCCAAAATCATTGCAGATGGTGACTAGAGCCATGAAATTAAAAGATGCTTGCTCCTTGGAAGAAAAGCTATGCCTAACCTAGAGAGCATATTAAAATGCAGAGAGATTACTTTGCCAACAAAGGTCTGTCTAGTCAAAGCTATGGTTTTTCCAGTAGTCATGTATGGATGTGAGAGTTGGACCATAAAGAAAGCTGAGCACCAAAGAAATGATGCTTTTGAATTGTGCTGTTGGAGAAGACTCTTGAGAGTCCCTTGGACTGCAAGGAGATCCAACCAGTCAATCCTAAAGGAAATCAGTCCTGAATAGTCATTGGAAGAACTGATGCTGAAGCTCCAATACTTTGGCCACTTGATGCAAAGAACTGACTCACTGGAAAAGACCCTGATGCTGGGAAAGACTGAAGGCAGGAGGAGACAGGGAAGATAGAGGATGAGATGGATGGAGAGCAACAGTGACTCAATGGATATGAATTTAAGCAAGCGCCGAGAATCGGTGGACATGGAAGCCTGGCATGCTGCAGTCCATGGGTTCACAAAGAGTCAGACACGACAGTGCAACTGAACTGAACCAACTGAAACACATCTTGTAAATACAGGAGATTCTGAATGCTTACAATAAGCTGAGCAGAGCGTATATGAGTCACAGAACAGAGTATACAATAACTAAAACCCTGCCTTGTAAAGGCATATAGAACTTACTACTGTAACAGTTAAGCCAAAAGAAAAATTAAGCTGAGGGAAAGAGAGAGAGAAAGATGGAGGGGAGAGCGGAAGGAGAGAGAGAGATCTGTCTCTCTAAAAGTGTGCTTAGATTGTTGGGGCAAGCTTACAAGATTACACTCACTCACTCTAAATAATTCCAAAACACAGCAATGCATTTTTGTTTTAAATAAACTATCAAATCTTAAGTGCCCTGAGCCTTAGCAACCACAGAAGAGGTTACAGGCTGATAAAGAAATGGGCAAAGACAAAGACTCAAATGGTTTGGCAGCCTCTAGAATAAACCATCTTATAGCTGTTAGGGGAAGCACACTGACTGAAACCACCCATCCTGGCCAGGTACCATAGTAACCATCTGAGTGAGTTATTTTATGACAGGAGGTCCTGGTAAGGAACACATAACTAAAAAGCCACTACTAACCAGAAGAGTTTGGGAAAGGTCAAAAGGAGACGCCACGTGTCCTATCACCTCCCAGAATCCTTCTTGCTGACATCTATCTGAGCTGAGCAATGTGTGCACCACCAGGAAGGACTCTGAGTCAGAACAATTGGCCAAAAACAACCAGGAAATGAATCCCACACCATAAAATCCAAGACTGCTAGCCATGTGGCAGAGCAGTCCTCTTGGGTTCCCGTACCCTACTGCTCTCCACCCGGCCCTCCTTCCCAATAACGTCTCTTGCTTTGTCAGCTCATGTATCTCCTTGGGTAATTCATTTCCGAGTGTTAATCTTTTGGGCCCCGGAAGGGTCCCCCTTCCTGCAACACAGGTATACTGATTCTGCCTTGCCACCTTAATTTAATGCAGCAAAAACTTCTTACCCCAATTTGTTGACATATTTGGCTGATATATTTTTGTGTCTAAATAGTTTTTAAATAAAACCAGGCAAATGGTAAACTTACTAAACTTTGAATGTTTGCTTTTTAGACATTAGAGATAAATTTTAGAATGCTGGCCACTGAATAGATGTCTATAATAAAAGAACACAGGCAGGCAGAGGAAAAGAATGGAATCTATGCTGCCTAACAGTAACACTTATCCACATGCTACTTGACTTTCATAGTGATCCAAAATAGCAACAACATCAGGTAGTGGGGAAACTGCCCCTGCTAACCTCTCCAGCCTCATCTTCTGCTGCTCTGCATCACAATTTGTGCTCCAGCAACATAAAACTATATGCAGTTTCTCTGAACATGATATGCTGCTTCATTTTTTTGTATATGCTGTTCTCTTATGTGCAGAATACTCTTATCCACCTTCTGTCTGGCAAATTTCTACTTATCTTTCAAAACCAGTTAAAGCATCATTTCCTCCATGAAACCTTCCCTGATGTTTAATAGACCTCTCAATACTTGTGAATACTTACAAGTAACTACATTTTTATGTCTGCTTCCCCTATGAGACAGTGAATATGTTGATGTCTTACACATCTTTCTGTCACAGTATCTAGTGTTATGCCGAGCACATTGCAGATATTCAAAAAAATTTTTTTAATTAAACTGAATCCACAAAAGCTAAAGAGAAGATCTGAAGAAAATGAGAAAATTATTCATTGACTAGTTTCTGTAAACCTGTTTCCAGGCTTACTCAAGTTTGGAGGTATCTAGCAAACTACACAAAGGGAAATGCCTTGATTTTAACAATGGATCTTTTTTGTGCACACAGTCTCTTACTAGAGACCTTTGTGAAAACCAATAGTCAATTTTTGATTGTGGTTTAAAATGATAACAAATTGCTCCAATTACATAGAACCTCCATCCATTCGGTGGTAACGGGATCCTCTTAACCATCATATCCCATTACAGCATGTCCATTCGTCAGTCAGGGGAAGATAGGAGAGAAAGGATAAATATAAAAGCCATTAAGCATACCAATGGGTGTCAGGGAGGAGTTAACAAGACTCTGGTACTCCTAGTTTCCACTTTTTGGCAACAAACCACTACCGCAACATGGTAGGCCAATAGTGGCTCCCATACTAGCTCACTAGAGTTGACAAAGTACCACAAACCTGCGGGTGTAAATAACAATTTATTGTCTCATAATTCTGGAGGCCAGAGTTTGAAATCAAGATGTCAGCAGGGCTTGCTCCTTCTGAAGGATGTAAAGGGGAATTCAACCCATGTTCCTCTCCAGCTTCTGGTGGTTTACCAGTGATCTTTGGTGTTCCACGGCTTGTGGCAGCATAACTCCATCTTTTATGCCCTGGGTATACATCTGTGTCCCATTTTCTCTTTTTATAAGGACATCAGTTACACTGGATTGGAGACCTACTCTACTCCAGTATGACCTCATTATCAACTAATTACATCTATGATCCTATTTCCAAATAAGGTCACATTTTTAGGTACCTGGGTTTAAGATTTCAACATGTATATTTAGGGGCATAATTCAACTCATAACAGCTCCCCAAAATATGCCCATGTCCTAATTCCTAGAACCCATGAATGTTACTTTATGCTACTGCTGCTAAGTCGCTTCAGTTGCGTCCGACTCTGTGCCACCCCAGAGACGGCAGCCCACCAGGCTCCCCCATCCCTGGGATTCTCCAGGCAAGAACACAGGAGTGGGTTGCCATTTCCTTCTCCAATATGTTACTTTATATGATGACTATATTAAAGGTTTTGAGATGAAGAGGTTATCCTGGATTATACAATTAGGCTCTCAATGCCATCACAAGCACCGCTGTTAAGAGAGGTGCTTATAGACAAAGAAAAAGGTGATGTGAAGGCAGAATCAGAGACTGGAATGATGTGGCCACAAGCCAAAAAATGCTGGCAGTCATCAGAAGCTGGAAGAGGTAAGGAGGTAAGGAAAGGATTCTCCTGAGAGCCTCGAAGAGGGGTTGTGGCGCTGCCTGCACCTTGATTTTGGACTTCTGGCCACCTGAACTGTGAGCATAACAAATATGGTGTATATTAAACCAACTATCAGTAATCAATAGTCACTTTAAATGTCAATAGTCTAAATACATCAATTAAAAGAGATGATCAGAGTGGATCAAAAAACAAGACCTGGACTTCCCTGGTGGCTCAATGGTAAAGAATCTGCGTCAATGGAGGGGACACAGGTTCGATTCTGGGTCAGGGAAGATCCCACATGCCACAGGACAAATAAGCCTGTGCTCTACAACTACTGAATCAGCGCTCTAGGGCTCACAAGCCACAACTACTGAGCCCACATGCTGCAACTACTGAAGCTTGCAGACTCTAGGGCCCGTGCTCTGCAAAGCCCTCACACTCCAACTAGAGAGCAGCCTGTGCTCTCCACAACTAGAGAAAGCCTGTGTGCAGGATTAAAGACCCAGCACAGCCAAAAATAAATAAACAAATAAATAAATAAAACAAGACCCAACTATATGTTGTTTACCAGAAACTCAGTATAAGTATAAAGACATATATAGATTCAAAGTATGGGATAGGGAGGGGACGAGTATATGCCTATGGCTGACTCATACTGATGTATGGCAGAAACTATTCCAATATTGTAAAGTTAAACCACCACAATATTTTCAGTTCAGTTCAGTTCAGTTGCTCAATGGTGTCTCTTTGCGACCCCATGGACTGCAGCACGCCAGGCCTCCCTGTCCATCACCAACTCTCAGAGCTTTCTCAAACTCATCTTCATCGAGTTGGTGATGTCATCTCATATTCTGTCGCCCCCTTCTCCTCCTGCCCTCAATCTTTCCCAGCATCAGGGTCTTTTCAAATGAATCAGTTCTTCGCATCAGGTGGCCAGAGTATTGGAGCTTCAGCTTCAGCATCAGTCCTTCTAATGAATATTCAGGACTGATTTCCTTTACGATTGACTGGTTTGATCTCCTTGCTGTCAAAGGGACTCTTAAGAGTCTTCTCCAACAGCACAGTTCAAAAGCATCTATTCTTTGGTGCTCAGCTTTCTTTATGGTCCAACTCTCACATGTATACATGATTACTGGAAATCCTGTAATTTTGACTATACAGACCTTTGTCGATAAAGTAATGTTTCTGCTTTTTAATATGCTGTCTAGGTTGGTCACAGCTTTTCTTCCAAGGAGCAAGTGTCTTTTAATTTCATGGCTCCAGTCACCATCTGCAGTGATTTTGGAGCCCAGAAAAATAAAGTCTGACACTGTTTCCACTGTTTCCCCATCTATTTCCCATGAAGTGATGGGACCGGATGCCATGATCTTTGTTTTCTGAATGTTGAGCTTTAAGCCAACTTTTTCACTCTCCTCTTTCACTTTCATCAAGAGGTTCTTTAGTTCCTCTTTGCTTTCTGTCATAAGGGTGATGTCATCTGCGTATCTGAGGCTATTGATATTTCTCCTAGCAATCTTTATTCCAGCTTGTGCTTCATCCAGTCCAGCATTCCACATGATGTATTCTGCATATAAGTTAAATAAGCAGGGTGACAATATACAGCCTTGATGTACTCCCTTCCCAATTTGGAACCACTCTGTTGTTCCATGTCCAGTTCTAACTGTTGCTTCTTGACCTGCATACAGATTTCTCAGGAGGCAGGTCAGGTGGTCTGGTATTCCCATCTCTTGAAGGATTTTCCAGTTTATTGTGATCTACACAGTCAAAGGCTTTAGAGTAGTCAATGAAGCAGAAGTAGATATTCTTCTGGAATTCTCTTGCTTTTTCTATTATCCAACAGATGTTGGCAATTTGACCTCTGGTAAGACTAGGGATCTCTTCAAGAAAATCAGAGATACCAAAGGAACATTTCATGCAAAGATGGGCTCAATAAAGGACAGAAATGGTATGGACCTAAGAGAAGCAGAAGATATTAAGAAGAGAGGGCAAGAATACACAGAAGAACTGTACAAAAAAGATCTTCACGACCCAGATAATCACAATAGTGTGATCACTGACCTAGAGCCAGACATCCTG
>NW_011494955.1:7120395-7151447 GCF_000754665.1 Bison bison bison
CCAAAGAATGCTCAAACTACTGCACAATTGCACTCATCTCACACATTAGTAAAGTAATGCTCAAAATTCTCCAAGCCAGGCTTCAGCAATATGTGAACTGTGAACTTCCTGATGTTCAAGCTGGTTTTAGAAAAGGCAGAGGAACCAGAGATCAAATTGCCAACATCCGCTGGATCATGGAAAAAGCAATTGGGTGGTAGTTTGAACATTCTTTGGCATTGCTTTTCTTTGGGATTGGAATGAAAACTGACCTTTTCCAGTCCTGTGGCCACTGCTGAGTTTTCCAAATTTGCTGGCATATTGAGTGCAGCACTTAACAGCATCATCTTTTAGGATCTGAAATAGCTCAGCTGGAATTCCATCCCCTCCATTAGCTTTGTTCATAGTGATGCTTCCTAAGGCCCACTTGACTTCACACTCCAGGATGTCTGGCTCTACGTGAGTGATCACACCATCGTGGTTATCTGGGTCATGAAGATCTTTTTTGTATAATTCTTCTGTGTTTTCTTGCCACCTCTTCTTAATACCTTCTGCTTCTGTTAGGTCTATACCTACTTTCCTGTCCTTTATTGTGCCAATTTTTGCATGATACGTTCCTTTGGTATCTCTAATTTTCTTGAAGAGATCTCTAGTCTTTCCCATTCTATTGTTTTCCTCTATTTCTTTGCAATATTGTAAAGTTATTTTAAATATTATCTTTCAATTAAAATAAAAATTTTAAAAAGTAAGGGAATGGAGAAAAATACCATGGTAACACTAGTCAAAAGGAAGGGGAGGAGCTATATTAATTCCAGACAGAACAGTCTTCAAAGCAAGGAAAGTCATCAGGGCTAAAGAGAGGCATTACATAATGATAAAGGGATAAATACTCCAAAAAGACAAAAAAAAAAAAATTCTTTAACATGTATGTACATAACAACAGAGCATCAAAACATGTGACCCCAAAACTGACAGAACTGCTAGGAAAAACAGATAAACCAACTATTAGAGTTGGTGACTTTAACATTCTTCTATCAGAAATGGACAGATCAGCAGGTAGGAAATCAGGAAGGACACAGCTGAACTCAACAACACCATCAATCAACTGAATATAATTGACATCTATAGAAAACTTCATCCAAGAATAGCAGATTACATGTTCTTCTCAAGTTCACATGGAAGGAACATTCACTAAGACAGACCTTAACAAATAATCATACACTATCTGCTCTCAGATCACAATGGACTTGAAAAAGAAGAACAAATTAAAGCCAAAGTAAGTAAAAGAAAATTAATAAAAATCAGAACAGAAATAAAATATAATTAAATACAAGAAATCAATAAAGCCAAAACCTGATTCTTTGAAAAGGTCAATAAAGTTGATAAACCTTTAGACAGGCCAAGAAAGAGAGAAGACACAAATTACTAGGACCAGATATCAAAGAGGGGCATCACTCCAGATTGCATGGATGTTAAAAGGATAATAAAGGACTATTATGAATAATGCTATGTCCACAAACTTGATAACCTAGATGAAACGGACCAATTCCTTAAAAGACACAATCTGCTAAAACTCACACAAGAAGAAATGGACAATCTGAAAAGGCCTGTATCTTTTAAACAGATTGACTCAACAATTAACAACTTTCCAAAACAGAAAGCACCAGGCCCAGATGTGTTCATTGCTGAATTCTACCAAACATTTAAGGAATAAACTATACAAATTTTCTTCAGTCTCCTCTAGAGGACAGAAGCAGAGAGAAAACTTCTAACTTATTCTGTGAGGCCAACATTACTCAAATACCCAAACCAGAGAAAGACATTACAAGAAAATATGACTACAAACCATTCTCTCTGATGAACATTAATGCAAAAATCCCCAACAAAATATTAGTAAATCAAATCCAACAGTGTATAAAAAGTTATACACCACAACCAAGTGGGATTTATTTCAAGTATGCCAGGCTTGTTCAACATTCAAAAATAAATGAATGCAATCCATCACATCAGCAGGCTAAAGAAGAAAAATCTCATGATCATATCAATAGATAAAGAAAAAGCACTTGACAAAATCTTGCATGAATTCATGATAAAAACTTTCAGCAAACTAAGAGTATATGGGAACTTCATTAACTTGATAAACAACATCTACAAAATACCTACAGTTAACACTAAATGGTGAAAAGCTCAAAGCTTTTCTGCTAAAATCAAGAACAAAGCAATGACATGCCCCACTCTCACCACTCTTTTTCAACATTGTACTGGATACACTAGCTAATGCAATAAGATAAGAAAAGGAAATAAAAGTCATAGAGATCAGGAAGGAAAAAAGAAAACTGTTTGCAGTTGACATGATCATCTATGTAGAAAATCCAAAAGAAATAACAAAAAACTCTAAGAATAAATTATAGCAAAATTTCAGGATACAAGGTTAATACACAGTCATCATCTGTTTACTATATACCAGAAATAAACATGTAGGGTTTGAAATTAAAAACACAATGCCATTTACATTAGTACCTCCCCAAATTAAATACATAGGTATAAATCTAACAAAATATGTGAAAGATCTACATGAGAAAAATTATAAAATTCTGATTAATGAAATCAAAGAACAACTAAATGGGTATTTATTGTAAAGATGATATAATTTCTTCCCAACTTGATCTATATATTTAATGCAATCCCAATCAAAATCCCAGCAAATCCCACAAAATTATTGTGGATGTCAACAATCTGATTCTAAAGTTTATATGGAGAGGCAAAAAACCCCAAATAGCCAGCATAATACTGAAGAAGAACAATGTTGATGGACCAACAGTACCTAACTCCAAGATACACTATAAAGCTATGGGTAATCAAGATGTAGTATTGGTGAAAGAACAGATTAAAAGATCAATGGAACAGAGCAGAGAGTCCAGTAACAGACCCATCTAAATCTAGTCAATTTATTTTTAACAAAGGAGCAAAGACACAAACATTCTTCTCAGGTGCACATGAAATAGTCTCCAGGATGAATCACATGTTAGGCCACAAAACAGTCTTAATAAGTTTAAGAATACTGAAGTCATACCAAGCATATTTTCAGACCAGAATGGTATGAAACTAGAAATTAGTCACATGAAGAAAACTAGAAAATTCACAAATATGTGGAAATGACATATGCTACTGAACAACCAATAGGTCAACAAAGAACTTGAAAGAGAAATAAATTCCTTTAGAGAAAGTAAAATGGAAATATAAAATACTGAAATTTATGGTATGCAGCAGAAGCAGTTCTAAGAGGGAAGCTAAGAGCAATAAATGCCTACCTCAAGGAATAAGAAAAATCTCAAATAAACAACCTAACTTTATAGTCCAAGGAACTTAAAAAAGAACTAACAAGGCCTGAAGTTAGGAGAAGGAAAGAAACAACAAAGATCAGAGCAGAAATAAATGAATTAGAGACTAAAAAGACAATTAAAAAGATCAGAGAAACCAAGAGCTGGTTCTTTGAAAAGATAAACAAAATTGACAAACATTTAGCTAGAATCACCAAAAAAAAGAGCACTAAATAAAGCAACAAGAAAAACCAAACAGAAATGAAAGAGGAGACAGTACAAGTGATACCTCAGAAATACAAAGTATCATATGAGACTACTACAAACAACTGTAAGTCAACAAACTGGACAACCTAAGAGATATGGATAAATTCCTAAAAACATACAAGTATCCAAGACTGAGTCATGAAGAAATAGAAAATATGAACAGACTGTTTACCAGTAAGGAGTTTGAATCAGTAAACAAAAGCCTCCCAACAGACACAGGTCCAGGACCAGATGAACTCTACCAAGCATTCAAAGAATTAATACCAATCCTCAAACACCCAAAATATTAAAGAAGAGGGAATACTTACAAACTCATTTTACAAGGCCAGCATTACCCTGACACCAAAACCACAACACTACAAGAAAAGAAAATTATGGGCCAATATCCCTGATAAACATAAACGCAAAAATCCTCAACACCATATTAATAGAATTCAACAATACCTTAAGAGGAATCATATACCATGGTCAAATGGGATTTATTCTAGGGATACAAGGATGGTTCAGTATCCAATACACCAATCAGTGTGATATACCACATTTACCAAATGAAGGATAAAAAGTATTCCATCATCTCACTAGATGCAGAAAACATATGACAAAGTTCAACATTAGTTATGATAAAAATTCTCAACAAAGTGGTATAGAGGGAACATACCTCAGTGTAATAAAGGTCACACATGACAAGCCCATAACATCATACTGAACAATGAAAAGCTGACGTTTTCCTCTAAGATCAGGAACAAAACAAACACAACATTTACCATTTTTATTCAACACAGTATTGGAAGTCCTAGCTACAACAGTTAGGCAAGAAAAAGAAATACAAGTAATCCAAATTGGAAAGGAAGAAGTAAAACTGTCATTTGCACATGATACATAGAAAACCCTAAAGACCACCAAAAAATTCTTAAAGTGAATTCAGCAAAGGCTGAGGATATAAAATCAATATACAAAAAAATGTTGTATTTCTACACACTAATAATGAACTATCATAAAGAAAAATTAAGAAAACAATACCATTTATAATTGCATCAAAAAGAATAAAATACCCAAGAATAAATATCACCACAAAAGTGAAAGGCCTGTACACTGAAAACTCTTAAGACACTGACAAAAGAAACTAAAGAAGACACAAATAAACGGAAAGATAATCAGTTCATGGACTGGAAGAATTAATATTGTTAAAATGCCCATACTATCCAAAGCAATATACAGGTTCAGTGCAATCCTTACCAAAATTCTAACGGCATTTCTTACAAAAAGAACAACCCTAAAATCTGTATGGAAGCACAAAAGAATCCAAATAGTCAATGAAATCTTGAGAAAGAACAAACCTGGAGGCATCATGCTCCTTGATTTCAAACTATATCACAAAGCTATAGTAATCAAAACTGTATGATACTAGCATAAAAACCAACATACATATCAATGAAAGAGAGCCCAAAATAAACCCATGCATATATTGCTAATTTATGACAAGACTATATAATGGGAGAAAGGGGAGTCTCCTCAAAAAACAGTGTTTGGAAAACTGGACAGTCACGTGCAAAGGAGTAAACACTGGACCACTATCTAATACCAAATACAAATATTAAAATTCAAAATGGATTAAAAACTTGAATGTAAGACCTGAAACCATAAAACTCTTTAAGGAAAAAATAAGAGGCAATAAGCTCCTTGCCATCCATACTGCTGACTGTTTTTTGAATCGGACACCAAAAGCAAAGGCAGCAAAAACAAAAAGAAGTGAGAATACAACAAACTAAGAAGCTTCTGCACAACAAAGAAAATCATCAACAAAATGAAAAGACAACCTACTGAATAAGAGAAAATATTTGCAAAACATATATCTGATAAGGAGTTAATATCCAAAATATATAAACAACTCATACAGTTCAATAGCAAAACCTCACACAATTCAATTAAAAATGGCAGAGGATCTGAATATTTTTCCAAAGAAGACATACAGATGGCCAACTGATACATGAAAAGATACTGAACAACACTATTCCATATCCATGGATACAGAGAGCCAATCATATATGGAATCTTAAAACAAAACAAAACCCCACCAAACTTATAGAGAACAAGTTGGTAGTTACCAGAGATGGGGGGTGAAGGGGGTCCAAGAGGGGAAGGGGGTCAAAAGGCACAAATTTCCAGTTATAAATAAATCATGGGGATTGAATGTACAGTATGGTGACTACAGTTAATATATTACATATTTGAAAGTAGCTAAGACAGAAAGTTTTCATCACAAGGGAAAAAATTCTGTAATTATGTAAGGTGATGGATGTTAACTAGATTTACTATGGTGATCATTTTACAGTATATGTAAATATCAAATCATTATGCTGTACACCTAAAACTAATATAATGTTATATGCCAATTACACCTCATTTAAAAAAAGAGCAAAAGCAATACGATAATCTTTTCAACAAATAGTTCTGAAATAGTGCTTTTCAACAACTTGAAATCCATAAGCAAAAAAGTGAATATAGACACAGACTTTAAAACCTTTTGCAAACTAATTCAGAATGGATCATAAACATAAATGTGAAACACAAAACTATAAAACTCCCAAAAGATACCATAGGAAAAAACCTAGTATAATCTTGGGTTTGGCAATGACTTTAGAGGTAACATCAAAGGCATGATCAATGAAAGGAATAATTGATAAGTTGGACTTTGTTAAATAAAAACTTGTGTTCTGTGAAAAACAATGTCAAGAGAATGAGAAGGAAAGCTTCAGCTGAGAGAAAGTATTTGCAAAAGACACATTTGATAAAGGACTGCTACCATACATATAGAACTCTTAAATCTCAACAATAAGGATGGGGCTTCCCTATTGGCCCAGTGGTTAGGACTCTGCACTTCCACTGCAGGGGGTGTGGGTTTGATCTCTGGTTGGGGAACTAAGATCTCACATGCTGCTCAGTGCAGCAAAAAACAAACAAACAAAAACTCAACAATAAGGAAACAAACAACCAAATTAAAAAACAGGCCAAAGACCTTAACAGACATCTCACCAAAGATATACAGATAGCAAACAAAAAACCTATAAAGAGATGCTGCACATCGTATGACATCAGCGAAATGCAAATTAAAACAACAAGCGTATACCACCACACATCTATATTACTGGCCCAAATCTGGATCACTGACAACACCAAATACTGACAAGGGTGTGACGCAAAAGGAACTCTCATTCATTGCTGGTGGGAATGAAAAGGGACAGAGTCACTTTGGAAGACAATTTGGCAGTCTCTTGAAAACTTACGTCCACACAAAAACCTGCACATGGATTTTTACAGCAGCTTTATTCACAACTGCCATGACTTGGAAGCAACCAAGATATCCTTCAGTAGGTTAATGGATAAATAAACTGTGGTACATCCAGACAAAGGAATATTACTCATTGCTAAAAAGAATTGAGGTACCAAGCCATGGAAAGACATGAAGGAATCTTAAGCATTTTAAGTAAAAGATGGCAATCTGAAAAAACCTACATACTATATGATTCCAGCTATGTGGCTTTTTGGAAAAGGCACAGCTATGGAGACAGCAAAAAGACAGTGGTTGCTTGGAGTGGTGGGGGGGATGAGGGGAAAATGAATAGGTGGAGCACAGAGGATTTTTATGGCAGTGAAACTATTCTGTGTGATAATATAATGATGACTATATGTCATTATATATTTTCCAAACCCATCAAATGCACACCAACAAGAGTGAACTCTTAGGTGAGCTGTGGACTTTGGGTGATTATGGCGTGTCAGTGGAGGTTCATTAGTTGAAACAAATATGCCACTCTGGTGGGGCGTGCTGACCACAGGAAAGGCTACGTCTGTAGGGAAGCAGGGAGTATATGGGGAATCGCTGTACCGTCCTCTCAATTTTGCTGGAAAGCAATCTTAAACATTTTTGGAAACCACCAAGAAAAGTAAATTGTTGCAAGTTTATTCTCAGAGTGCTTAGAAAAGAGCCTGAAAAATTAAGCCTGAAGTAGAATGAATACTCATTGCTTGTATTTCAAATGTGAAGACAGAAAAGCATGGTATAGCAGAAAGTCCAGCTTTCAAACAAGAATTGTTGTGTCTGTGACAGAGCTCCAATCTAATTATGCCCTAGCCACTGATTTTTCTATCACCACTTCCCCTTTGTTTCAGAGACAGCATCCACGACCTTCTGTCCATGTGGTGGAGGAAGAAATTGCTTCCCAGAAAGGCTTAGCCCACTGCATTTTACTAGATAAAGAAAAAACAAAAAGCCATTCGACTCTGACAAGCCGATTATTGTCTATGGAGGAGCAAAATGCCTCCCTTAGGACTGCAAGGTACAATATGTTCAAACCTTTAACCATTGCTCTGCCATGAGCTGCTATACGTGCTCATACATAGAGCTGCACACAACTCTCTCCTCTGAGCAGTCACATGCATAACTGAAAGTACAAGCCTCCAAGAAGCCCTGTCTGGCTGTAGCTTTAAATGCATATAAAGTAAAATTAAAAGAATGATGAAATAGTCTCCCCTTTTCACTTTTGCAATTATCTAGGTAAAAATTAAAAGGGAGGAAAAGAAAGACTGAAGAGGGAATAGGCAAATTACTGAATCTAACATGATGCCTTAGAGAACATATGTAGACATCTAGACCCCAGAAAATTTTAGAGTAACTACTTTTACTGTTCCCTTTCAACACCGTTTAAGTGGACTGCAGTCTCTTCCTTAATCCCAAGAAATACCTGAAACTGAATAAACGTTAACACAGTGAAAAAAATTAATGCACACAGATTGCCACCATGTAAAAAAAAAAAAAAAATGATGCTCACTTAACTGACAAATGTCTGTAATATTATTTGCCCACTCTGGTATTATACAGTTATCTCCACCTACACACCACAACAGATCTTTAAAACAATCTCAACAACTCTCTTCACTTGAGTCAAATAACCTATGGCAGTGAAAGATTTTTGTTGCTGTTGTTGTTTTCGTCAGTAAGCTTAAGAACGGAGATACAAAAAGGAGGTAACTGAGGTTAGCATTAAAATGTAGGGCCTTTTTCTTTAAAAAAAAAAAAAAATCATCTATCCTGCTAAGCTGTCACTGTCTACCTGATAACCTCTTAGGAGCCAAGTTTGCAGTTTCTGTTTGATAGGTTGTTGCTCTGAATCACCTCTCCTTTGTATTTACAATTTTACAGAAACTCTTGGCAGGAGACAAACAGACACACACACACACACACACACACGCACACAACTTGTGTGTGCATTGTCAGAGGTATCCAACAAAATAAACAAATGAGATCTCTGGACATCCAGAGTTATCATTTTGATAGTTTGTGACCTTGCCCAATAAGGAAGGCTTTCTCAGCTCTGAAGCCAAGAATTTGACTTCATTGTCAGAGATAGAAAAGAAAAGACTCCAGTCAGACATATCCTGCAGCTGAATGTAGAATTAGTTTCACACAGTCCACAGTTATATAATGAATCACTATCAGAATCAAGAAGGAAATGTACATTTTAAGCAACTTTCCAGTAAAGGATGAAGACATTCAGACAAAACATACAAAGAATACCTTTGCTAAAAACATCAACTATAGAGTCGGACACGACTGAGCGACTGATCTGATCTGATCTGATCTGATAAGACTCTCCAATCTCTTTTGATCCTTTATGTGTTCATGTACATATTTTTTAAATCACAAATTATTTCACATAAATATTTCCATGTATCTACTTGGTTATGTGATTCCACTTCCAATGATAAAATGTCTACTGCATCAACACACCACAGTTCATAAGAGAAAAGGAAAAAGTAGATCCATGGAAGTGTTACGAAGTCAAAGAAGGAAAGAATGTGAGATCTGAGTGGAGACGAATTCTATTAGTCAACAAGTTAAGACCTTCCATGCAATCATACCTCCAGAAAGTCAGAAAATAAATGCGCTATCAACCACCAGGCAGATCACATATCTCGCTACACTGGCAAGTAAGTATTAGTCGCTCAGTCGTGCCCGACTCTTGGCGACCCCAGGACTGCAGCCCGCCAGGCTCCATTGTCCATGTGATTTTCCAGGCAAGGACACTGGAGTGGGTTGCCATTTCCTTCTCCAGGGGATCTTCCCAACCCAGGGTTCGAACCCGGGTCTCCGGTACTGCAGGCAGATTCTTTACTGACTGATACTACACTGGTAATACACTCCAAATCAAACTGTAATTCCACCTTAGTCATGTTTCCTCTTGCTACCAATCAGTATTACAGCCACAATAACAAAAGCCCCACTGCTACATGGCACTATATAAAGCAAGACACCCAGATACCATCCTCTGCATCTTACAGCCATAAAACTAAGAAGGGAAAGAAGGGAATATAAAACAGGAAGTGACTAAGTCTACGATTCACAAAGATGACACCACAGTGTATCTTTGGGCCTATTAGTGGGGAAGGCTGAAGCTATGGTTTTTAGGTCACAGTTTTCTAGTTCTATCTACATTTCTGGTTAGTCAAGAATTGGTTTTCTTGCCCATCCTAAAATCATGCCCCTGCTACTAAACAGTGGCTGTTTGCCTCACAGAGAGTTAGATACATCTCAGCAGCATTCCCAGGCAGATAAAAAAATGCAGATTAATAAGGCTGTGGCAGTTGCAGAGATGGCTCTTCATTTTAGTAAGAACTCTTATCTCTTCATACAGGCAGAGCTCAGCTGTTGATCCAGCTCTCTCTGGTATGGCAGCCAGATGTCTGTCTAGATCAGTAACAAACTACAGCTAGGACTTAAACTTAAGAGACTGCATTTGGAGCAGTGCAAAAAACCCCACCACTTCTTTTCTTGTTCTGTGCTAGGTGTGCATATTTACATGTTTATGGGAAAGAATAAGGCAGCAATTTACCCTAGAAAAAGTGGTCTGAAGTCTGTCTGGCCTTATAGGTCCATCACAAAGTACTATATGACCTTGTACAAGTTATTTAACCTCTCTGAGCCTTAATTTTCTCCTCTGTATTGTAAAATGAAGATAATATTATACTGTCCCTCAGGGGATTTCTAGGCTAAATAAAATAATATCTGTAAACTACTTCTGCACAGTATGTAAGAGCTCAGTTAGCTTTAGTTATTATTATTCTGCTGTTATTAGACATGGATAAAGTTAAACCATTTTCTTTGCTTTTCTTCTCTCCCATTTCCCCCATATGATCTCCACATAATTCCTGTACATTATATAAACACAATATTTCCTCTAAGTTGTAGATGTATGTATGCATACATACAATGTTGGTCTGCACTAACTGATGTTAACTCTAAACATTATTCTATAGAGCCTACCCTAGGTTAGTGTTCATTTTTACCATTAAGTCATCTCAGTTCAACAAGTAAGCAAATTAAGTAAGTACTGAGGCCAAGAATCAGAGAGGGCAATGGCACCCCACTCCAGTACTCTTGCCTGCAAGTCCCATGGATGGAGGAGCATGGTGGGCTGCAGTTCATGGGGTCGCTAGGAGTCGGACTGAGTGACTTCACTTTCACTTTTCACTTTCATGCATTGGAGAAGGCAATGGCAACCCACTCCAGTGTTCTTGCCTGGAGAATCCCAGGGACGGGGGAGCCTGCTGGGCTGCTGTCTATGGGGTCGCACAGAGTCGGACACGACTGAAGCAACTTAGCAGCAGCAGCAGAGGCCAAGAATGAATCTCATATATAGCCAAATCTAAAAGGTAAAGAGTTAGTATCTCTATGAAAAGAGATCTTACCTAATACTATGGAGTTAACATTCTAAGTGACAGGAAACTTGAATCCCAGAACTAAAGAAATCATGTCACTCCATTTCTCCCATATTTTATCAATCTAAAATGTCCATGGGAATTCCCTAGTGGTCCAGTGGTTAGGATTCCACGCTTTCCCTGCCAAGGACACAGGTTCAATTCCTGGTCAGGGAATTAACATCCTGCAAGCCTGGAGGCACAGCCAAAATAAATAAGGCAATGGCAGCCCACTCCAGTACTCTCGCCTGGAAAATCCCATGGACGGAGGAGCCTGGTAGGCTGCAGTCCATGGGATCACTAAGAGTCAGACACGACTAGGTGACTTCCCTTTCACTTTTCACTTTCATGCATTGGAGAAGGAAATGGCAACCCACTCCAGTGTTCTTGCCTGGAGAATCCCAGGGACAGGGGAGCCTGGTGGGCTGCCATCTATGGGGTCACACAGAGTCGGACATGACTGAAGTGACTTAGCAGTAGCAGTAGCAGTAATAAGAAATAAAATTTCCAAACCAGGACAAGCAGGAAATGTCTCTATCAAAAAAGAATTAAGTTGTTTCTAATGTTTATTGGTGCCCTTAAAATTTATGGTGGTGGTGGTTTAGTCGCTAAGTCGTGTCCAACTCCTTGCAACTCCATGGACTATAGCCTGCCAGGCTCCTTTGTCCATGGGATTTTTCAGGCAAGAATACTGGAGTGGGTTGCCATTTTCTTCTCCAACGGATCTTCCCAGCCCAAGGATCAAACCCAGGTCTCCAGCATTGCAGGCAGATTCTTTATCGACTAAGGCCACCAGGGAAGCCTTAAGATTTATACTTCTTGGGAATTCCCTGGCAGTCCAGTGGCTAGGACTTGGTGCTATCATTGCTGGGGCCAGGGTTCAATCCCTGGTTGAGGAACTAAGACTCTGCAAGCCATGCATCATGACCCCCCCACATCCCCCACACACAATTTTTACTTCTCAACTAGTATCTAGCAGAAGGAAGTCAAGATAGCCCAAACAAAGCTAACAAGTAAATCTGTTTGTTTTTGACATCCTCATAAGTTGCCACGTCTCCTTTGCTCAGGGGCCATTCCTCCTAAGCCAGTTCTCATCTGCTCTGTCGTGTCTTTGTGACTCTTTGTGGCCCCATGGACTGTAGCTGGTTGGGTTCCTCTGTCCATGGGATTTTCTAGGGAAGAATACTGGAGTGGGTTGCCATTTCCTAATCCAGGGGATCTCCCTGACGCAGGGATCGAACCCACATCTCTTATATTTCCTGAATTGGCAGGCGAGTTCTTTACCACTAGCACCACCACGGAAGCCAGTTCTTATCTACTAAACCTTAACCCAAATAAAAACATCTATTACCTTATGTGGGCTTCCCTTCTGGCTCAGCTGGTAAAAGAATCCGCCTGCAATGTGGGAGACCTAGGTTTGATCCCTGGGTTGGGAACCCCTGGAGAAGGGAAAGGCTACCCACTCCAGTATTCTAGCCTGGAGAATTCCATGGACTGTATAGTCTATGGGGTCACAAAGAGTCGGACACGACTTAGTGACTTTCACTTTATTACTTTATGTAGCCAATATTACAACTGTGTTTGTTAAACTAAGTGTGATTGTCAGCTCCCATTTTTTAAAATAATATTTACTTACATGAATAATTAATTTAAAAGTACAGGAGTTTATTTACACTGATTTTTTTCAATCACAAATAAGGCTGCCAATGGGAGAGGAGAGACTTTATTGCTCTCAGCTTCAACAAATGAAAAGGAATCATAGGTTTTACTTCCTCTCACCTTGCCCAGCCCTAATACTTTGACTCCCCAAACAGTCCATTCAGCGTTCATCCAGTTCTTGTTCCCAATACGTAGAATCAGTAAATATGTCACCAGGCAAGCCAAGTCTTGAACATCAGAGAGACTCCCAGTACAGCTGGCCATGTAAAGCTCCCTAGATTTGATTCTTGTACTTTGAGAAAGACCTCAGAGCTATGACTTGACATGGCTTAATCGTCTCTCCTCCATTTCCCAGCTATTCCAAATTATATGGTTATCTGCTCACGACTTCAAAAAAAAAAAAAAAAAAAATCAGAGGAAGGCGTGATTCTATACGATACTCTGGGCTTAGACGGTAAAGAGTCTGCCTGCAATGCAGATGACCTGGGTTCGATCCCTGGGCTGGGAAGATCACCTGGAGAAGCGAAAGGCTACCCCTCCAATATACCTGCTGGAGAACTCCACGGACAGAGGAGCTTGGCGGGCTACAGTCCATGGGGTTCGAAAGAGTAAGACAGGGCTGAGCGACTAACACTTACACATTTTCACTTTGACATGAAGACAGTAAAACAATCAGTAATTAGCAGAGTCTGAGATGGGGTAGTGGATCAATAGGTGGAATAACGGGTTTTTTAGGGCAGTGAAACTATTCTATTTGACATGGTAAATGGAAGATACATGTTATTATATATTTGTCAAAACCCTAATGTAAACTCTGAACTTTGGTTAAATAAGAATGTATCAATATTGGCTCATTAGTTGTAACAAATCTACCCCACTAATACAAGATGTGGAAAGCTGGGGGTGGAACAAGGTGGGGGTATATGCTTACTCTCTTCTCAATTTTTCTGTAAATATAAAACTGCTCTAAAAAAATAAAGCCTATTTATTTTTCTTAATTAGAGGAAACATTGGTTAATAATCCCTGTCAGGTACAATGGCTAATAAGAGCCAAGATAAGCAGTAAAAGAGGAAGGCAAAAACATAAAAAAATTAAGACTATAGGGCTTGATTTCAAACTGGAGAGGACAATAACTAAAGACAAGGAAGAGACTTGAGAAAGACAACTCTTGCAGCACTTTCATAGTGACTGGTGTGCAAAACACTAAAGCAAATGTTATCTCCCTCAGAGAGAGAGAAGAGAAGCCAAGCTTATACAGAGGACTGAGATACTCAGCAGAAAAACCACCACCATTAAGCCTCTGGCATACTTATGAGTGTCACCCTGATGTCTCTCCCTGTGGCTAAGAAATTAGAGCTCGTCACTGTAACTGAGTCTGCAGCCTGTGCTGGTGCCAATCTTTATAGTAGCTTGAGGTATTTTTCAGGAAAAATCAAGGGGTAATTGACCAGTATAGAAAGAGGATCTGACCCTTGGGAGGAGAAAAGAGGCGTTCCTTTTGCCATTGGATGATTCTCTCCGGAATAACATAAACGGCTCTCAGAGAGATTATGTATTTGATAAGCAGAGCTGCAACACTGACAGCCAATCTGCTGAATGCCGAACAGAGTACTCAGCTTTCTACAATGACTCAAAGGACACAGCAAAGCTGCACATTTATTCTGCTGACTTTCCTTGCAGAGCTCCTTAAGTTTTTCAAAGGCAAAAAAGGAAGAACTCTCTCCTTCCAATCCAAGGAACTGCAAATTTCACCTGGGATCTAAAGACAGGACCAGGTGTGTCCCAATTCTGACATCATCAATGGGAACAAGAAGATTTAAAAGCTGGAATGATGGCTGGCAATTTTAGTCTTTGGAGCAGAAGTTGGTTCAGCTCTTCAATCTGCCAGCAGAATCGGCAGCCACACAGGGCACATGGTGTGCCAGACTGGGAATGGGCTAATTTCACAAAGTTATTTCTCATTCCCTCTGTACTTTCACATGACGATTGCAAATAGTCCAGATTCTTACCAAAGCACAATCTTAGGTAGCATGTTTCACTGCACAAATAAACTTGAAAGTAAAAACACAAAGAGATAAATCCCCAAACTTCCATCTTTTCTCCATGATGCTTTCCTTCTTGAAATCCTTTCCTTAACCTGATAATTTTATGTGAAGACTTAAAAAGCAAAATCTATCTACAATAAACTATTGATAGCAGCATTTCTCACTCACAATTTGTATGTCACTTCTTCGAGATGAGATTTTTAAAAGAGAAAAGCTTTCTATATATCCTAACTGGGATGTAACAGCCACATGTGATAATTTATAGGACTTCCCTCTGTGGTTAAATAGACAAAAGAAAATTAAGCTGAAGAGTTAAAAGATACCCAATTTTAAAAAAACCTTTTTTATGTTACCTTATGGTAAGACAAGGTTAAAAACATTAATGTTTAGAGGTAATTAGTTTTATTTTGGTTTTCAAAAACATGCATTATTGTACTGAGCAAGGACCCTAGAACAGATACTGGAGGAAGGAGACTAGTAATGACAAGATATAGAATAGAAAATTACAAGCAGGCTAAACCAGAATAATATGTTCCCCCAAACAAAATACATAACCCTTTTTAGAAAAACGAAGAGGATAAAAATTAAAATGTTTTGCTCTATAAATAATATGGACAAACAACATATGCCTTAAATTTTAGACATAACCCAAAGTCTAAAATTTTAGCTAAATGCTAAGCATTTACTAACACTTGCAACTATAACTTTTTCAAAGGGATTTATCACTTAGTTATAAAGACAATTAAGACTGAAACCTGGCCATGACCAAACTTCAGCTGAAGGGGCTTTTCTTGTATTATAAAGTCCAATTTAAAAGGGGCATTTTGTTTCATTTAAGTTACCAGCATAAAGTTAAAAAGCTTAAGTTTGCCCAGTTACACCCTTTGAGCAGAACACTGAAGTTCTCTTTCTTCTCCTATGAAAAAGCATTCAAAGAACATCTCTTGCACCTTGTTCATAATGCACAATTTATCAGCATTTTGTTTCCTTTCTAAATGGCTGGGAGGGAAGAAGAGCTCCACAGCCACTGTGCGTGGTTAGTAATGGCGCTTTTACTTGTCATTGTACAAAGCCTGTTAAATATTTACAACACAGACAGCAATAGCTAGTCCTAAACACCCAGTTGTGAGTTTGAATTTTTTTAGAAATAAATCTATGACAAGTTTTCTCCAGCAAAACGCCAGAAGACTCTCCTAACAGCTTCAAGAGACCCAGCGGGTCCAGAGGAGCAGTTATAGGCCATCTGGTGATTACTTATTATTATTTATACAGCACTGTAGATGTACACACAGATGTGTTATGAATCCACATACCGGGTAGGCCTTAACAAGGGTTTCAGACAAAATGCAACTGCTGAGCAAGTCAATCTGCATTAAAGAAACATGCTAACCAGACAGAGGGAGCACACTGACTGTTCTTCAATCTGCCTCATTAGCTGGAGGGGTATTTGATAAAAGAATGAAGAATTCTATATAATGCTGACAATATCTTGTAAGTTAACAGCCTAGCAATACGTATGTGGTTTTGCAGGGGTGGCAAAAGAGGGATGAATGAAAGACAGGCTCTCCGATCTAGAAGGCAGTATATAAACTCAGCAGTTTGTAAAAGAAGGGACTAGGAAAGAGCCCCTTCTCCTGACTACGGATGAACTGAGATGCAAAGATAGAGGATTTTTTTCCACCAGGAATATTCAGAGAACAGTTTCTGGGCTCCCATTCCAAATATTAAGTCATATCCAAGGAAAAACAAGAGTGAGTAACTGAAAATTTTCACCTTAATTTCTTGAATATAGCTCCAATTAGGTTCATACAACAGTCTCTCTTTTTGGCACACTGGAACAGGGATGCTTTTAACCTACTATGCTCTTAGTAACATAATAACAAATACAACACAAAAAACTAAAATAACCAACCACTTGTTTCTAAGGGCAAGTGTCAAGAGTGCCAGATCTGACATGAAAAAACTAGGGTTTAATTTCTTGCTCTTAACATGTCTACATTTTTTTCATCCCAGTCCCAGTTTTCTTCTTTACTATGTATAACAGTGGTCTACTTCTATTACAAGATTACATAAAACTGCAGCATTCTCAGAGTGGACTGAAAGTTACTGTAAAATCAACATATTATTACAAAAAACAAGGTTAGCATTTGGCCTAATTGTGTATAATGCAGTGTATTTTCAGCAGCCTGACAGCATGCAGGCACTCTTACCAGATGGGAACTGGATGAATTATTGAATGAAATATGAATTATTAAATAAAAATTTGAATTTTTTTAAACTCTTGGCAGGGGGTGAGAAAAAAAGGCTTATTTGTTTGCCTGAAACCGTCCTCACCTGTCGAAGCATGTAAAGATAGCACATATCACCACAAATGGTATTTATGTACCAGAGCCATTTTTTCCTATATTATTCTCTAATTCAAGATGCTCCTCTAACATAAAGAATTAGTAACAGCACCAGTCATTCTTCCCTGCTTTTCTTTTGTGCCAATGCCAGTTAATAGGAAAACTTGCCAAAGGGACAGAATTAAAAATCCAGAGTCCCATAGTACCAGTAGGGCCCACTTAATGGGAGGGCTGGGATAACAGGAATAATCTCTATAGATGTGGGTTATATAGGCAATAAAATACACACCTTTGTAGCATGCCAGCATTTAACCAATCATAGAAGCTATTTGTTGCCTCATATATTACAAAGCAATAGAGATTTAAGGGATAATGTTCATGGAGGCAGAGGATACAAAGCAATAAACAGCACTGGAGGTTGGTTAAATGCCAAGTGAAGCCAGGACTACAGCACCATAAACATTATTCCTATTATACGACAAGATAAGGAGGTAAAGAAGCAGCCCTCCATCCCACCACAACTAAGGCTCTACTGCTACCCTTGGCCTCAGAAAGGGAAAGCAAGCCCTGGAGGTCTATGAGCTAGTTATACATTTCATGTCTCAGAAAGATATGAACAGAATCTCAACCTGTACCTAAATGTTCTCTGGGAGAAGAAAAGATCTGGTAGTAGATATCCTCAAGGGGGAAAAAAAATACAGCTCCTCAGGGTCACAACGGACAGAGAAACAATCAAAGCATTTTTCCTTTAAAGGACAAAATTGATACTGAGTGGTTATGATAGAAACCTTTCTCAATGGCTAATAATGGGATGATACTAATTGTCCATTAATAGTATCTTCTCAGAGGAAATGTGTTCCTGTTCTTAAGGAAATAGACATTCTAAGTAAAAAGCTTATACAACCAGCTCAAAGACTTGATTATGGTAACCGGAAAGGCTACTTAAATCTGCATAATTTGTACTGCAAACCAGTGCCATGTGCCTGAGAGGGAGGTATAGGAATATAGAAATTGTTGACACTTGGTAAAAAAAATCGGACTAGGAACTACCTGGCATCCAGTGGTTAGGACTCCATGCTTTCAGTGCCAAGAGCCCAAGTTCAATCTCTGGTTGGGGAACTAAAATCCCACAGCCATGGGAAAGAAAAAAAAAAGTCGTGGACAGAAAGTATCCAAAAGGTTAGGTTATCTAACCGTATCCACGTGAAGTAACACCTCAAATTCAAGATTACTGACACAGACACAGTAGTAATTTTTCCTGCTTCCACATGCAATAAGAACAATTTTATAATCCACTTTCAAGTAAAAGTGCCCCTCAAAGCTTTAAAAACGTATGACTTCCTAGATTTAGAATCAAACTGTATTCCTATTATTTTAATAACACAGAGGCAAAGCTATTTACAGTTACAGAATTTTAAAATAGATGCTATCTTATAAACATTTCTAAGACCCATACACCTCAAATTCAACCAGCCGTTTACCACAGAGTAGTATCTGGGGCTCTGTTGCCTTAACAACACTAACCCATTCTCTAAAGGCAGTTCTACTAACTATTACTGTTACCACATTCCAGAGAGAGATATTAGCAGGGATATTACTTTCCCCAAGTTCCTCTTCCTGAGGGTGATGAGGGCTCAGGGGAAACAGAGACTACAGGAGAAGAGGAATGAGAGAGCTCAGAAAACCCGATCACCTGTCTTTTCAGATAAGAATGCAAAGAACACAACCTTCAGCAACCATCTTTTTTTAAAAAGTACATGTAGCGTATTTAGAACTCAGCTGTGTCACATCAGACTTACTGTTGGGAAGTGGATCATGAACAGAATCCAAAAATAACAGCCATTAAAGACCTAGCAACCAAAACATGTTTACGTATCCATTGAAGGCCCGGTGGTTTTGATTATATGGTGGACAGCATAATCCGCTAGTCTATTTTAGGTGAATTTTCCTTTCACCTCCCCTTAATATTAAAGTGTAAGATGATTTCTGAGTTTAGGGGTATACAGGGTAAAACCTGGGCAGAGAACAAATATGTAAATAATTACAAGATTCCTACAGGTTTTGCTTTATGCATAGATCTCTTGAAATATAATTTGCTTTCATTCCTGCTTCCTCTAACTGGTAGAAGCCACTGATTTTTGAGGTTTCTATGGTTGCTGAGTAGTAAACATGCCTTGCGTAAATTACCATGGTCCTTATTACCTCTCCTGGGACTTATATAACCTTTTTATTATTCTTCCATTTCTGGAGTAACGACTTTGAATCAATGATGATCGATTATAAATAGACTTGAAGGCCTCAAGGAGGCTCCAGAATGAAACCGTTTTCAGGGCATATAAGGAAGCTGGAACAACAAGCCAAGGGTAGTTCACTTTACCAAATTTATCTTCTCTGCCAGATTTTCACTATTTTATATAACATAAAGTAATCACAGTAAATCTTATAGAGACTTCTCTAGAGTTATTACTAGATATTGGGGGAAACTTGAAAGGAGACTAAACATAACTAAAGAACTGCAGTCTCACATGATTATAAGGCTTTGGACATGCAAAGGAGGTAAAGGATGAATCACGCTACCCCAAAGCCTTAAGTTACAGCTTTTTATCCTTTTTTTCTATGAAACAAGTAACTCGAATCCAAAAGAAGGTAGCAATCTCCCTCAGTTCGACATTCACTGAGGGGAAAAAAAAGCCTTCAGAACCTATGCCAGAGGTTACAGGAATCCTAATAACCCAAATACCAACAAACAATTTCAGAAATGGGAAGGAGGAGTAAGAGAAGGAAAAGGCTTATGGTAAACAGAACCCGACAACACAAGAAAGAACTAAAGTAAAGAGTCTCTGTTTTCCTACCTCTAGTTCAAAAATAATGCAAAACAAAAACAAAACCCTTCTGGGATCTCACAAATCTCAGTGAAAACTACTTTTTTCTGATGAGACAGCCTGAAGAAACCCTACTGCTATATTTTCTTTCTTAGAGAGTTTAAGAGATGCTCTTCCTATGTATTCCTTTATTTTTATCTTCCATTTTCATTTATTTAAGTCCTTGTCTGGGTAGTCTAAGCATACAACATCTAAGTGGGGGCACTGAGCAGCTTAAACAGTCAGTGAAGAAAAATCTTTTCATCAAAAGTGCAGACTCTTAAAGTGAGAGAAGTATTGAAAAAACAAAAAGGTACCAGGTTTCAATCATGGGAGTCACAGTAAGTACAATTACCAACAAATTCACACACAAAAATTTGGATAAATCAAATTTAGGTGTGTACTTCAATAAGGCCATCTGAAAAGTGAAACAAATTTACTCTAATTTTCCAAGTGGCTTCTATTGAAAAAAAATTATATATATCTATATAAACCTTACAATGATAAATACTCAAGAGTATATTGGGTTTTCTTAGTCTTTTATGAAATTTTTAGCATTTATTGGAATCTGGAATCGCCCTTCTGACTGTTTCTTGTTATCAATCCACCCCATCCCCCTCTCATATTCTAATTCTTAGGAATCTCTGGAACTTAACTCTTTTCTTTTTATACTTCTCTAAAGTATTTACAATGTTTAATAGAACTAGTCTGCAATCTCACATACTACCTGTAAGTGTCACTGGACAGTCACATGACATATTCCTGTGTGTGTGTGTTAGTCGCTCAGTCGTGTCTGACTCTGTGACCCCATGAACTATAGCCCACCAGGCTCCTCCATCCATGGGATTCACCAGGCAAGAATACTGGAGTGGGTTGCCATTTCCTTCTCCAGGGGATCTTCCCGACCCAGGGATTGAACCCGGGTCTCCTGCACTGCAGGCAGATTCTTTATAATCTAGCTACCAGGGAAACTCTGGACATATTCCTAACTGAACAGAAATTCAACCCTTCAGGCTCCAGAAAATCAACTCATGAGGGAAATAAAACTTTCTTGGTAAGACTTTCTTTGTATTCCTTTCTTCATCCTTTATGGAACATGGCAGAAGGGGAGGGTCTAGGAATAAGAGTTAAGAAGGTATTGAATAAAAAAATGAAAAAAAAAAAAGGCAGTTTCAACAAAATTATTTAAAAAGTACATGATGAAAAACTGTTTGATATATAATGATATTCACATAAACCATGACACGGCAGCTAACACACAGGAGGCATCTAACGGCATCAGACAGGGAAAATGGCTGAGAAATCCTGTGTTTATATGTTGCTGTGAGAGCTTGGGTTCTGTGTTGGATTTGTCTTTCCTGGACAGGTATTTGCCTTAGCTGCTAACAATGAGTTTCTGGGTCAACAAACAAAAGAAACTATTTTTTTCTTATTTACAAAATCCAAAATAGGCTCTGCCAAATAGAGGTTCACAATGAATGGGTGCATTTTCAGCTACTTATCCAAATATGTTGAATAGACTTTTATATTCATGAAGGCTAAAAAGAAGATACTTCTAAACTTGCTTTGTATTTATATAAACAGCTTTAGAAAGGGTGCAAGAGCAACATGTATTCCTAAACACAGTGTACTGGGAAACAAACACCAGCAGAATAACAATATGAAAGAGAGCAAGGCAGATTTCATTACAGTAGAGTGCCTACCCTTCCTCATAACTTGGATTTACACACTGCAAATCCTCTGATCTGATTACCTCCAGTGATCACGTAAAACACCGGCTTTAAACTCTTTGCCTTAGTGATAAAACAGCCACTTTGATTCACAACGAGACATTCTCAATAAAGTATATTGTAAACGTACCTGTCCACAGCCCGGGGCATTGCACACAAACGGTCTGTCGTCTCCCATATTTCATAGAGCAGAGCGGAGCTGAGGAGGGGGAGGTAGGGGGAAAAGTTATGTTAAATACGCTGGAGTTAAAAAAAAAAAAAGTGCTTCAAAAATATCAAGCCCAGAAACAGGTGTTCCAAGAATGCTGTCTATCAAAGCTGTAAACACAGGCTACTTTGGGGAGACCCATTAGACATGTGGCATATGATCTACTGTGCCTCAATTGAAACTTTTAATTAGAAAAATGTAGACCTGAAGAGTAAAGGAATTTCAAACCTTTTGCTATTTTCCCTCTTTCTGCTATAGTATATAACACACTTCTCCAGTCTGCTGAATTACAACCAGTGTAGTTCCCTACGTCAATAAATCCACTGAACACTTGATGCGGAAGCCATATTTCTGAACTAGAGAAGACCAAAATTTGTCATTTAATTAATTAAGGGATTATAGGAGGGGTGCTCCATTTTACAGGGCCATAATCTGGCTCCCTGGTGTATAAACTATGAGACTGTTGGCAAGGGCTGTTTATCCCAGATTATTGCCAAAGAAAACAAAGCACCCATCCTATTGGGCTACATGGGAAATGATTTTCATTAATAAAAAAATAAAAATAAAACCTTTCTCTCCCTACGGGGAGCCTCCTTCTCCCCCCACCAATCATCTGTGGCAAATGGAGAAATATCGGTGCCCTTCCCCCCTGATTCTATTTATGGCTAGGTTTTTAAAAGCAGCAATAAAACAAATGTCGACTCTTTGGGGGTTTACTGGGTGAATATGTTCCGGCTGTTTGTGCTGCTCTCGGCCAGAGTTCTTGGGCTGCTCCGTTGCAGCCAACAGATGTGAGCTGCTGCAGGGGATAAAAGAAATGGCACTAAAAGGCATCACCATCCATCCTCTCTGTTTCTCTGAAGAATTAACAGGGTTTATACTGTTGCTGTTTTTTAATTATTGAAGCTAAATTCTTGAAATGTTGATCAAAATTCTTTGTCAAAGAACAATAATTCCAAATATATGTGTTGGGGGAAATTTCTCACATCCTAACTAGGAATAAAAATAGAAGTGGAGATGAATAGATTAGAAATGTAAATCATAGTAAAAATATCCCTAAAAGATGTACCATATTTTGAAGGAGTAAAACAGAAAAAAGGGAGGGTCACAAAAATAGTCTTTTAAAATAAAACCCCTAAAGGACATTTTCAAACATCCTTCTACAAGAGTGAAAGCTGTATGAAAGAACAAGAACAAGGGAAGATGAAAGAGAAGAACTACAATCTGAATATGCCTAGAAACGATTTCAGAACTGTAGCCAAACTTTGAATTTTTATCTTGAAGATAAACCAAAATGTCAGGTTAACCTCAGTCAGGTCTACATCAAAATAAAATATTAAAGTGCTAGATGGAATCCGACAATCAGAAACTTAAAAACATGCTTAAAACTCAGATGGGAGTGGAAACATCTCTCCTACTCTGTTAAGACTCACTCTGGGGTTGGATGCCCGTATTTCTGGTAGTCTGATCAGTAATTCCACAACTAATCGGTGTTTAAAATTGTGGGATGCCCATAAAATAGAAAGGGCTTCTTAGTAATCCTTCAGTGTGATAGAACAGGGTCTAACTATGAAGGAAACTGATGCTGCAGCACTGCTGTAATGGAAGAGAGCCTGTATGTACATAGGTGTACACAGATTTATCTCACATTTAGCCAGGATAAATTGCTTCAATAAATTCTGTTCCTGGGAGAGGCCAGTTCAAGCTGATGACTGGGTACTGGGAAAATGAGAGCTTTATTCTTCACATAGCCCCAGGACAAGGGGGTTTTCTGGTTTGTTTGTTTATTTTAAATACATCATGATTTTTTAGCACTTTCTATAACTACATCATAGTGCAAAAAATAAATACAAATATCAATATATAACAGTAAATAAATGCAAAGACCAATGCCACTATGGCTGAAAACTCAGAACATTTCTGGAAAGCAATTATCTCCGGAAAAATCCTAACAACTGCCCTGCTAGAGATAATTCTACTTCCTAGTCCCAGAACCTGCTTTCCTAATATAATCACTAAATGAGAATTTTATTCCAACAAGATCCTCTAACATATTTTTAACCAGGAAGCAAGCTACAAGGTCTAGAATAGATATAACATAAAGAACCAGACAGGATTCCTAATTTTTTACCTCGGTTGTTTTTGGAGGCTAAGTTTTCTCAGTTTTCTACCGATTTAGAGGGAAAAAAGGGTCTTGGCTGAGGAATGGGACAGTACTGGAATGGTTTTCCTCAAACCACAAAATTCAAAATGTTTGATTTTGCACAGTCACATCACAATATATGGTTTTCAAATTTTATTTCATTGCACCCTTACTAAAAAATAGAGATGAAAAACTATGATTTTCTAAAAGTGGGGAAAAGGGCAAAATAAGTTTGGGGGAAAAGCATTAAAATGTAACAGAAGCAAGCATTCTCACACCTCTTAAATACTCAAATTTGACAGTCACTATCTAGGATTTCCTGCTTCCTTCCCATTTGCTGGCTTTTGTTTGCCATTTTCACCAAAGGGAGACCACAATGGGAGGAAGAAGGCCCTCTCTTTTACATACCTACAATTCTCCTTCTTCTTTTTGGGCTGCAACACAACGCATGTGGGATCTTAGTTCCTGACCAAGGATCAAACCAACGCCGCCTGCATTGGAAAAGCATGGAGTCTAACCACTGGACTGCCAGGGAAATCCCCCTACAATTCATTCCCTCAGTCTCTTGCCTTCTTTCATTTCCATCATTCTTGCTTTTAGCTTCAAAGTGATATCTCTTAGAAATATTTAACTACAATAATGATCTGTCTCCCCACTTAAAAAAGAATTTCCAGTTAGCATCCGTTAAAAAATTTCTTTCATTCCCAATCTGCTGTATCAACTGCTGCACATAAAGAATGCGATTGCTTATTCCTCTTTGATACTTAAATCTCTAATTATGAAAGGTCAAACTGATGCCTTCTCAAAAAACAAATAGCAACACATTTCTGTAGTACAAAGACTGAGACAAAAGGTGAAATCTTGAATGATGATGCTGTCATTCACTAGAATTTAACTCACAGCCCATCTGTAACTGTACTGCTTGACAAGTAGATCACGTGTCCAGGCATGGCACTCAAGTCTGTGGTCTGTTTCTCAATCTATTCTTCAGGATGAAACTCAAGCATTTTACAGAACTAAGCAATAAATAACAGAGAGAGGATACACATATTTAGAAACATTTCCAAGGAAAAGTGAAATGCTCTCAATGGAGATCTCAAAACAGGAAAACAAAGATGCAAAAAAGAGCTGTCCTAGGGGCCAAGATAAAAGCTCACACCCTCAGATTCACCAGAATGCATGAATGATGAGAACTGGTATTCACTTAAAAGAGAGAAAGTTATTTGAATGCTGACAGAGAGAAAAGTGAAGAAAACCCTAGGTTTAGAGAATGATTTTTAATGACTGGGGTCATTTAATAGAATCTTTCTTATATAATTTTGTCAGAGCCAGAAATATACCCTAAAATGTATATAAAATGTATATACATAAGTATACATATGTATATCTATCTGTTCTTTTTTTAAATAGAATGAGGATGGAGTCTGTCACTGAGGTCTACAAAGTCATTTCTCTGGAACTGGTGGTAATATGATCATTTCTTTAGTAACCAACTGATGTTAATAAGAAAACCCAACTTTAGGTAAGCAATAAAAGCCATGGTAAGGAATAAAAGCCACGTACCAACACACCCAAGCGCCTGTTTTAGGTTCCTAATAACAAAAAGCAGATATTCCTAAGTACAAAAAAATGAGAAGGGCATATACAACATAAACATCAAAGATTCATGAAAATCTAGAAGGGGTTCAGACTAACTATCATGCATTTTCAAAAACATTACTAAGAAACTACTAAGTGCCAGGCAAAGTAGACATAAAAATAAAGACAATAGTCCTTTGCAAAAAAACAATCTTTCATCTGTGTGAAAAAAAAAAAACCAGAACTAGACAGTAGTCAGGGCTTCCCTTGTAGCTCAGCAGGTAAGATTCTGCTTGCAATGCAGATCTGGGTTCGACTCCTGGGTCGGGAAGATCCTCTGGAGAAGGAAATGGCAACGCACTCCAGTATTCTTGCCTGGAAAATCCCATGGACAGAGGAGCCTGGCAGGCTACAGTCCATGGGGTCGCAAGAGTCAGACACGACTTAGTGACTAAACCACCAGACAGTTAAGCAGTAAAAAACAGATTTTATTTAGGAGCATTGCAACAGAAGCTAAGAGACTTCAGTACATAACTGGGCTCAGTTTTAAATATACCATCAGTGAGTGGGAATTTATAGCCAAGGTATAGGGTGGGGGTCAGTGACTAGAAAATTAGCAAGAGGAGACATAAGGGATAAGGAAGAGTCTGGTTAAACTAACCTAACAAGATTCTTCCTGAAGACAAGCCAGGGTGATCAGACATCACCTGAGGGATGGTAGAGGATGAAGAACCTGATCAGATATGAGCATGAACAGATTTTGAGGGGGAGGGGGTTCTTGGTAAACTGACTTAGCAAGGTTCTTGCTAAAATTCAATTTTACAAGGGAGATGGGCCTAAAAGAAGGTTCAGGAGCCTGACTAAAGTTTGGCCAGGCAAAGAATCCTATTAACTAGCATGAAACGTGCCAAGTTAAGATAAGAATGATGGCTTAATTTACAAGTTCAATTAGTCAGAGGTTGATCAGTGTACATATTAGATCTCTTATTATTTCTCCTATTCCTTAAGATCATTTATCAAATTATTTTGCTAGCAATTCCAGAATATATATACATGAGCACAACAGAGATGGTTAGGTCTTGGTAAAATATTTGACAAAGAGATGTATGAAACTAATAACTAAGATTCATCTTTGGGATCAAAAAGTAAATTTATATATTAATATATAATTATATATTAATAATAAAATATATTATTAATATATAAATTTACTTTTTAAATTAAAAAGTTGATTAATTCACTGAACACCTTTATTCAGCACCTAACACACACTCTAGGCTCCAAAACTCAATGAGTCAGACAAGATATCTGCCCTCATAGTGCTTACTTAAGAGTCTACAAAGATGAAACAAATACAAGTTAAAAATAATTTCACATTAATAGATAATTGCTATAAAAGATGCAATGGTAATGTGTTAGTAACAAGGAGTGGACTACTTTAGTTTCATACATAAAAAGGAAATGGCTGTATTATCTGTGACCAGAAGGAAAATGGGGTAGAATATAGAGATTCAGTTTAAAACTTCTGGAAGCCCTTTCTTTCTTAACACAGTTGATGTTCAATAAATGTTTATTAATTTAATTTGAAGTCAGTATTCAAGTATGCTGCTACTGCTGCTAAGTTACTTCAGTCGTGTCCGACTCTGTGCGACCGCATAGACAGCAGCCCACCAGGCTCCCCCGTCCCCGGGATTCTCCAGGCAAGAACACTGGAGTGGGTTGCCATTTCCTTCTCCAGTGCATGAAAGTGAAAAGTGAAAGTGAAGTCGCTCAGTCGTGTCTGACTCTTCGCGACCCTATGGACTGCAGCCTACCAGGCTCCTCCGTCCATGGGATTTTCCGGGCAAGAGTACTGGAGTGGGTTGCCGTTGCCTTCTCCGATATTCAAGTATACTTTGCTGAAATTTTACACTTATCTTTCCCAGTTTTGCAGAAAGCTGCTGGGTTCACAAGACAACTGCGATGTAGATTATTTATGTAGTTAAAGCAATATATATTTAAGACATTATTTTAAATACATATTTACAACTACCTTGTGCCTAAGGAACTTTATGTGACTACACCCAATCAATTCTATGTTCTTATCATACAAATAACATAGAAGAAGTTCTACAGTTTTTGGTTAGAGTGTTAAAAATGGGGAGAAGAGAGGTATTCATCAAGTTAATTGACCCTTGAAAACAAAACCTAGACCACAGATTTTAAGATACATTTTCAAGTATAAAAGAATGCTTGCTAATCAAGGATGCAGCAGAGAGGGAACCTTAATATGAGACTTTGGGGAGTACATTATTTGGACAATCTTTCTGGAAAGCAATCTGGCAATGTTTATATTAAGTGTCTTAAAATGTTTTATATCCTTTGAACAAATAATTCTTCTTTTGGGACTTTATTCTGAGGCTAAAGCCAGAAACATGGATAATCTATATATGAAAATGTTCACCATAGTCATATTTATAACAAAAAAAGGAAAAGGAATTAAATAAAATGTTTACAAAGGATGGAAAAATATAAATTGAAACACTGTCTTACAATATATATAAGTTGTTAATAATAACATTTCTCAAAGCTATTTAACAACATGAGAAAATGCTATACATTAAGTGCTATACATTAAGTAGGATACAAACTTGCACATGCACCATAATTCCAAATCTATAAAAAAGCAAACAAAATAATAAGCACAGAACAAGATGAGGGCAACAACATCAAATGTTAACAATGGTTATCTCTGGATAGTAGCAGTCTAGATGACTGTATTTTCTTCTTTCTACCTGCAGTGTTTCCCAAAGTCTCTACAATGATCATAGATTGCTTCTAATAAATCAAATAATAATATAATTTAATAATAAAAATACTGATTTGCACGACTAAAAAATGTCTGAGTTTAAAAAAAAGGCTTGTATCTGCTAGACTATTCTAAATCACTAACAGTATAGTATTTAAAAACCATACAAAGTTGTTCACTCTACATTACAAAGCAACAGAACCATAGAATCAACTGATAAGTTCAAAATGGACTACCAAAAAAGCTTTCTAAAAATATAAACTAACAGCATCATATATCAATAGAAATAGATGTGGTAGAAACTCAGATTGATACACAGGGTAAATCAAGCATTTCAAGATAATTCCTTCTTTGTTACCCTCAAGGATCCATTTTCAGAAACCCACGAATGCTGCCTAACAATAAAAAGTAGTACTTATATTAAAACACCTAGAAATTGCCCAACCATTCATCACAAAGGGAACAGAGCTGAAATCAAGGTACAGAATGTCTTTCAGTGAGCTACAAACAAGCTAAAACATTCAGACACCCAAACAGAGCTCTATAGGCTCTATGCCCCTATGATACTGAAAAGAAAAAAATTATACACAGCTCTCTTCTAAGAACATAACTCTGGTTACCAAGTTTCAGATTCTAAGATAATTTAGCTGCTGCTAAGCAAAGAGCACAAACACTGAAGGGGTCCACCACAGCAGTCTCAACGTTTTATTATACACACAGTAGGACACTGTGCTGCTGTGACTCGAATTACATCCAGAACACTGACTTAAGGAAAAGATTCCAATAAACATATGAGACTATAATGAAGGTATTTAACCCCAGACACCATAGAAGACTCAAGTTTAACTAGACAGTAGATTATTTAGGAAGTGAAATTTCTGTTCATAAAATCTGGGTTCATTTGCCACTGTATTATTTAGCATAACAACAGTTTAACACATTATTTCATTAGCAGGTAAACCAAATGCCTCAAAAGGACTGCATAAAAAGCATGTATACTTTTATAAACTTAATTAGCCTTTTATAAGGTCCTTTGCTAACTAACAAATTGGAAAACTGAGGTAGAGAGTTAAAAAAAAATAGGCAAAAGGTAAGTCAAGTAGTTGAAGTTGGACTAAATCCTAGTTACCTGTTCTCACACATCCCAAAGAAGATATAAAAATGGACACCATATCTTTTTGTAATACCTGAAAGTTGTATGGTAACTTGCATATTGTATGACTACTTTCAACTGAATAGCACATTTCCAAGTTTACACACAAGTGTTTCTTATATAAATGAATGTCCAGAAACATGACTTTGAAGGACTACAGTTTCTTGGAGCATTATTTTTGTCTAGGAAAATTAAATAATATTTATGGCTTTAACAATAAGTATGTTTTATCATAATAATTTTTAAACTCATAAACCAGTTACAGTATACATCAAGGATTGGCAAACTCCAGCCCATAGGCCAAACCCAGCCTGCCACTTGGTCTTTTTTGGTCCACAAGCTATGAGTGGTTTTTACACTTTTAAATGGCTGAAAAAAAAACAAAGGAAGAAAATTTTGTGACGTGAAAATTTTATGAAATTCAAATTTTAGTGTCCATAAATAGTTTTATGAGAACACAGCCATGCTTATTCTCTGCATGTTGTCCCTGGCTAGCTACTTTTGTGCTGCAATGGCAGAGTTGTAGTTATAACAGAGACCTCATGACTTCAAAGCCTAACATATTTACCAAGAGGCCTTAGTTTGCAAACTTTTGGTATTATGATAACTATTATTAATTAAAATACAAGGTTAAGATATCCCAAATACGACAAATGTCAGAGTGCTTAATAATAAGGACTTATATTAGGACTACTCAAGTACCAATTTTTTTATTTGACTTCTTAAAATTTAGAAAATAGATTTTCTTAAAATATGATTAAGCTATCTCCAGGGTTCTCAATCTTTAGCATATTCATGTAGACACAGTGTAAAAATACAGATCCCCAGATCTCCTCCTGGATTCTCTTGGCTTTGGTGCCCAAAAATCGACACTAAAAAACACCCTGGGTAATTTGGATGCACGTGGTCAGTAACCCACCCTTTGAGAAGCATTAAGATGGTTGGATATTCCTCCTACATGATAAACAGCTGTATTTTTCAAGTGTGGTTCTCAAAGAGGGCCTCAGGGATCCTTACAGGTCCTTGAGACCCTCCCAGAGGGTTCATGGGTATTCAGAACATACATGGGCAAAAGACCTGTTAAGAGGCAACATAAGTCTGGGTGTTAAAAGTTCACAGATGTGGTATCAGATTCTATACAACAGCCTACTTTTAAGAAGCTATCACTTTTCAGATTTTGATGTAGTTATCAAAGAAGAAAGATTACCAACAGTTATCTG
>NW_011494955.1:7151547-7162198 GCF_000754665.1 Bison bison bison
CTTTTCTTTTCCTATTACATATCTGTGTAAGCACAGGTTTTCTTCAGATACTTCAACCAAACAACATATTGTTAACAGATTAAATGCAGAAACAGATACGAGAATACGGATGTTTTCTATCAGCCAGACATTTGATGTTCTTCTCCCCAACTTTTTAAAACTATAGATACATTTATACTGTTATTTTAAAATAAGTATATGAAATATTTTAAAATTTTCTCCATTTTAATTTCTAATATGGTAAATACAAGTAGATACAATAAGCAAAAGCTCTTTGGAGTCCTCTTTAAGAGTGTAGAGGGGTGGGTACTAAGACCAAAAGCAGTTTGAGACCCACAGTTTGAGAAATAAACAGTAGAGTGCCCTGAACTGATCAAAGAGAAGGTTAAAATTAATTTCTGGATTTCAGGCTCAGACATGCAGCGACAGGTTTCAAAGAAAGGAGCCAGTTTAAATAGACCAAATAGTTTTGTAGCAAATGACTGAAAACAGATGGGAGTGAGAATTAGGCTGAATCATAAGTTAGGCAACACATGGTCAAAGCTTAGAAGCTGTATGAAAGTAGCTTCATACAGGCGATTACTAGACTAGAACTTTTTAAAAGCCTCTCCAGGCTTTTGGAGGATTCAAGGAACTATTCTGAGCTATTCTCAGGAAGGTTAATAAAGCAAAAACAAAGAAGAAATAACTTGCTAAAGTGATAGCAAGGAAGCGGAGTTAGAAACAACTAGAGAACATTATACCTATCTATGCTTGGTCTCAATAAGATTTTAGAAGTAAAAAAATTCCTGGAAACTGATAGGCTGTCAAAACTCTGGTGTTGTGTTTTGTTTTTTTTCCTACTCATTTTCAGGTAAAGTGTGTTCCCTGAAACAACAAAGCAATAGCAATCAAAGGGCCAACACTGATCTTTGAGGATAAATTTTAAATCTTCATGGACTTAAACAGGCTGCAAACAACAACAAACCTGATAGACTTTAATATTAAACCCGAGTATGAGTTTGGTCCCAGATGGGAAATAGCTATAATATCCCACAATGATAATCATGGAGACCCTCAAAAGTTCTCAAGAAAAAAATTTATTTTCTAATACTGTCCACATACTGGCAACACAGTGACCTATCTAGGGTATTGCAATGTTCAATGACTTTCAGAAGTCCCTAACATAGGTATGTAAAATATTAGCAAACTACTGCTTGACCAAAACTTAAAAAAAATTAAATGGTGCTATGAAAGACATACCAGTACCAGAAATACCAGAAAAATCATGTTAAATCCTAGTTTTATTTAAGTTTGATAAAGCTTAAATAAACATTACTGGCAAGAAACTTGGTGACAACACAAATCATTTATAGCAATCGTGTTATATTCAATAAATCATCCTGTTTTTATAATAAAGGCAAGCATATTCCTATTTCAAAAAGAATGGTTATATTCTATTTTTTAATCTGAAAAAGTGACATTTATCTTACCTGGTAAATTTTAAGCCCCAAATAAAACTGACCAATTTAGAACATAAATCTCTCTCTGTTAGGTCAGAAAGAAGCACCATACTAGATAAGAAGATATTAATAAATAACTTCACTCAAAGAAAACAAGTTGGGTTTTGTGAGGAGATGAGACTATGGCAGAACAAAACTATTCCCAGGGAAGCCCAAGACATAAACTCACAAAGTAACTTCTCAAGCTAAATCTTGGCTCTCGTTAGACTTTCACAAATTGATATTTATTAAGGATAAATGCAGTACTGAATTAGAGAAACTTTTGGCACAGTCAGGTTTCAAATACATGAAAACATTTAGGATTAAATTCACCAAAAGATGAGACGCTAACAAAGTTGTGAGTTTGTAATGAGTTTTGTTTTCCCTCATGACACTACTGTAGTAGCTCACCTTTGGTTTATTTATTTATTATTTTTTTTTATAGCGACTTTATTTATTTTATTATTTTTTAAATTTTATTTTATTTTTAAACTTTACATAATTGTATTAGTTTTGCCAAATATCAAAATGAATCCGTGGTTTAGTTGGGAATCTTTTCTAGATGTCTGCTTCAAAAGTTTTAAAAACTGAGTAGTAAATTTGTCTTTTCATAAAACCTCTCCTGAATTTTAACATTCATCCTTCCTCTCCAAGGAAGCCAAGGAGTTTATGTTTACTTTCAAAGCTGAACTGAAATTTGCTTCACTGTATACAGGCAGTGAATATATTATTCAGATTTTTTTTTTCCCTTAAGTTTCTCAACAAAAGGACAAACAAGAGAACCAAAGGAAACAAAATACTATGATTTAACAGAAGAAAAAAAAACAAAACCAACCACATTCTTTCAACACAGTGTCCACCAGGGAAATTCTGAAGAGAAAATGTCATGATAAAATACTTTAAGACATAAAATGACTCCAATGCAAAATATTTGTTGTTGATGACTTTTGTTCTGCTTTTAGCTCACAGGAATTATTATTTCTTGTCATTTATGTTCCTTGCTTTTTGTTTATCCATTCCCACTGGGTCAGTAGAATCATTTCAATTTCATTTTCTTTACATTCTATTTTTCTTCTTGATTCTTAAATAGTAAGTTCCTTGATCTGAGCCTCTACTTATGAATTTTGGGGCTGGAAAGGACTTTGAGGGGTCATCAAGTCCGTATTTCTGCTTTCTAGGAAAATTCATAATTACAATCTTAGATGGATGAGAATGTTATCAGAAGAAAATGTATTCTGTCCCTACAGCGTGCTACTTCATTCCACACAAACATTTCCATACAGAATGTGCAATTTGCTAAAAATGAAAGTAAAAATTAAAACCCCAAAAGAGGAAGATGCTTTAAAATTGCATTTATCAGCTAAAATTGCTCAAACATAAATTGAACTATCAGGCTAAAATTAACACACAGTAAAGTTGTTGGCTGCCAACATAAAGTCTTCAGTCCCTAGAGATGTCTTCTGATGTTTTATCTCATTTGTAAGCACCATTTTCCCTACAGAACAGAGCAAGACAAATTTAGACCACCACACTAATAAACTATAATTTAAATATGTATTTACATATATGGGCTTCCCTTGGTGGTAAAGAATCCACCTGCAATGTAGGAAACAACAGGTTCGATTCCTAGGTCAGAAGATTCTCTGGAGAAGGAAATGACAACCCACTCCAGTATTCTTGCCTGGGAATCCCATGGACAGAGAAGCCTGGTGGGCTACGGTCCGTGCGGGTTGCAAAAGAGCTGGACACGACTTAGCAACTAAACAACAATATACATATATATGTGTACATTTTTTCTTCACAAGTGCTATAGTTTATTTCAAACATAAAACATAGAGATAAATGCAAATTCAACTGAAATTTAAAAATTAATTATATAAATTAACTGGATCTTAGGCTTTAAGAACAGAGGTACTGGAACTTCCCTGGTGGTCCAGTGGCTAACACTCCTCACTCCCAAAGCAGGGGGCCTGGGTTTGATCCCTGGTCAGGGAACTAGATCCCACATGATGCAACTAAGAGCTCACACAACTAAGACCCTACCCAGCCAAATAAATAAAATCAATGTTGTGTTTGTTTCTTTTTTAACTATTCAGTGCAGTGAAAAAAGAAGCCCTACTTGCCCCTGTACTTTGTATTGATCAGATTATATCAAATGTTATATTCAGATCTAAATAAGAAATTCTAAAAACTCAAGCAGGTTGACAAGGAGGCTGAACTTTATTAAAAATGTAACTTAAGGAATGGTTGAAAGAATATGGGATATTTACCCCAGTAAGAGAGAAGTTTTAACAGGACATAACTGTCATCAAACATTTGAAGGGCTACCATGTTGACAAGGAATTAGGTTTATCTATTGTAGCTTCAGATGGCAGGAGTAAAGAGCACCACAATGTAAAGAATGTTCTAAAAGTAGAGCTCCAATAATGGAACGGGGTATCTATGAAGTAGGGATCGCTTCCTCACAGCATTCAAAAGTTAAAAGACCATCCACCAAACATTCCAAAATGATGTATTTCCACATTTCAAGAATATACTTGATCCTAAAAATAGGCCTGCTAGGGGAAGGCAACATTCAAAAATGAGAAAATTAAAAATCATTTTGTCATGTTTCTAGAAATGGAAGACTTTCTCCCATGAACTCTACAATCATAGTACCACAATCAGAGAAACCAACAACGAAAGAAATACTGTTTTTCTTTTTAAATGAATCCTGCATTTGTTTTTCTCAAAGAAACAACATACGCACCTTAACTTTCGTACCTTTATCAAGGGATAAGGGACAATTGTATGCCAGCCTGCCAACTAGTTTCAAAAAGAGAGCTGTTTTTATTAGACATTTATATGGCAATGCTATTTGCTCCACCTAAAACTTCCTTTCAAAAAGGTTCCTCCTCATCAGACATGGATAGGAGGCTACTGTATCACTGACTCCCTCCTACTGCAGCCTAGGAAAAACGCACTCTTGACGTGTACAAAACAGTAACTTGTGAGAATTTCAGAGCAGCTGTGTTCAGGCAGAGCCAGGGACTTAAAGCAGCAGTTTGAGCGTTGGTTGAAAAAAACAAATTTAATTCTGAACTGGAAGTGGGAAAGGAAAGGAGATGAAAGAGGGAGAGGAAAGGGACAGGGAAGAGAAAGGAGATATACAACGGTATTTATTAACATTTTAAAGCCATGGTAAGCAAAAATGCTTAAAAGTTACAACACTGAAACTATCACAGGTTGTACCCTTTGATCAACAAGTTTAAAGATGAGCAGTGTTTATTATACTCTAGCCTTCTGCTAGGTGGTAACACTAATGAGACAGTGCTCAAGTCAAAGCCATCACAAATTATAGGATGGAAGAATAAAACAAGGAACTTTGCTCTCATTGGAAATTTCTTTGTGCTACTGCCAGGCAAACTGTGAAAATGTCCGAATATCCAATAGCAATGCTCTGAATGTGAAATACTGGAACCCAATTAAGTAATTAATGCTGTAAGGACAGTAATTAATTAGTCTCAATGTGCTGCAGGGGTAAGTTCCTGGCCAGGAGGATAAATGGTTGATGAAAACCAAAGGTTAGTACAAAGCAACATACTCTGGTTTCTCTTCATATAACACCGTTACTGGTATTTCAGATGTCATTTTGCTTCCAAAAGTAAAAGAAGGAATGTAAAAGACAAATCTGTGCAACAGCAAAGAAGTTATTAATTGACTGTACTAGCTCGTTATTAAATAATAAACAAATATCAAACAAAGGGCAAAGACTTGTCCCTTTTTTGTATAGAATTAAGAACTGGTAAGACTACTTAGTATAGCTGCCAGACTTTTCTTTAGCTTCTTTTATTACTGACATGTTACATTTCGCAATAGTCTCCACTTACCTTATATCCTCCATGTTTAAGTACAAACTGTGTTTGATTTCCCCAACCCTTGCCCCTAAGATATTATGACATATCTGTAGCTTTCTGATCTGGACACAAAAGAAGAAACTGAAAATTTTTCACTTTCCTGAAATACGTGTCCATTTTATTTAGACCACTTAAAAAAAAACATAAGCTAGCTAAAACGAACTGCAACCATCCATTTGGCAACTCAAGTGGGAAAGAAACAATTAACAAAACAAACTTCAGTATAGTACATTTTTCTGTGCTTAGAATACCTATAAAGACTGATGTCTCTGCAAGAATTACTTACACTAATGCAAAGTTTTTAAACATAGGAATCAAGTGAGCTTGTGGAGAAAACTCTGCGTACCCCCACAAAACTACACTTATTATGACACAACCCTCAGAGGTACTAAAACACTCTCTGGTAAGTAGAAAACAAACTTTTAGAGTCAGGAAAGTAGCAACGCGGGAATCTGGGTAGGAGGTGCCCTGGGCAGTAAACACCCCAGTCAGAGAACATAACAAGCAATTCAGAGCAACATATAACTCCCGATGGGGCTTTGACTTGGCCACCGAAGTCCCAATCCCCCATCCCTGAGCTGAGGAACAGATGAAGTCGGCAAGAGGAAGAGACGGAGAAAGGAAATCAGAGTAGAAGTGATGAAAGTGTTCTATTTTTCTCTTTACCACTATCCCAGCTTTCTTGCAGGCTGGTTACCAGACTGGATGCCATATTCATCAAAAGCTCTAAAATCACTTCTCAGACTTCTGATACCTAAGCTAAACACCTGTCCATATCAGCCGTCTCCCAACCAAATACCTCTCCTACCCTTCTGGATTCCCCCATACTCTACCCAAAGTGATGCCTTTTGGCCACTACACCCACCCCTATTAAATCTTCCTGAACTCATCCACTTAATTTTCTTCATATCCATACTTTTTCTCTGATATCTTGTCCCTGATAGGTTTTCTTATAATTCAATAGAAATGCCACACTCTCACTTCCACTTACTCCTTCCTATCTTCCCAGCAAAACCAAATGCTATGTTTTCACCTACTCAACCCTACCTCCTGCCTATTACCCCTAACTCTTCCAATGCCAAGCCTCTAACCCCACTCTTTGGAGAAGTCCAGCGTCTTCAATCAGTTTAGTACCCTTCCCCTTTCTCCCATTCCACCCCATTCCAGGCTCCACTAGACTTCCATTCCCTCAGGATTCAACTCCCCTCTTCTTGCCACGCCCTGTGCCCCCCGGGGCTACTTACCCCAAGTTCTCCCCACACTTCAGGCCTCTGGCCCCGCCTTCCCCCCCAAAGGAAGGAGGCGGGAGGAGGGAGAGAAGAGGGGCGTCACTCCGCAAGGTAAAGATGACCTCTTATTAGTACTTGTGGCCGCCAATCGTAGCTTCCTTCTTTCTTATTGGTCGGCGTTAGTCCATGCCCCACCCTCTTCCTCAGACAGGGCCCGGCCACCGCCTCAGCGCCCCCGTCCAACACATACTGGGAGGGGAGCCCCCGGTCTGGGACGCTGGGATTGACCAGAGTTGACGGGGAGACGCCCGTCAGGTCATGGACTAGTTAATGTTAACAGGACTCACCCTCTGGTAGCTCCGTCGCCTCCCGCCCGCCCGCGATCGGTCCCACAATCTATCTCCAGCTCCTTCTTTCCCCCCTCAGCGGAGCAGATACTTTTCTCTCGTCCGGCCAGGCGCTCTCACCTCTCGCGAGACGTAGAGAGGGGTTGGAGGAAGGGCGAGATCCGCCGAGCCAGGTCGGAAAGAAGCCGAGGGGCCGGGCTCCGGAAAAAGAAGGGGCGCGACTTTCGGTGGGCAGGGCTAGGGAGGAAGGCTGAGCGAGTTCCCTAGGCGCTGGTCACACGTGTTCGACTGCAGAGTGTAAGGGGAGAAAAATAAAAAGAAGGAAAGGGAATGCTTACAGGTGCCTGTAGTAATGGAGATCCAAAGTATTCTCATACTAGAGAATTAGATTATTACAAAAGAGCACACTTTAAAAACAAGACAAGGTTATATACCTCAATAAAGCTGTTTTGGTTTTTTTTTTTTCTTTTTAAGAACGGGGGAAGGGAATTCCCTGGCCTACCAGTGGTGAGGACTCCGCGCTTCCACTGCAGGGGCCACGGGTTCCAACCCTTGGGGATGGAACAAAGATCCTGCAAACCCTGTGGGACGGCCAAAAAAAAAAAAAATTTTTTTTTTTTAAATCGTTTTAAAGGGGGGGAAAAACCGAGACAGCTACACAAGGTGATTCAGTGTGCCAAACAGTCGAGTAGTTGCATTTTCTTCTTGGCACTTAGAATAGCATCACTGTAGCGGTAGTCTCTGCTCTCTCTTTGTGTGTATGGGGGTAAGGGGTTGCTGTATATGGAGGTGGAGAGTTCTATCATTTTCTTTTGAGTATCTTTACAGTGGGGCCACCAATCCCATTTTACTCAGAGTTGTAATAATCAAATGAGATAAGCTATATGAAACTTGTTTGGTATTAAAAGGCACTATACTTATTACGCAGAAAGTATTTTAACAAATTCTTAGAACATACTGTGTACAAAGAACTAGGTGTGGGGAGAAGAGTAGACAGACCAGGTCCCTACTCTGGTAGAATTTACAGTTTTAGCAGGGAGGCGGTTGTTGTTTAGTCACTAAGTCACATCTGACTTTGCGACCACATGGACTGTAGCCCTCCAGGCTCTAATGTCCATGGAATTTCCCAGGCAAGAATACTGGGGTGGATTGCCATTTCCTTCTCCAGGGCATCTTCCCCACCCAGGGTTAGAACCCATGAATTCTTTACCATGAGCCACCTGGGAAGCCCTTCCATGGGGAGCGGGAGACAAGTTAATAAACATAAATATTTCAGTTAGTGAAGAATGCTTTCAGGTAATGAGACAGAAAGTGACCAAGAGTAGGAAAGCAACTTTACTTCTGCATTGAGAGACCTCACTGAAGAAGTAATCTTTGTATTGAGTTGAACAATGAGGAGACAGCTGTGGGAAGATTTTGGGTGAAACATCAAATGTAAAGGCTGTATTTAAAATTTTCTCATGTTGTTACCAAGGTGGTAAATTTTATATTATGCAGTTTTTTGTGTTGTTTTTTTTTTAACCACAACTTAACAACAACAAAAAAAAAACTTTAAAAATGTTATGTAATTATAAAGAGGGTTAACTCAAAATATTACCTATGGAATCTATTTTCTCTCAGGTAACTTCCTTTTGCGGCTTTATATTACTCAAATTTCTGAACTTCCTGCATAGGATCTCATTTATCTTCCTAGCCTCTGAAAGGTAGACAGAATCCAGGTGACTTCTCCCTATTGTACAATTATGCTCATTTTACATGCCAGCAATGTAATGCTCAAAATCCTTCAAGCTAGACTTCAACAGTAAGTGAACCGAGAACTTCCAGATGTACAAGCTGGATTTAGAAAAGGAAGAGGAACCAGAGATCATATTGCCAACAACCATTGGATCGTAGAAAAAGCAAGGGAATTCCAGAAAAACATCTATTTCTGCTTCATTGACTATGCTAAAGCCTAACTATGTGGATCACAACAAATTGTGGAAAATTCTTAAAGAGATGGAAATACCAGACCACTTGACCTTCCTCCTGAGAAACCTGTAGGCAGGTCAGGAAGCACTAGTTAGAACTGGACATGGAACAATGGATTGGTTCAAAATTGGGACAGAAGTACATCAAGACTGTATATTATCACCTGGCTTATTTAACATCTATGTGGTATACATCATGCTGAAATGCCAGGTTGAATGAATCACAAGTTGGAATCAAGACTGCCAGGAGAAATATCAGTAACCTCAGATAAGCAGATGATACCACTCTAATGGCAGAAAGTGAAGAGGAACTAAAGAGCCTCTTAATGAAGGTGAAAGAGGAGAGTGAAAAAGCTGGCTTAAAACCGAACATTCAGAAAACTAAGATCATGGCATCCAGTCCCATCACTTCATGGCAAATAGATGGGGAAAAAATGGGAACAGTGGCAGATTTTATTTTCTTAGGCTCTGAAATCACTGTGGATGGTGACTACAGTCATGAAATTAAAAGATGCTCCTTGGAAGAAAAGTTATGACAAACCTAGACAGCATATTAAAAAGCAGAAACATCACCTTGCTGACAAAGGTCCGTAAAGTCAAAGCTATGGTTTTTCCAGCAGTCATGTATGGATGTGAGAGTTGGACCATAAAGAAGGCTGAAATCACGATGGTGTGATCACTGACCTAGAGCCAGACATCCTGGAATGTGAAGTCAAGTGGGCCTTAGAAAGCATCACTACGAACAAAGCTAGTGGAGGTGATGGAATTCCAGTGGAGCTATTTCAAATCCTGAAAGATGATGCTGTGAAAGTGCTGCACTCAATATGCCAGCAAATTTGGAAAACTCAGCAGTGGCCACAGGACTGGAAAAGGTCAGTTTTCATTCCAATCCCAAAGAAAGGCAATGCCAAAGAATGCTCAAACTACCGCACAATTGCACTCATCTCACGAGAAGGCAATGGCACCCCACTCCAGTACTCTTGCCTGGAAAATCCCACGGACGGCGGAGCCTGGTAGGCTGCAGTCCATGGGGTCGCTAAGAGTCAGACACGACTGAGCGACTTCCCTTTCACTTTTCATTTTCATGCATTGGAGAAGGAAATGGCAACCCACTCCAGTGTTCTTGCCTGGAGAATCCCAGGGACGCGAGAGCCTGGTGGGCTTCCGTCTATGGGGTCGCATAGAGTCGGACACGACTGAAGCGACTTAACAGCAGCAGCAGCACGTGCTAGTAAAGTAATGCTCAAAATTCTCCAAGCCAGGCTTCAGCAATACATGAACCGTGAACTGCCTGATGTTCAAGCTGGTTTTAGAAAAGGCAGAGGAACCAGAGATCAAATTGCCAACATCCGCTGGATCATCAAAAAAGCAAGAGAGTTCCAGAAAAACATCTATTTCTGCTTCATTGACTATGCCAAAGCCTTTGACTGTGTGGATCACAACAAACTTTGGAAAATTCTGAAAGAGATGGGAATACCAGACCACCTGATCTGCCTCTTGAGAAATTTGTATGCAGGTCAGGAAGCAACAGTTAGAACTGGACATGGAACAACAGACTGGTTCCAAATAGGAAAAGGAGTACGTCAAGGCTGTATATTATCACCCTGTTTATTTAACTTATATGCAGAGTACATCATGAGAAACACTGGACTGGAAGAAACACAAGCTGGAATCAAGATTGCTGGGAGAATTATCAATAACCTCAGATATGCAGATGACACCACCCTTATG
>NW_011494955.1:7162329-7162889 GCF_000754665.1 Bison bison bison
GCAGCCATGAAATTAAAAGACGCTTACTCCTTGGAAGGAAAGTTATGACCAACCTAAATAGCATATTAAAAAGCAGAGACATTACTTTCCAACAAAAGTTCATCTAGTCAAGGCTATGGTTTTTCCTGGGATCATGTATGGATGTGAGAGTTGGACTGTGAAGAAGGCTGAGCGCCGAAGAATTGATGCTTTTGAACTGTGGTGTTAGAGAAGACTCTTGAGAGTCCCTTGGACTGCAAGGAGATCCAACCAGTCCATTCTGAAGGAGATCAGCCCTGGGATTTCTTTGGAGGGAATGATGCTGAAGCTGAAACTCCAGTACTTGGGACACCTCATGTGAAGAGTTGACTCATTGGAAAAGACTCTGATGCTGGGAGGGCTTGGGGGCAGGAGGAGAAGGGGACGCCAGAGGATGAGATGGCTGGATGGCATCACTGACTCGATGGACGTGAGTCTGAGTGAACTCCGGGAGTTGGTGATGGACAGGGAGGCCTGGCGTGCTGCGATTCATGGGGTCACAAAGAGTCGGACATGACTGAGCAACTAAAATGAACTGAACT
>NW_011494955.1:7163116-7169504 GCF_000754665.1 Bison bison bison
ATGAACTGAACTGAACTGAACTGAATTGAGCTGCTAGGGAAGACTCTTGAGAGTCCGTTAGACTGCAAAGAGATCAAACCAGTCAATCCTAAAGGAAATAAACCCTGAATATCAGTCATTGGAAGGACTGATGCTGAAGCTCCAATATTGTGGCCACCTGATGTGAAGAGCTGACTCATTGGAAAAGACCTTGACACTGGGAAAGATTGAAGGCAGGAGGAGAAGGGGGTAACAGAGGATGAGATGGTTGGGTGGCTTCACCGACTCAGTGGACATGAATTTGGGCAAACTCTAGGAAATAATGAAAGGCAGGGAAGCCTGGTGTGCTGCAGTCCATGGGATCGCAAAGAGTCAGACATGACTTAGCAACTGAACAGACAAACAAAGGTGAAATAGGAAAGTGCAGTCGCTTGTGTTTGTGTGAAGTGAGAAAAGTTGAGAGTAGTCTTGGCTCCAATCTGTTGTTGTTTAGTCGCTAAGTTATGTCCAAGTCTTTTGCAACTCCATGGACTATATAGCCCACCAGGCTTCTCTGTCGATGGGATTTCCTAGGCAAGAATACTGGAGTAGATTGCCATTTCCTTCTCCAGGGGATCTTCCTGACCTAGGGATTGAACCTGAATCTCCTTCATTGGCAGGTGGATTCTTTGCTACTGAGCCACCAGGGAAGCTCTGGCTTTCAATCTACTCTCTCCTAAAACAATTCCTACTTAAAGGAATGCAATGATAGAAACAGACCCTCAATGTATGTGGAAGATTTGTGTATAACAGAGGTGGCATTACAAATCAGAGAAGAAGGGATTCCACAAGTTATGCTAGGCCAACTGATTATTACTCTACACATACAAAATAATATAATAGCCAATGTTTATAGATCTTACTATGTTCCAGGCACCATTCTATGTGTATTACATGTATTCATTTTTCTCCAAATGTATATCTCCAATCCATATATCTCCCCTGAATTACAGACTAATATTTCCAACTGCCTACTTAACAGATTGACTTGGATGTCTAAGTTTGGTATTTCAAACTTATCATGTGCCAAACAAAGTCTTCCTTTCTCTCCCACATGGGCCCCTTCCCTAGTCTTCCCTGTCTTAGTAAAAGTTACCATTCCCGTTGTATATTTTTATTGTGATAAAATTCATATACCATAAAATTCATCTTTTTTTTTTGTTTTTTTCTGGCTGCACCATGCAACTTGTGGGACCTCAATTCCCTCACCAGGGATTGAACTCAGGCCATGGCAGTGAAAGCACTGAGTCCTAATCACTAGACCACCAGGGAACTCCCCAAATTCATCTTTTTAAAGTGTATATATAAATCAACTATATTTCAAAAATAAAGTATACAATTCAGTGATTTTTAGTATATTCACAAAATTATGCAGCTATCACCAATAGCTAATTCTAGACCATTTTCATCATCCCCAAAGAAACCCTATTCTCACTAGCAGTCACTCCCCATCACCTCCATCAGACCCTGGCAACCACAAGTCTACTACCTACTTTCTGTCTTTGTGGATCTGCCTATTACAGACATTTTGTATAAATGGAATAATATGATGTGTGGCCTTTTCACTTACCATAGTATTTTCAAGGTTCATTCTCATTGTCATGTGTATCAGTCAGTACTTTATATCTTTCATGGCTGAGTAATATTCTATTGAATGAATATACCAATATTTTTAGATTTTTTTTCACTTGGACCATTAAAAAATTTTTTATTGAATTTATTACAATATTGTCCCTGTTTCATGTTTTGTTTTTTGGGATGAGAAGCATGTGGGATCTTAGCTTCCTGACCAGAGGTCTAACCCACATCCCCTGCATTGGAAGGCAAAGTCTCAACTACTGGACCACCAGGAAAGTCCCCAGTATACTAACTTTTGTTTATCTGTTTATCAGCTGATGGACTTTTGGGTTGCTCCCACTTTGGGGCTATTATGACTTTGAACATCTATTTACAAGTTTTTACAGGGACATTGTTTTCAATTCTCTTGATACATACCAAGGAATGGACTTACCGGGTCATATCTATATCTATGTTTAACTTTTTGAGAAACTGCTATACCAATTGCAACATTTTACTTTTAACAGCACTATATGAAGATCCCAATTTCTCCACATCCTAACACCAACACTTTTTTATTCATCTTTCTGATTCTAGTCATCCTAGTGGATGTGAAATGGTATCTTATTGTAATTTTGATTTACATTTCCCTAATGGCTAATAATGCTAAACAGTGCTTCATGTGCTTATTGGCCATTTATATATCTTCTTGAAAGAAATGTTTATTCAAGTCCTTTACCCATTTTTTAATTGGGTTATTTGTTTATAATTATCAAGTTTGGATGGATACCAAACTTGCTAAATTGCTATTGCTAATTTCAATAGCAAACAAAATCTTTGCTCTTATATAGTTTTGCTCTTATTTCCTTTCTCCTTTTGTTGTTGTAACCATATATATTTTAATTGATATTCTCTATTTGTGCTGTTGTTGTCATACAAATTACATCTCTCCACATTGTACTGAGGTAGGGGATAGATAGGCCGAACAGCTGCGACTAGTTTCCCCAGGCTGAGCCACTATAGCTGGTCTCCTGCTGATGCTTCAGGATGGTATAACAGTGGGAGCATTGGGTCCTGATTGGGTGCATTCTTGTGGATTTTCCAGCCCAACACATGCTCAGAGAAGGCCCTCAGGCTAGGGGAAGGGCTGAAGGAGAGAGAAAATGCTACTGGAATCCATTCTAGCTGAGAGATTAACATGCACACCAGGACCAAATATGGAAATGATTGGCCAGAAACAACCCAGAAAACTGCCCCCGTATAACTGACTCCAAGTCTGCCCATGTGTTCTTCCACACACACTATGCTTCTCATAAACACTTTTATCTTTTTCACAACCTTGGTCTCTTTGCTGAATTCTTTCTTCAAAGAAGACGAGAACTGAGGTCCTTCTAGTTTTTCACTGCCAGAATCAGTATGATTATCAATATAGATTCATGATTATTATTTTATATAATTATCTTTTAAATACTATAGGAGCGACAGTGTTACAAACAAAATTATGTTTATACCATCTTTTATATTTACCTGCTACTACTTTTAATTTTTTCATGTGACTTAGAGTTACTATCTAGTTGACCTTTCACTTCAGCCTAAAGAATTCCGTTTAGTATTTCTTAGAGGACAAGCTTGCTAGTGATGAATTCGTCTCATTTTTATTTATTTGGATATGTCTTAATTTCTTATTCATTTTTGAAGGAAAGCTTTGCTGAATATAAGATTTTGTTTGACAGTATTTTTCTTCCAGTACTTTGAGTATGACACCCTACTGCCTCTAGCCTCCATGGTTTCTGATGAGAAATTGTATTGAGAATTCCACGTATGTGGTGCGTCACTCTTCTCTTGCTGCTTTCAAGATTCAATCTTTGCTTTTTTGACGGTGTGGTAATCATGTGTGTAAGTAAGGATCTGTTTGAATTTTTCCTACTTGGAATCTGTGGAATTTCTTGGATATGTACATTAAGTTTTGTCATCAAATATGAGAAATTTTTGGTCGTTATTTCTTCAGATATTTTTTCTGTAATTTTTTTCTTCTCTCATCCTGCAGTACAACTGATGGCATATCACAGGTCATTTTTCTTCATTGTTTCTGCTTATTCCTCAGACTGGATCATTTCAATTGACCTGCCTTCAAATGCACTGTTCTCTCTTCTGTTTGCTCACATCTGCTGTTGAGTCCTTCTCGTGAATGTTTTTATTTTTGTTATTGCATTAATAAACACCAGAATTTCTATTTCCTTCTTAAAAAATTATTTCTATGTTTTTACTGATATTCTCTATTTGGTTAGACACTCTCTTTCATTTATTTCTGTAGACGTGGTTTATTTGAGCTCTTTGAATATATTTTATTTATTTTTAACTGAGGTAACATTGGTTTACAACTTCATATAAGTTTCATGTGTACAACATTATATTTTGACTTCCTTGTACACGACAGTGTGCTCACACCAAAAGTATAGTTTCCAACTCTGTCACCACAGAGTTGGCCCCCATTAATCATTTTGCTCTCCGTCCCCCACCACTCCATCTCTGTTCTTTCTACATCAATGTGTTTGCTTTTGTTTGGTTTTTTCATATATATACGTATAATTTCACATATGAGTGAAATCATACGGTATTTGTCTTTCTCCATCTGTCTTATTTTACTTAGCATAATACCCACAAGTTTCACTCATATTGTTGCATTTGGCAGGTTTCATCTTTTTAAAGGCTGGATAGTATTCCATTGTGTGTGTGTATGTGTGTATCACATGTTCTTTATCTGTTTTTTGAATATATTTAAGATGGTTGTTTGAAAGTCTTTGTCTCGTAAGTTCATTATCTGATCTTTCTCAGAGACAGTTTCTATTGGCTACATTTTTTTATTTGTATAATCTGTATTTTCTTGTTTCTTTGAATATCTCATAATTTTATGTTGAAAACTGCACATTTAAAATAATATAATGTGGCAACAATAAAAATCAGATTCTTCCCCTCCCCCAAGGCCTGTTTTGATGCTGCTTGGTGTTGGTAGTTGTTTATTTTAGAGGATTTTCTGAAATAATTCTGTAAATTCTGTATTCTTTGTCATGTGTATCCTCTGAAGCCCATGCAGAGTTAGCCTAGCAGTCAGGTAATTAGTTGACAGAGATTTTCTTAAATGCTTGGAACCAACATGTCTTTGCCAAGGGACTCTGATTTCATATTGGGGTTTATCTTCAACATTCAGCCAGGCAGTTCACAACTCTACCTTAAGCTTCACTTTCTGCTTGTACAGAGCCTTAAGTTTAGTCAGTGGTGAGAGTTTAAGAGCTTCTAAGGTCTTTCCTGACCATGCACCCAAACTTATGAATGTGCATGGCCTCCTAGACTCCTAGGAACATGTCAGAACATTCCAAACCCTCAGATCAGATCAGTCGCTCAGTCGTGTCCAACTCTTTTCGACCCATGAATCGCAGCACGCCAGGCCTCCCTGTCCATCACCAACTCCCGGAGTTCACTCAGACTCACGTCCATCGAGTCAGTGATGCCATCCAGCCATCTCATCCTCTGTCGGCCCCTTCTCCTTCTGCCCCCAATCCCTCCCAGCATCAGAGTCTTTTCCAATGAGTCAACTCTTCACATGAGGTGGCCAAAGTACTGGAGTTTCAGCTTCAACATCAGTCCTTCCAAAGAAATCCCAGGGCTGATCTCCTTCGGAATGGACTGGTTGGATCTCCTTGCAGTCCAAGGGACTCTCAAGAGTCTTCTCCAGCATCACAGTTCAAAAGCATCAATTCTTTGGTGCTCAGCCTTCTTCACAGTCCAGCTCTCACATCATACATGACCACAGGAAAAACCATAGCCTTGACTAGATGAACTTTCGTTGCCAAAGTAATGTCTCTGCTTTTCTTCTTTTTTTTTTTTTTAATTTAATTCTCGCTGCTTCATACCCCTCAGTTAACTAAATTTTGTTCTTCTGAGTGGTGATTCTCAAATTATTTAACAACAGGTTTATCATGATATATCAACTATTCAGAACATATATTTGTATATCCTATGAGTGTTTTGTTTAGCTGCTGGATATCAGTTCTAATTTTTTCTCATGTATGTTCTGTTATTTTGTTGTTGTTTTTTTTTTTAATTTACTTTAATTTCCATCCTGAACCCTACTCCCTCCTCCCTCCCCATACCATCCCTCTGGGTCGTCCCAGTGCACCAGCCCCAAGCATCCAGCATCGTGCATTGAACCTGGACTGGTATCTCGTTTCATACATGACGTTTCACATGTTTCAATGCCATTCTCCCAAATCTTCCCACCCTCTCCCTCTCCCACAGAGTCCATAAGCCTGTTCTATACATCAGTGTCTCTTTTGCTGTCTCATATACAGGGTTATCGTTACCATCTTTCTAAATTCCATATATATGCGTTAGTATACTGTATTGGTGTTTTTCCTTCTGGCTTACTTCACTCTGTATAATAGGCTCCAGTTTCATCCACCTCATTAGAACTGATTCAAATGTATTCTTTTTAATGGTTGAGTAATACTCCATTGTATATATGTACCACAGCTTTCTTATCCATTCATCTGCTGATGGACATCTAGGTTGCTTCCATGTCCTGGCTATTATAAACAGTGCTGCGATGAACATTGGGGTACACGTGTCTCTTTCTCTTCTGGTTTCCTCAGTGTGTATGCCCAGCAGTGGGATTGCTGGATCATAAGGCAGTTCTATTTCCAGTTTTTTAAGGAATCTCCACACTGTTCTCCATAGTGGCTGTACTAGTTTGCATTCCCACCAACAGTGTAAGAGGGTTCCCTTTTCTCCACACCCTCTCCAGCATTTATTATTT
>NW_011494955.1:7170844-7173241 GCF_000754665.1 Bison bison bison
TGAAAGTGGGCACCCTTGTCTTGTTCCTGACTTTAGAGGAAATGCTTTCAATTTTTCACCATTGAGGATAATGTTTGCTGTGGGTTTGTCATATATAGCTTTTATTATGTTGAGGTATGTTCCTTCTATTCCTGCTTTCTGGAGAGTTTTTATCATAAATGGGTGTTGAATTTTGTCAAAGGCTTTCTCTGCATCTATTGAGATAATCATATGGTTTTTGTTTTTCAATTTGTTAATGTGGTGTATTACATTGATTGATTTACGGATATTGAAGAATCCTTGCATCCCTGGGATAAAGCCCACTTGGTCATGGTGTATGATCTTTTTAATGTGTTGTTGGATTCTGATTGCTAGAATTTTGTTTAGGATTTTTGCATCTATGTTCATCAGTGATATTGGCCTATAGTTTTCTTTTTTTGTGGGATCTTTGTCAGGTTTTGGTATTAGGGTGATGGTGGCCTCATAGAATGAGTTTGGAAGTTTACCTTCCTCTGCAATTTTCTGGAAGAGTTTGAGCAGGATAGGTGTTAGCTCTTCTCTAAATTTTTGGTAGAATTCAGCTGTGAAGCCGTCTGGACCTGGGCTTTTGTTTGCTGGAAGATTTTCGATTACAGTTTCAATTTCCGTGCTTGTGATGGGTCTGTTAAGGTTTTCTATTTCTTCCTGGTTGAGTTTTGGAAAGTTGTACTTTTCTAAGAATTTGTCCATTTCTTCCTCGTTGTCCATTTTATTGGCATATAATTGTTGATAATAGTCTCTTATAATCCTTTGTATTTCTGTGTTGTCTGTTGTGATCTCTCCATTTTCGTTTCTAATTTTATTGATTTGATTTTTCTCCCTTTGTTTCTTGATGAGTCTGGCTAATGGTTTATCAATTTTATTTATCCTTTCAAAGAACCAGCTTTTGGCTTTGTTGATTTTTGCTATGGTCTCTTTTGTTTCTTTTGCATTTATTTCTGCTCTAATTTTTAAGATTTCTTTCCTTCTACTAACCCTGGGGTTCTTCATTTCTTCCTTTTCTAGTTGCTTTAGGTGTAGAGTTAGGTTATTTATTTGACTTTTTTCTTGTTTCTTGAGGTGTGCCTGTATTGCTATGAACTTTCCCCTTAGGACTGCTTTTACCGTGTCCCACAGGTTTTGGGTTGTTGTGTTTTCATTTTCATTCGTTTCTATGCAAATTTTGATTTCTTTTTTGATTTCTTCTGTGATTTGTTGGTTATTCAGCAGTGTGTTATTCAGGCTCCATATGTTGGAATTTTTAATAGTTTTTCTCCTGTAATTGAGATCTAATCTTACTGCATTGTGGTCAGAAAAGATGCTTGGAATGATTTCTATTTTTTTGAATTTACCAAGGCTAGCTTTATGGCCCAGGATGTGATCTATCCTGGAGAAGGTTCCATGTGCGCTTGAGAAAAAGGTGAAATTCATTGTTTTGGGATGAAATGTCCTATAGATATCAATTAGGTCTAACTGGTCTATTGTATCGTTTAAAGTTTGTGTTTCCTTGTTAATTTTCTGTTTAGTTGATCTATCCATAGGTGTGAGTGGGGTATTAAAGTCTCCCACTATTATTGTGTTATTGTTAATTTCTCCTTTCATACTTGTTAGCATTTGTCTTACATACTGCGGTGCTCCCGTGTTGGGTGCATATATATTTATAATTGTTATATCTTCTTCTTGGATTGATCCTTTGATCATTATGTAGTGACCTTCTTTGTCTCTTTTCACAGCCTTTGTTTTAAAGTCTATTTTATCTGATATGAGTATTGCTACTCCTGCTTTCTTTTGGTCCCTATTTGCATGGAAAATCTTTTTCCAGCCCTTCACTTTCAGTCTGTGTGTGTCCCCTGTTTTGAGGTGGGTCTCCTGTAGACAACATATGTAGGGGTCTTGTTTTTGTACCATTCAGCCAGTCTTTGTCTTTTGGTTGGGGCATTCAGCCCATTTACGTTTAAGGTAATTACTGATAAGTATGATCCCGTTGCCATTTACTTTATTGTTTGGGGTTCGAATTTATACACCATTTTATGTCTCTGCTTTTGAATACGCTATCTAGGAAGGATAACTTTCCTTCCAAGGAGTAAGTGTCTTTTAATTTCATGGCTGCAGTCACCATCTGCAGTGATTTTGGAGCCCAGAAAAATAACGTCTGATACTGTTTCCACTGTTTCCCCATCTATTTCCCATGAAGTGATGGGACCAGATGCCATGATCTTCGTTTTCTGAATGTTGAGCTTTAAGCCAACTTTTTCACTCTCCACTTTCACCTTCATCAACAGGCTTTTTAGTTCTTCTTCACTTTCTGCCATAAGGGTGGTGTCATCTGCATATCTGAGGTTATTGATATTTCTCCAGCAATCTTGATTCCAGCTTGTTTTTCTTCCAGTCCAGCGTTTC
>NW_011494955.1:7174419-7185114 GCF_000754665.1 Bison bison bison
GCCTGTCTCCTGTACAATGTCACGAACCTCATTGCATAGTTCATCAGGCACTCTATCTATCAGATCTAGGCCCTTAAATCTATTTCTCATTTCCACTGTATAATCATAAGGGATTTGATTTAGGTCATACCTGAATGGTCTAGTGGTTTTCGCTACTTTCTTCAATTTAAGTCTAGCAGATATTATAATCCTCAGATTTTCCTTTTAAATTTTTTGGTAGCCTATTATTTATTTATTTATTTTTTACCTCAACTGCTGTCCACCACTACAGGCAGCTGTAATGTTGAAAAATTGCCTCATATTATTTTAAACAAATGCCTCCAGGCAACAGGCTGTTTGCATGAGGAAAGCTCTGAGTCAGATCAAATAAAGATAGCCTTGAGTGGCGATCTTCCAGAGAACCACCAAGCAGTTCGAATAATGACAGTTCTCTGAGGATGAGGCTTTGAAGGCGCTCCAGCCCCATTCTGCCCCCTCCATGAGGCTATGAGGCTGTGGGTTTTTGCCGTGGTTACAGGATTTTGGTTTTCAAGGTTATCATGGAGCTTGGAGGAGGTGAAGATGGGAATAGGACAGATTAAAATGCCACATAATTCACTGTTCTTACTGAGATTCAATCTTTTTTTTTTTTTTTTTTGCATAAACTCTCCCTTCATTGTTGCAAACTTTTGGTTAATTTCCAAAGTTTTAAGAAAAGTTGATCCTGACAATTATGCCAGTGTTCTCATTGTTTATGGAAGAGTAGATTTTTGGAGATTCTTATTCCACCATTTTTGCTGATGTCACTCCTTCCAATTGTTTTAAAGTCAAATTCTTTAGAGTCATCCTTGATGTCTCTCTTTCTCAACATCCTATATCTTTACAAATCCTGTAGAGGCAAAAAATTTTCTACTTTCAAAATATATCCAGGGTGCCACCAATCATCACCACCTTCTCCTTTCTAATCACTCATTATTTTCCAACAACACCACCTCCTCACGTTTCCTAAGACTGCCAAGCATGGTCCTGCATTTTTCTACCAGGTATGCACATTCCCTTACTTCCTTCAAATCATGACTCAAATGACATCTCCTCAGAGATGCTCCTCTGACAACCCCATCACTCTATCCTCCTCATCTTGGTTTATATTTTCCTAGCACTTATCTGACACTATATTTACTCATATTTATTGTTTTTCTGCTCCCATTAGGATGTAAGCTCATAAAGTTAGGGACTTTGTTATGGAGTTTATTGTTCTATCTTTAGTGCCTAGAACAGTTGGCTCATGTTGGCAACCAATAAATTTTGGTTGAAAGTATGTCATTATCTTTCATTTGCTTCTCCAGATCCACTCTGCACCATTTTCTCAGTGTCTAGTATGGACATTAGTGGACTCCTCTGCCCTCTGGATTCAGCCTGTGCAGAAGGAAGAGGGACATTTGGAGGATGGAAGGACAGCAAAATCAGAGTACCTATTTCACAGGCTCTTCCCTGCCAAATTGCTTCAGATTTACCCTGTGCCTAGATCTGAGATCACTATCTTTCCAATAACCACCACCTACCCTATTCCTGCCTTTGGGCCTCAGTGTTATAACTGCTATTACTACCCTCAGGATGTTGTACTACCTCTTATGGTTCCCCTTTACCTATCCATATCTCTGTAAATAACCCATCTTGTATCATCCTAATTTAAAAGTAACATCTGTTTCTTTGTGTCTCTGCCTCATACAGATGAATAATCCTAAGAACAACCCTATGAAGTAGACATTATTACCATCCTCATTTTAAGACTCATCTGAGTCTCACAAAGATTAAGAAACTTGCCCAAGATTACATAGCTAGTAAGTAACAGAGGTAGAATTTACCTTAGAAAAAAATATAGGAGAATACTTTTATGACAACACAATAGCGAATGAATCCTGTGTGTGTACTCATTGGAAAAGACTCTGATGCTAGGAAAGATTGAAGGCAGGAGGAGAAGGGGACAATAGAGGATGAGGTGGTTGGATGGCATCACTGACTCAAGGGACATGAGTTTGAGCAAGCTCTGGGAGTTGGTGATGGACAGGGAAGCCTGGCGTGCTGCAGTCCATGGGGTTGCAAAGAATCAGACACAACTGAGCAACTGAGCAACTTAACTGAACAGAAGAAACAGAGCTGGGATTTACTTCCGGAGAAAATATGGGAGAATATTTTTATGACAACGTGATACTGACTGAATCCTGTGTATGTGCTCAGTTGCTGCAGTCGTTTCTGACTCTTCACAACCCTATGGGCTATAGCCTGCCAGGCTCCTCAGTCCATGGAATTCTCCAGGCAAGAATACTGGAGTGGGTTGCCTTGCCCTCCTCCAGGGGATCTTCCCAACCCAGGGATCGAACTTGAGTCTCCTGCATTTCCTGCATTGCAAGAGGATTCTTTACTGCTGAGCCACTGAGGAAACCCCAGGGAATGAATCCTGAAGAAAACTAAGAAGCATACCTATAAAGTAAAAGACTAAAAAAACTTAAACTCTCTATATCAAAAGATAACATAAAGTAAAGAGATAAATCACAAACTAGAAGATATTTGCACTCCACATAAAGGATTAGCATAGAGAAGATATAAAGAACTCCTAGAAATTCATTTTTTAAATTTTATTTCTGATTGCACTGGCTCTTTGTTGCTGCATACAGGCTTTCTCTAGTTGTGGTGAGCAGGGGGTACTCTTCCTCACATCTTACTGCGGTGGCTTCTCCTGTTGCAGAACACAGGCTCTAGGGCATGTGGGTTTCAGTAATTATGACCTGTGGGCTCTGGCGTTTGGACTCAGAAGTTACGGTGCTCAGGCTTAATTTCTCTGCAGCATGTGGAATCATCCCACACCAGGGATTGGACCCATGTCCCCTGCGTTGGCAGGCAGATTCTTATCCACTGTGTCACGAAGGAAGTCCATGGAAATTAGTTTTTTTTTAAAAGCATAAACACCACAGTACAAAAATAGACTGGGCAAAGGATAAGAAGGGGAAAACAGAAGAGGAAACCCAAATGGATGCTAAACATTTAAAAAGATGTTCAATCTCTCTAATATCAGGGAAGTGAAAATGAAAATAATGAGATTCCATTTCATACCATTTGCCAGATGAAAACTTGGAGAAGTGCAGTAATTGTTCGTAAGAATATAGCTGGTGGGAATGTTAAGAATAACTACTTTGGAGAACAATTTGACAATATTTCATAAAGCTGAAGATACATATAGTCCATTACCTAGTATTTTCAGTTGGAGGAATCTTCCCTAGAGAAGTATTTACTCTTGTGCACAAGGAGACATGCATACTATGTTCATGGCTACACTGCTGGAAACTCTCTCAGTGGGAAAGTGACTATGTTAAAATGAGTGAATAACATTGACACTTACAAAGATGGGGGGCTTCCCAGGTGGCTCAGATGGTAAAGTACGGCCTGCAATGTGGGAGACCCATGATCATTCGCTGGGTCAGGAAGATCCCCCGGAGAAGGGAATGGCAACCCAATCCAGTATTCTTGCCTGGAGAATCCCATAGACAGAGGAGCCTGTTGGGCTACTATCCATGGGATCACAAAGAGTCGGACACGACTGAGGGACTAACACTTTCATTTACAAAGATGGACTGCAGTCCAGTGGATAAGACCACTGCTTGAAACTGGGTTCCATCCCTGATCGGGGAACTAAGATTGCACAAGCCATGGAATGCAGTAAAAAAATTTAAAAAGCAAATAAGAAAAAGATCACCGCCAAAAGTTTCACTCCTACTCATCCTCTGGCCAGCTTTCTATAACCATGGATGAGCCTTCACTCTCTAGAATTCTGTACAACAAAATCATACGGTATGTACTATTTTTAAAAATCCAGCCGCTCACTCAGCATAACTGTTTTGAGATTCATCCATACTGGTGCATGTACCAGTAGTCCATTCTTTTTTATTGCTGAGCGGTATTCCATTATTTGGATACACTGCAGTTTGTGTACAAATCTTTCTGTGAACATATACTTTCATTTTCTTTGGGAAATACCTAGGAGTGGAGTTTCTGAATCATATGTTAGATGTGATTTATTTTTTGAAATTTCCAAATTGAATATATCATTTTTCATTCCCACCAGGAGGGTATAAGAGTTCCATTGGCTCTAAGAGGTGTGTGGTGGCAGCTCATTGTGGTTTTAATTTGCATTTCCCTAGTGACTAGTGATGTTCATCATCTTTTCAAGAGTTCATTTGCTATTTACATGTCTTCCTGGTGAATTATCTGTTAATAATTTTTGCCAATTAAAAATATTAGGTTGCTTGCCTTCTTGAGTTATGAAGATTATTTATAATAGTTTACACATAAATCTTTCTTCAGCTATGTGTTTGGCAAATACTTCTCCCCAGTCTATGGCTTGCCTTCCTTTTTAATTTATAGTGTCTTCTTAAGAATTTAATTAATTATTTTTTGGGCTGGGCTGGGTCTTCATTGCTGCACAAGGGCTTTCTCTAGTTGTGGGAAGTGAGGGTTACTCTCTAGTTGCGGTGCTCAGGCTTCTCACTGTGGTGGCTTCTCTTGTGGGGCAGGGGCTCTAGAACATGTGGGCTTCAGTAGTTGTGGCACACGGGCTCAAGAGTTGAGGTTCACGGGCTCCAGAGCACAGGCTCAGTAGTTGAGGTCCACAGGCTTAGTTGCCCCATGGCATGTGGAATCTTCCCGGATCAGGGATTGAACCCAGGTTCCTTCCTTTGGCAGATGGATTCTCAACCCCTGGGCCACCATGGAAGCCCTACAGTGTCTTTTGAAGAACAAAAGATTTTAATTTTGATGAACTCCAATTTGTTGATTTTTGTCTGGTTAAGTTTATGTGTCAGTTTGACTGGGACATAGGGTATCCAGATATTTGATTAAGCATTATTCTGGGTGTATCTGTGAGGTGTTTCTGGATGAGATTAATATTTGTATCAGTAGACTGAGTAAAGCAGATTGCCCTCCTCAGTGTGAGCCGGCCTCATCCAATCCACTAGAGGCCTGAATAAAACAAAGGTAGGGTAAGATAGGGGCTTCCCTGGTGGCTCAGATGGTAAAGAAGATACCCAGGTTTGATCCCTGGGTCAGAAAGATCCCCTGGAAAAGGAAATGGCACTCCAGTATGCTTGCCTAGAAATCCCATGGGCATAGGAGCCTGGCAGCTTACAGTCCTTGGGGTTGCAAAGAGTTGGACACAACTGAGCTCACACAAACACACACACACACACAAAGGTAGAATTTGCTGTTTTCTGGATGGGATATCAGCCTTCCCCTGCACATGGACTAGAACTCACACCAGTGGCGCTCCTGGTTTTCAGGCCTTCAGACTTGGACTGGCTGTTATACCATTTGTTCTCCTGGTTCTCAGGACTTTGAATTTGGAAACAAACTACACCATTGGACTGGGTCTCCAGTTTGCAGAAAGCAGATTGTGGGATAACCTCTACAATTGCATTCGCCAATTATTTATTTATTTATAATAAATCAACAAATAATCAAATTACTGGTACTGAATTATTTTAATACATCTTATAATAAATCTCATACATAAGGATGAAGGAGTTCTCCTGTGGCCTAATGGGTAGGATTCCAGGTGATCACTGCCATGGCCCTAATCCAGTCCCTGGTTGGAGAACTGAGATCCTGCAAGCTGCACAGCATAGCAAAAAAAAAAATAAAGAAAGTTAAGGATGAGTTCTGAATTGGCTCTGGGGTTTCTGAAACTGACTCTGTAATCTAATTAGATTGATAGATGCTATCAATCAGAAACATGGATGGGATCCTTGGATCGGGAAGATACCCTGGAGGAGAAAATGGCAACTCACTCCAGTATTCTTGCCTGGAGAATCCCATGGACAGAGGAGTCAGACGGACTACAGTCCATGGGGTCCCAAAGAGTCAGACATGACTGAGCACACACACACAACAATAAGATTCCATATGCACAGCCTGACTGAAAAAAAAAGAAAGAAAGAAGAAGCTGGTTGACTGTGTATGTGATACCTCAAACATTTTTTATTATTATTTAAAATTTTTTATTACTGCAGTATATTTGCTTTACAATGTTTTATTAGTTTCTGCTGTACAAAAAATAAGTTAATCATCTGTATACATATGTCCCTTCCCTCTTGAACCTCCTTCCCACCTCCCCCATCCCACCTTAAGAGGGTGGGGTGCACCACAGAGCACCAAGCTGAGTTCCCTATACTGTACAGCAGTTTCCCCACCAGCTGTCTATTTTACACATGGCAAACATTTCAAGAAAACTAACAAATATAATGAAATTGCCTGATTGCTCCTGCTACTGGACAACGTGGAAAGAAAAGGATGAGCTCAGAGATTAAAGTTTTCAGTTCAATCACCACATAAAAGACTGAAGGCTTCTGTGTGTACCCTAAGGGAGACCCTTACGTCTCAGAGAAGCTGGATTGAGACTGCTGAAAATCAAATCCAGAATTTCATTCCGTGACTAGCTGAATTACAACTCAAGTTGAATTCCCAGCTTTGCAGAGTCTCTGTTGTTAAAGTGGGACATTGATTGGGAGAGAATGGGGTCCTTTAAGATGGGATGGGGATATGTGGGAAAAACCTGGTGATGGTAAGGATGTCGAGCCCTTAAACTCTGATGAGTCTTCTTTGCCAGTGAAGAGACTTCCCCACCCCCAGCAGAAGTGGCTTCCCACACACAGTGGTATTGGTCTTCCTATACCCATCTGAGGGGGCTAATCCTACATTGCCTGAGGAAACTGTAATGATTGCTCCTGAGACATTCGCCATGTAAGACAAGGTTGATTCTCCTCAAGACTCACTGTCACTCTCTTTACTTCTGGACCTGTAGCTAAACTCAAGTCCCAGCAGACCCCTGAAGATGAGATAACAAGTGGACCCATGAGGAAGTGTGTTATACTCCAGAAAAACTACTTGAATTTTTTGGTTTAGGCAGACAGAAAGCTAGGAACTACATATACCAATGGCGTGGGATAATGGTAGAAGGAATCTAAAGTTGGATCAGGCCAAATTTATTAACAGGGCCACACTAAGCAGAGAGTCTGCATTTAATATTGCAGCAAGGGGAATTAGAAAGAATTGTAACAAATTCTTTGGTTGGTTGTCTAAAATATGGACCAAAAGATGATGCACAGTGAGCAAATTAGAGTAACCAGTTATGCCTTAGTTTAATGTAGAGAAAGGGATTCAAAGCCTTAGGGAAACTGGAATGAATCTGTCATTTAAGACTTAACCATAGTGGGAGGATCCAGAAGACATACATTTTTTAAAAATATTATTTATTTATTTGGCTGTGCCATGCCCCAGCAGTGGCACTCAAGATCCTCCATTGTGGCCCTTGAAATCTCCAGTTGCAGTCCACAGGCTCGGTGGTTGTGGAGTGTGGGCTTAGTTGCTCTGTGGTATGTGGATCTTATTTCCTCAACCAGGGATCGAACCTGTGTCCCTTGCATTGCAAGGCAGATTCTCAACCACTGGACCACCAGGGTAGTCCCCAGAAGACAGATCTTTCAACACTACTGTGAGAAATTTGTAAAGGCAGCCCCAGAATCCTTGGAATCTGTGATCACTCTTCTCTGTAGGCTAGACCTTACAGTGGGCATTACAGTCACTGAGCTGGGAAACCTAAATATGGTGGGAGTAATTGGATCTCGGGGTGGCAGGGCCAAGTGGCAGCGCTCAACACCAAAGGCAAGGTAGGCATAGTTACCGTAGTGAATAGCAGAGTCAAAGCAGCAGTCTGAATAGTCTGACTCTCACAGACCTATGACATCGGCTAGGTGATCATGACATTCCTAGAAGTGAAACAGATAAGAAGCCTACTAAATTTCCTACTTGAGCTGTATAAGGAGAAAATTTCTAGTTAAGGCAAACAAAGACATAACTTGGATCCTGAAAACAGAGAGTCATTGCCCTTCAATCAATTCCCGCACTTGAGCTACTTTACAGACTTGGGACCACTTGAATGAAGGGGAGGCTGGGTTCCTTCCCTTGAGGAAGCACCCTGGTACACCACCAAAAATTTCATAATCTTTCTCTCATCCTTCCCCAAAGAGACCTAAAGCCTTTTACCAGGATGACTGCATTGGGGAAAAGAAAATAATCAGAACTTTCAGGGACTACTGTGCCTTGACTCTGAATTGACATTAATTTCAAGAAACTCAAATCAAACACAAACATCACTGTGGCCAACTAGTCAGAGTAGGAAGTTAGGTGATCAATGGAGATTTAGCTCAGGTCCTTCTCACAGTAGGCCCAGTGTTTCCCCAAACCCATCCAGTGCTTATTTACCCAGTTCCAGAATGCATAATCCCATAAAACTTGCCTATTTGGTCTGTGCAGAAGACAGATGGATCTCGGGAAATGACAATGGATAGGTTTAACCCGGTGATCACTCCAGTTGTAACTGCAGGATGAGGTGTAGTTTCATTGCCTTAGCAAATTAACACACAACTCTTAATCTGGGAAATGTTTTTTTCTCTATCAATAAAGCCTCCCAGAAGCTGTTTGCTTTAAGTTGGCAAGGCCAGTGATACACTTTCACTGTGCTACCTCAGGGGTATATTAACTCTCCAGTCCTATGTCTTAATTTAGTTCACAGGGATCTTGAAGGTCATTCGTTTCCACAAGATATCACACTGGTTCATTTCATCATTGACAGAATGTTTACAGATGTAGTGAGCAAGAGGTAGCAACTATTTTAGATTTCTTGGGGAGACATGTGCATTGCAGAAGGTGGGAAATAAATCTGACAATTCGGGAGTCTTCTACCTCAGTGAAATTTCTAGGGATCCAGTGGTGTGGCGCATATCAAGATATCCCTTCCAAGATGAAGGGTAAGTTGTTGCATCTGGCCCCTCCTGCAACCAATAAAGAGGAAGATGCTTAGTGGGGGCCTCTTTGAATTTTGGAGGCAACTTATTTCTCCTTTGGATGTGTTCCAAAGTGACTCAAAAGTTGCTAGTTTGGAGGGAGGGGCCCAGAACACAAGAAGGCTCTGCAACAGGTCTTGTGCAAGCTGCTCTCGCACTTGGCCACATGATCTAGCAGACCCAACGGTGCTTGATGTGAGTTGTGTATATGCTCTTTGGAGTTTTTGGCAGGCTCCTCTTGGTGAATTGCATCATAGCACCTTAGAATTTTGGAGCAAAACCCTGCCATCTCTGCAGATAAATCCTCTCCTTTTGAGAAAGTTTTTGGTCTGCTATTGGACCTTTCCAGAAACTGAATCCTTATCACTAAGCAACCAAGTTACCATGTAACCTCAGCTGCCCAGCCTCATGAACTGGGTGTTATCTGGCCCACTAAGTGAGAAAGTTGTGTGTGCAGAGCAGTACTCTATTGTCAGATGGAAGTAGTAGATATGAGATTGGGCTTGACCAGGCCTTGAGGGCACAGTAAGTTATATGAAATGGCCCAAATGCCCCTGATCCCCACTCCTGCTACACTGCCATCTCTCTCCCAGCCTGAAACTATGGCCTCATCCAGAGTACCCTATGATCACTTGACAAAGGAAGAGATGTAGGCCTGGTTTACAGACAGTTCTATGTGATGTGCAGGTATTAGGCTGCAGTAGACAGCTGCAGTATTACAGCCCTTTTCAGGAGTATTTTTGAAGGACATTGGAGAAGGGAAATCCTCCCAGGGGGCAGAACTCAAAGCAGTACACCTGGTTGCTCACTATGCTTGAAAGAAGAAATGGCCAGGCATGTGATTATATACCGATTTATGGGCTGTGGTTAATGGTTTGGCCAGGAGGTCAGGGACTTGGAAAGAACGTAAGTGGAAAATTGGGGACAAGGAAATTTAGGGAAGAAGTATGTACACAGGGAAATCCCTGGAAGTCCAGTGGTTAGGACTCAGTGCTTTCACTGCCGTGGGCCTGGGTTCAATCCCTGGCCAGGGAACTAAAGATCCTACAAGCCATGTGGCCCAATCAAAAAAATTAAAACAACAACAAAGAAAGAAAGAAAGAAAAACAAAGTTATGTATTCAGACTTCTTTGAATAGGCAGGAAAAAAGTTGGAATATCTGTGTACATTGTGAAAGGTCACCAAAGGATGACCTCAGCAGAGAAGGATTTTAATAATTCTGTGGATATCGGTCAGCCTCCTTCCCAAGCTGCCCCTGTAATTACTCAGTGGGCTCATGAACAAAGTGGCCATGGTGGCAGGGATGGAGGTTATGCATGGGTTCAACAACATGGACTTCCATTCACTAAAGCCAACCTGACTACGGCCACTGCTAAGCACCGGTTTTGGGACCATTCCTCAGGGTGATCAGCCAGATACCTGGTGGCAGGTTGAATACCCTGGACAATGGAAGGGGCAGCATTTTGTTTTTACTGGAATAGATACTCTGGATATGAATTTTTCCTTCCTTGCACACAATGCTTCTGCCCAAGCTACCATCCATGGATTTATGGAATGTTTAATCCACTGTTGTGGGATTCCATACAGTATTGCTTCTGATCAAGGAACTCATTTCACAGCAGAATAAGTGCAGCAGTGGGTCCATGCTCATGGAATTCACTGGTCTTACCATGTTCTCTACCATCTAAAAGCAGTTGGTTGATAGAACAGTGAGACTCAATTATAGTCTGCTGGGTGGCAACATCTGATTATTTTTGCTAATGTATTGGGTTGGCCAAAAAGGTCTTATGGAAAAAACCGAGTGAACTTTTGGCCAATCCAATGT
>NW_011494955.1:7185214-7191180 GCF_000754665.1 Bison bison bison
ACAGTTGATTTCTGTGTGTTGATCTTGTATCCTGTGAACCTCACTAAATTCTTAAGTCTAGTGTTTTTTTAGTAGAGTCTAGAATTTTCTGTAAAAGTAATCATGTTACCTATGCAAAATGACAGTTTTACTTTTTTTCTAAAATGTATGCTTGTTATTTCTTTTTCTTTATGCACCGACTAGAATCTTGAATATGATACTGAATACAAGTGGTGAGAACAGTGAAAAGTGAAAGTCGCTCAGTCGTGTCTGACTCTTTGCAACCCCATGGACTATACAGTCCATGGAATTCTCCAGGCCAGAATACTGGAGTGGGTAGCCTTTCCCTTCTCCAGGGGATCTTCCCAACCGAGGGATCAAACCCAGGTCTCTCACATTGCAGGCAGATTCTTTTACCAGCTGAGCCACCAAGAAAGCCTGGTGAAAGCAGACATCTCTATAATTCTTGGTACATTTCTATATATTTCAAATGATTCACATTTGAAATTAAATGTCAAATTCAAAGGACATTTAGAACATCACTTACATTGTAATTCCTGACAAAAATGCATAATCTGAATAGAACCATGAGGAAATATCAGACCTACTTGATTGTGGAACATTCTACAAAAAACTATACTATAATCTTCAAAAGTGATGTTCTAAATTAAATGTTAAAATTAAAGGAAAAACACAAGAATAGTAAAGGAAATGATGTTCTAAATTAAATAGTAAAGGAAGTGATGTTCTAAATTAAATGTCAAAATTAAAGGAAAAACACAAGAACAGTACAAATAACTTTTCCCCCGCCTTTGAGACATGATGTCTCATCAGCTCTGAATACTTTAGTGTCTGATTTCTATCAAGTAGGGCATTCTCCTACACAACCACAATAGAGCCATCAGAATCTGGAAATTGATATTTGATATACTACTACCATATAACCCACAGACCCTGCTCAAGTTTTGCCAGTTGTCCAAAAAATATTCCTCAGTGCAAAAGGATTCCCTTTTTTGTGTGTGTGTTACTGAGGTAGCACAGTGCAAAAGGGTCATGTGTTGCATTCATTCTCTTTCAATATGGAATTTGTCTTGGTCTTTTCTTGATTTTCATGATCTTGACACTTTTGAAGATTATAGGATAGTTTTTTGTAGAATGTTCTTCAATCAAGTATGTCTGATATTTCCTCATGATTCTATTCAGATTATGCATTTTTGTCAGGAATTACAACGGAAGTGATGTTCTAACTGCATTCTCGAGCCTGTATATTATTTTGATTTGTCCCATTAATGGTAATGTTACTAACTTTCATCCCTTATGGTGATGTCTTCCAGATTTCTCCACTGTAAAATTATTCTTTTCCCTTTTTTAGTTAATGAGTATTGTGTGGGAAAGTACTTTGAGAGTATGGAAATATCCTACCCCTCATCAAATTTTCATTTGTTTTAGTATTCATTGGTGTTTTGTGGCCTAATTATTTCTGATGGCTTCTAAATGGCGTTTTCTAAGTCCATCATTGCTTCTACATTAATTAGTTGTCATTTTACTGAGAAAACCTTTTTCTTCTTCCCTTCTATTTATTAATTATTACTATCAGAATGACTCACAGATTCCTGTTTTATTCAGTGGATTATAATCTTTTACTGTTATTATTTAGTTTGATGTTCAAATTATCACAGATTTGGCCAGTGGGAGCCCCTTTAAGCTTTTTTTTTTTTACTTTTTTAAATTTGGAATAGTTGCTTTAAAGCTCTCGTTTATGTCCTTTTGAAATGATGCGCCCATCATTTTTTGGAAATATAATTGACTCACAATTTTATATTAGAGGTGTGCAACATAGTGATTTGATATTTTTGTACACTGCAAAATGATCACCATGGTAAGTCTAGCTGCCGTCTGTTACCATACAAAGTTATTACAGTACATTATTGACTACTCCCTATGCTGTACACCACATCTGTGACTGCTTTTATAAGTGACATGTCCCCATCATTATTTGAGCATTCTGCACTTTGTCCTGGCACAACCGTATATTTCAGGTTCATCTTGTAGTTCCCTCCCCAGACCCTGAAACAACCATTTTCCCATGGAGCAATGGTTCTTTTCAGTGGAGAATTAGTATTTAGAAACCATAGATCAATGCTTTGGGGTATCACTATTCCCAAGTCCTCTCAGTGAACTGAATTGGGGGGAAATGTGTGTATGTGTGTGCCTGCTAAATTGCTTCAGTTGAAAAAGAATAAAAACAAATTGCTTCAGTCGTGTTCAACTCTTTGCAACCCGATGGACTGCAGCCCACTAGGCTCCCCTGTCCATGGGATTCCCCAGGCAAGAATACTGGAGTGGGTTGCCTTGCCCTACCTCCAGGGGATCTTCCTGACCCAGGGATCTAACTGGTGTCTCTAATGTCTCCTGCACTGGCAGGTGGGTTCTTTACCACTAGAGCCATCTGGGAATATTTTTTGTATATACATTTTACCCAAATACCTCTAATTCTAACCTAATGTTACAGGGTTCATTCTGATTTTTTTTCCACAGTTGAACCTTTTATCTGGCAGAAGAAACCTGGCTCCCTTTGTCCTCAATATATTTATTTGAACAATCCCACTTATATATAACGAATTTTCTGTTGCTGCCGCTCCCTCTCCCTGACCACAGATGCCTGCTTAAGCTCCAATGCTCCATGCCAGACTCCCACCGTGGTTTCCAAACATGGAATCGGAACCCTCTTTACCCTCTTCAGGCTCTAACATACTGCATGAGCCACTGCTGCTACTCTTTCTAGCTGGACTCCTACATTCCCCACCTAAAGGCTTTTAGGCTGAATTATTCAGGAAGGAAGGAAGAAGAAAGGAAGGAAGAAGAAAGGAAGGAAAATAAGAAGATAGCAGGCTCATAATTATTTTTTAACTAAGGGGGAAAAAAGCCTCCAATCATTTTGATTGCGGATTGTCATTCACAGGAGTATTGATGGCTGCTCTTTTACTTGTGGCCAAAAGAAAATGAGGTTTTATTAAACTGCGTGTGGTTAATCTGTGTCCATGATATTTTTAATGATTTACATAGTTATAGCCTAAAGAACTATGTTTCAGATAACCACATATGCAAATTAAGGAGACAAAAAAAATAGAATAGTTGGATCCAAGAGACCTACCATTCAGTATTACTCTTTCATCTTTGACTAAGCTCTGAAGTACAGGCTTCTATTCTAGCTGAAGAATATGCCTCAGACACTTATAGATAAGCCATGCTCTGCAGCTTTTGTTATACTGAGTCAGTTGTAAGATTTGAGAATTATCTTAGATGGGAGATGTCAGATCTGAACCAATAATGGATGATAAATATTTCACACTGATTCAGGAAGGCAGCAGTGCAAAAGAGCATGGGCTCTGAACCCACACTGGCTTCCAATCTGCCTTCTCATATTTACCAGTAGTGGGAGCTTGCAAAAACTGCTCAGCCTCTTTAGGCCTTAACATCTTCATTTCTAAAATGGAAATTCTATATCACAGGGTTGCAGATTAAGCAATACCCTTAAAGCAGTGTCTGGCACTAGAGGTGGATTTGCCTTGAAAACCAAAGATATTTAAGTTTCAGGGAATCTCACTTGCACAGGCTACCTCCATGGCCCTGCAATTAATTTTATATTTCTAATTTTTTTCTTTTTCTTAAAGAGAATCCCCAAATTGTATAAACTTCAGGCCCTACTCATCTGGGTCTGCTCCTGTTTGGCACATAATAAGTACTTGGTAAATGTTGGTTTTTATGACTTACATCTGATAGTAAGAGTGGTCCTTTATGGTATTTTTATTTTCAAATTTTGTGTATGTGTATTTTTCAGTTTTTAAGTTGCCCCAAGAGATTTAGCATGCACCTTGTAGAAAGATAAACTGTAAGATAACCCATAATGTAGGATATTTCTTTCATTCATTCATCCATTAAAAAAAAATTTATTGAGTGGCTACTATATCATAGGTGGTCACAGTCTTGTGGCCAAGACTGACATGTACGTATATAATGATAGTATGAATAGTAAGTACTATAATAAATGTATATACAGACAAAAAGAGGGACAACAAACTCTAGAGTGAGTTCACGAACTTGGGCTTTTGACTGAGATATTTTAGTGGATAAATATGAGATTTGGAGGATGGAGGATTAGACATATTCAAAGGACTTAATTCCTTCACTGAATAAGTATTTATCAAGGATCTGTATTATGGCAGGTACTGTTCTAAATTCTGAAGATACAGTGATAAACGAGTAGGGGGAGAGCTAGGCTTTCGTGGAGCTTACACTCAAATGGTGGGGGTACCGAGCAGGGTAATGAGTGTGTGTATGAGTGTGTGTCCACTCTAAACTGAAAATGGTAAGAGAAGGTCTTTCTGAGGAGAAAACATTTAAGGTGAGGATTGAATGACAAGGAGGAGTCAGACGTGAAAAGATGGGGAGAGGGAGGGGCACTCAAATGCAAGAGTTGCTGGTAACAAGACCTGGAATAGCCAAAACACTTGTGAAAAAGAAAACGAAGTTAGAGGACTCACACAACCTGATTTAGAGATTTACTATAGGGAGTTTCTGGTGGTCCAGGGGTTAAGAATCTGCCTTGCAATGCAGGGTACTCAGGTTCAATCCTTGGTTTGGGAACTAAGATCCCACATACTGTGGAGCAACTAAGCCTGTGCACCACAGCTAGAGAAGCCTGGGCCACACCACTAGAGAGTCCGTGAGCCACAACGAAAGATCCCACATGATGCAGAATTTACAACTCATACCTTGCACCACATAAAAACGTCAACTTGAAATGGATATAGACCTAATTATGAAACCCAGAACTATAAAACTTCTATGAGAAAATATAACTGAAAGTCTTTATAATTTGGGGTTAAGCAGAGATTTCTTATCTAGGGCACAAATGCCACAAGCCATTAAAAAATTGATAAATTTGGACTTCATCAAAATTAAAAACTTCTGTCTTCCAAAAGATCCTATTTAAAATATGAAAAACACAGCCATGGATGGGGAGAAAATGTATGAAAAACATATACCTGATAAAGACTGCTATCCAGAATACAAAAACAACTCTCACAACTTAGAAGAAAACAGTCTAACTTTTAAAATGGGCAAAAGGTTTGAATAGACATTTCACCCAACAAATATATAAAAAGATGCTGAACATCATTAGACTTTATGGAAATGCAAATTAAACCACTGTGCCATATTACCATATACCCATTAGAATGGCTAAAATTAAAAACAGATAATACAAAATGCTGGGGAGGGTGAGGAGCCACTGGAACTCTCACACACTGCTGACAGGAGTGTAAAATGACATACTCCCTTTGGAAAACAGTTTGGCAGTTTCTTATAAAGTTCTACCAGAGAAGGCAATGGCACCCCACTCCAGTACTCTTGCCTGGAAAATCCCATGGACGGAGGAGCCTGGTAGGCAGCAGTCCATGGGGTCGCTAAGAGTCAGACACGACTGAGCGACTTCACTTTCACTTTTCACTTTCATGCATTGGAGAAGGAAATGGCAACCCACTCCAGTGTTCTTGCCTGGAGAATCCCAGGGACGGGGGAGCCTGGTGGGCTGCTGTCTATGGGGTCGCACAGAGTCGGACACGACTGAAGCGACTTAGCAGCAGTAGCAGCAGCAGTATAAAGTTCCACAAACACTCACCATATAAGCCAGAAATCCCACTTTTGGTTATTTACCCATCAGATCAGATCAGATCAGTCGCTCAGTCGTGTCTGACTCTTTTCGACCCATGAATCACGGCACGCCAGGCCTCCCTGTCCATCACCAACTCCCAGAGTTCACTGAGACTCACGTCCATCGAGTCAGTGATGCCATCCAGCCATCTCATCCTCTGTCGTCCCCTTCTCCTCTTGCCCCCAATCCCTCCCAGCATCAGAGTCTTTTCCAACGAGTCAACTCTTCACATGAGGTGGCCAAAGTACTGGAGTTTCAGCTTTAGCATCAT
>NW_011494955.1:7191280-7240741 GCF_000754665.1 Bison bison bison
CTCACATCCATACATGATCACAGGAAAAACCATAGCCTTGACTAGACGAACCTTTGTTGGCAAAGTAATGTCTCTGCTTTTGAACATGCTATCTAGGTTGGTCCTAACTTTCCTTCCAAGGAGTAAGCATCTTATGCCTACATAAAGACTTGTACATGAGTGCCTGTGGCAGCTTTATTATAATAGCTCAAAACTGGAAATTACCTAGATGGCTATCAGCTGGTGAATATATACATTAATTATAGTACATCTGTATAATGAAATACTACTCAGCAACAAAAAGGAACAATACATGCAATAACACGGATGAATCTCAAAAGCATTTCGTGAAGGGAAAGCAGACAGACACAAAACCCTACATACTGCATGATAGCATTTAGTGGCATTCTGGAAAAGACAAACCATAGGGACAAGAATCAACTCGGTGGTTGCTTGAGGCTGTGGTGGTTGTGGTGGAGGGGAATGACTACAGAGAGGCATAAAAGAAGATGCTGAGGTCATAGAAATGCACACATCTCAACTGCAGTGATTCTATTACTATACACATCACCAAAACTCAGCACATTTAAAAATGCTGAACTTGATTGTACATAAATTCCTCACTAGGTCTGAATTAAAAAATAATCACCTATAGGAATAAGTGCAGTTTTAAAATGTTTCCACAAATTCTACACTTGATCTTAGTCAGAAGGCTGAGAATTGATTACCTACAAATTCTTTGACATGCCTCACTTCAAAAGGTAGAGCCTAATTCTACTCTCCTTTGGTGTAGTCTGCATTGACTTAGTGACACACTGCTAAGAAACAGATGATGGCAGAGTGACAGTGTGTGACTTCTTTTGCCAACAACCATTTAGGTGAGACATCTTGGAGTTAGATCTTTGAACCTCAATCCTTGAGTCAACAGGGGCTACAGCTCTGGCCAATTTCTTGTCTGCAACCTCATGAGAAATCCTGAGCCAAAAGCAACTAGCCAAGCCAGTTCTGAATTCCTGATCCACAGAAACTGAGATAATAAATATTTGTTGTTTTAAGCCAGTAAGTCTGGGGTAATTTGTTACACAATTGTAAATAGATTATTGAGATGAGAGGAGTAATCTGAGGTAAAGTTGGAGAGGTAGATAGAGACAAGATCTTGTAAAAACTTACCAGGCATTTTGACGACTTCAGATTTGATTCCAAGTCTAATGGTAAGCCACTGGTGGTTTTATTCAGAAGAATATGAATCACAATTTCAGAACAGTGATTACAAATCCCAAAGAATACAAATCACAATACCAATTTCACTTTCAGTAATCGTTTCACTATGGAGTGGTCAAGAATGAAGGCAGGGAGACCGTTAGGAGGTCATTTGGTAGTACAGGTAAGAGAGGGTGGTGGCTGAGACGAGGGTGGTGACAGTGGATATGGATGTATAGAGTGAAGGAAGTAGAGGAATCAAAGATGAGCCTAACCTCCCTGGCAGTCCAGTGGTTAAGACTCCACACTCTCAGTGCAGGGGGCACGGGTTTGATGCCTGGATGGGGAACTAAAATCCCACATGCAGTGCAGTGCAGCCAAAAAAAATATTTAAAAATAAAATTAGCCTACAGTTTTGTTTTTTTTTTTTGTCTGAATAGTTGAAATGATGATAACTGCAAAAAGGGATATATTGGGAGAGGTGATGAATGAAATCAAGAACTGAAGGAGTGTATAAGCATAACGTATTTGAGAAACTGCAAATAGGTCAGTATGGTTGGAGTTTATGGTGATTGGATAGGAAGAGAGAGTGATGAGAAAGTAGACTGAAAAGACAGGCATGAAAGAAAGGCCCTCTTTATCACCATAAAATGTCTGGTCCTTATCCAGTTAGTCACTGGGAGTCACTAAAAGATGTTTAAGTAAGAGAATGATTGATCAAATCTACACGTTAGAGAACAGCCATATAGAGTTTGGATTGAAGATGAGAGATAACGGAAAGCAGCAGACATTACGAGTAACTTTCTGATTTTTAGGAGGCAGCATAGTACAGCAGAAAGAACACAAATGACTTTGGAATCAGAGGGACTCAAGTTCAAATCTTGGCATAGCAAGTTACCATCTACTACGGCTTGAACTGTGTCCCCCTCCAAATTCATATGTCAAAGTCCTAACCCCCAGTATCTCAGAGGTGCCCTTTTTGGTCAATAGAGTTATTGTAGATGTAATTAGTTAAGATAAGCTCATACTGGAGTAACGCAGACTCCTAATTCAATATGACTGGTGTCCTTATAAAAAAGGGAAAATTTGGTCACAGACATGCCACCTAAATATGAAAGCATAGATCTACAGGTCAAAGAATGCCAAAAATTACCAGCAAACCACTAGAAGAGAGGGGAGAGGCATGGAACAGACTCTGCCTCATAGTCCTCGGAAGGAACCGACTCTGCCAACACCCGGATCTTAGACTTTTAGCCTTCAGAACGTGAGAGAATACATTTCTGTCAAGCCACTCAGTTTGGGTATTTTGTTATGGCAGCCCTAGTAAACTAATACACCATCTGTGTGACTTAGGCAAATTATTTTATTTTGCTAATCTCCAGTATCCTAATCTGTAAAATGGAGGCAATTGTATCTACCTGATAAAATGGTCACAGAGATGAAATGATATGGGATTTGTAGAACATCTGGCACTGCATAAATACTATTTTACATTTGTGAGACACTAATGCTATCCGCCGGCAATGCAGGAGACCTTGGTTTGATTCCTGGGAAGGTCCCCTGAAGAAGGAATAGGCTACTCACTTTAGTATTCTTGGGCTTCCCTGGTGGCTCAGATGGTAAAGAATCTGCCTGCAATGCAGGAGACCTGGGTTCAATCACTGGGCTGGAAAGATCCCCTGGAGAAGGGCATGACAACCCATTCCAGTACTCTTGCCTGGAGAATCCCCATGGACAGAGGTGCCTGGCAGGCTACAGTCCACAGGGTCACAAAGAGTTGGACACGATTGAGCAGCTAAGATTTCTTTCAATGCTACCCATTGGGCATCCCTGGTGGCTCAGTGGTAAAGAATCCGCCTGTAGTGCAAGAGACACAGAGACACAAGTTTTATCCCTGGATGGGGAAGATCCCCTGGAGAAAGAAATAGCAACCCACTCCAGTATCATCACCTGGGAAAACCCATGGACAGAGAAGTCTGGTGGGCTACAGTTCTTGGGGTTGCAAAGAGTTGGACATGACTGAGCGACTGAACAACAACAATGCTATCTAAGGAAAATGGGACATTTCTGGACATTTTGGGAAAGACTGACTACAACTATAAGAGTCATGTGCAATACAACCTAAGAGGAACAGGTTGGAGAAAATGATCTCGGAATCCCTATTTCCTGTTGGACTCCTTAGAAAGGAGTCCTGGGATTGTCTTGCATTTTGTGAAAATGTAGCTTCTTTGGGGACAGAACACTAGTACAAGAACCAAAAACACCTTCAAAGGCAGGAAGGTTGAGGTTAACTAACATCCTATGCTGTGGTAATGTTGGGAAGGAAAGAAGCGAACAAAGCTGGAGAAGAATGGGCCAGATGCCTTAAGCCTCCAGGTTTCCCAGCTCACTTCCTTAGGTAAAAGATTTAGGCTGGGGGTTGTCCTCTTCTCAGCTCCATAGGGGAAACCTAACAGAGGCCTCACCAGTCTCTGGAACGCCTAGTCCTTTCAAGCAGGGAGTCTCTTGCCAAAGCAAACAATCCCAGCTCTACGATTGTGCTCTGGCTGGGGTAGGGGAGAACAAAGATCCCTTTCTTTGCTTCCCCAACTCTTTGGCTCCAGCCAAAGGCACTGTTTACACAGTCTTCCCTGGTGAAGAATTTGTTCCGTTTCTCTCTAGGTTACAGTTGGAAAAGATTGACTCCCTCCTTGCCTGATCCTTTTCCCTAGACCCCTGGACAAGAAAGGTGTCCGATACCTGAAGCCTTCCACCCTCAGAAAAGATGTCAGGCCACAGGAGTAACTCCAGACCCTTTGGTGACGTGACAGAGAACCTTACAGTTTTGGTGGCAGAAAGCCTGTCTGGCTGGGAAAGGGAGGCTGGCTGGAGCAATCAAGAGCCTAACTTGTCTCCATTCCAATTCTGTTTATCCTCTCTCTCTCACTCCCCAGGGATTCCTAGGCTTTCCCAGGTCCATATCTAGGAGTGAATCAAATAGACAAAATCCAGGGCAGACTTGGGTTCTTTCTTTAAAAGGATATTAAGGTGGGTAGGATGAAAACAATGTTTTTTTAGCAGGAAAAGTTTTCTGTGGTCTTTAGTTTACTAACTCCAGCAGCACATATGTTTCCCTCCAGCTCCCAAAACAAAAGCAAGAAGGAGAAAAGGAAGCCCCAGAGTGGTGGAGTCTAATTTTAGCCCTGGCAGAGAGTCCTAGTGTTAAATTACTCCTGGTAAATTGGTAACTAAGAAACAGAAGAGATAAAGACAATTTACAAGATCTAGGTCTCCAGCAAGAATTTTTTTTTTTTTTTTTTTAATTTGGCTGTCCTGGGTTTTAGGTGTGGTACGAAGGATCTTTGATCTTTAATTACAGCAATGTAAACTCCTAGTCTTGGAAAGTGGGATCTAGTTCCCTGATCAGGGATCAAACCCAGGTCCCCTGCATTGGGGACGCAGAGTTATACCCACTGGACCACCAGGGAAATTTCCTCCAGCAAGAATTTTAAAATCTAATTTCATTTATTTCTATGTCATCTCTAGGAGGCACATCTCAAGAAAATGTGCCTCTCATTTCACAAAAGGGAAGGAATTGAAGCACAAGAAGAATTAACCAAAAGTGACTTGAACCCAGGATTGTGGGACTTTCAATCTGGTCAAGTCCATAGGCTAAGCTGTTTTTGAAAAATTTATGAGTTTTTGCATTGTACAGATTTTACCTGAGCTAAATCCCCACTGACTATCCTCCTGTTGTTAAGGGAGTTATGGGCTAGGTGTTTGTTACCCTTTGCAACTATGTTTTGGAAACTTAAAAGTCCTTGCTTCAGAGAGTGGAAGAAGTGGATTGAAAAGCCTTAGGGGTGCAATGGGGATGGAAATCTGTTAGGCATAGATATCATTCCACAACATACGTATAAACACCACCCCCTCAACTACCCTCCCCAGTAAGATCTACAGAATTGGTTTCTCTAAAAGCAGCAATGCAGTTCTTAGAAGGTTCTAATCCACAATAGTTAAAAAAATATCTATCTTGGGGCAAGAGCTGAGCCAACCAGCTAAACTGAGCCTACCCAGAAGGCCAGGAAATTACCAGGAGTGGATAAAATGAACACAAGGGTAAGCAAATGCTAACTATCTGCAAGGTAACCACAGAGACGATAACTATAAGAAAAACAGATCAGTCTCCTTCACTGAAAAAATCTAAAAAACTGTCCAGATTCATCTTTCCCTCTCCTTCAATGATATCCTGGCCCCCACACCTTGTGGTGTGGCATAATGCAAGGAGCTCTGGCCATGGGGTTCTGTTCTGTTCTATGTTTCCACCTGGGTGACCTCTAGAACAAAGTCATGATTCTTGAATCTGAGTCTTAGTTTTCTCACTTGTTAAAACCAGAAAAAAATGGCTTTTTTTTCTGGAGTGGGGTGCCATTGCCTTCTCTGCTTAGTTCCCTGACCAGGGATAAAATCTGTGCCCCAGTTGACCAGATTGAAAGTCCCACAATCCTGGGTTCAAGTCACTTTTGGTTAATTCTTCTCGTGCTTCAATTCCTTCCCTTTTGTGTTTTTACCTCACACAAATGAAATAGCTATAGTAAAAATAGCTATAGGCATACAATTTTTGCTTATATGTCATTCCTGGAGTTCCTTAGTGGTCCAGTGATTAAGACTTCATGCTTCCTCTGAAGGGGGCACAGATTTGATCCCTGGTCAGGGAACTAAGCGGAGAAGGCAATGGCACCCCACTCCAGTACTCTTGCCTGGAAAATCCTATGGATGGAGGAGCCTGGAAGGCTGCAGTCCATGGGGTCACTGAGGATCGGACATGACTGAGCGACTTCACTTTCACTTTTCACTTTCATGCATTGGAGAAGGAAATGGCAACCCACTCCAGTGTTCTTGCCTGGAGAATCCCAGGGACGGGGCATCCTGGTGGGCTGTCTATGGGGTCGCACAGAGTCTGACACGACTGAAGTGACTCAGCAGCAGCAGCAGCAGGGAACTAAGATCCTGCGTGCCACATGGTCTTGCCAAAAAATAAATAAATAGGCAAATAAGTAAGTAAATAAAATTAAAAGATTTTTTCTTGTTTTGCCTTCTCGAGCTAGGTTAGAGTCAATGAAGTTAGGAGGCAGACGTCAGATAAGTCAACCTTAGAATTCCTTTCAACACAAGGTTCAGATGAAACTTCACTCCTTTTGCAGACTGGAAAACTGCACTTGTGTTCCCTTTGTATTGCTACATAACAAACTATATAAACTCAGTGGTTTAAAACAAATTCCATTTATTATCTTACTTTCTGTAGATCATAAAATCCAGGCAGGTTTGATTACATTTCCTGTTCGTGTGTGCTCAGTCATGTCTGACTCTTTGCAACCTCACAGACTGTAGTCCACCAGGCTCCTCTGCCCATGGAATTTTCCAAGCAACAACACTGGAGCAAGTTGCCATTTCCTCCTCCAGGGGATCTTCCCAACCCAGGGATTGAATCTGCGTCTCTTGTGTCTCCTGCATTGGCAGGCGGGTTCTTTATCACTGTGCCACCTGGGAAGTCCATGTTTCCTGTTTAGTGTCTCACAAATCCCAAGTCAAGGAAGATGTTGACTGAGTTGGGCTCTTATCTAGAGGTTGTAGGAAGAATCCACTTCCCAGGCTTATTTAGGCTGTTGGCAGAATTCAGTTCCTTGCAGTTGTTGGACTGAGGTCCCATTTTCTTGCTGGCTGTTGGTTAAGGGGTCAATTTCAGATATAAGAAGCCACTTACATATGGTGCCCTCCAACTTCAAATCCAATAATAACAGTGTATCGAATCCTTTCTTCAAATCTGATTTCTCTTTCTGCCACTAGTCTGAGAAAGCTCATTGTTTTTAAGGGCCGCTTGATTAGTTCAGGCCCACGCAGGTAACCTCCCTATCTGAGTCAGCTGTGCCATATATAACATTACAATAGCTTTCCTTTTACCTCTGTGGCCGCAGCCATGAGTATGCTCAGGCTTCAGAAGAGGCTTGCCTCCAGTGTCTTCTGCTGTGGCAAAAAGAAGGTCTGTTTGGACCCCAATGAGACTAACAAAATCGCCACTGCCAACTCCCGCCAGCAGATCCAGAAGCTGATCAAAGATGGGCTGATCATCCGGAAGCCTGTGACTGTCCATTCACGGGCTTGATGCTGGAAAAACACCTTGGCTTGCCGGAAAGGCAGGCATATGGGCATAGGTAAGCGAAAGGGTACTGCCAACACTTGAATGCCCGAGAAGGTAACCTGTATGAAGAGGATGAGAATTCTGCACTGGCTGCTCAGACAATACCGTGAATCTAAGAAGATTGACCACCACATGTATCACAGCCTGTACCTGAAGGTGAAGGGTAACGTGTTCAAAAACAAACGGAATCTCATGGAACATATCCACAAGCTGAAGGCGACAAGGCTCGCAAGAAGCCTCTGGTGGAACAGGCTGAGGCCTGCAGGTCTAAGACCGAGGAAACCCGCAAGCGTGGTGAAGAGCGGCTTCAGGCCAAGGAGGAGGAAATCATTAAGACTCTGTCCAAGGAGGAAGAGACCAAGAAATAAAATTCCCCGCCTCTTCTCTGTACATAGTGGCTTTGGCAACTGCATAGATCACTCATTCAATAAAAAACAAGCCTACCTCTCTGCTTCCAAAGTCTCTGGCTGCCTGCTGGGTCTTCACTGTGTACTGGACCAGAACTGAGGATGGGGATACAGGCCCTTCTCTGGGTTCCTGCTTTGTTGCTTCCTTGGCTCTTAGCCTCTGGTCAGGTTCATGCCCCCTCCATCCATGGAGTGTGGGGCCTACTTTGAAGGGAGGAGAGGAATGACTTCTATCCAACTTTCAGATACTGTGCTTCAAAACTGCCCTTTACAGCAGAGTATGAGTGGGATCTCAGACGCGGCCTCAGATGTTGGTTATTATTCAATTGGGAGTTGTCACATTATTTAAAAACAACAGAAAATAATATGCTTGCACTCCTCAACTGCACTGAGGTTCAAGGTTGCAGTCTGCTGCCTTAGAACTCCAGGCCAGTGGGGACTGAACCACCACCACTCCAGAAGGTATGATTGACCTGAACTGCTACCTGCTGCCCGAGCTGTCTTTAGACAGCCTTATTGAGACAGAACTGAAGCCATCATTTGGAGTATCCCTATTTTTATTTCTAAACCTATTTTTCTTTCCTGTCCTTATCAGTACTGTTTCCTGTTTTGTTTTTCAGTTTATAACCATCAAAAGTGGTCCAAAGAAAAAAAAAAATCTTTCTTGGCAAGAGTTGGAATAAAAGCACCTAACATACACACTTGTCACAGCCATTTTGAGCTGACTTTATACTCTTTTTGCAAATGAGAAGTAGGTTTTATCTTGCCTCTTATCTGGTAGTAATAACCAATAAATTTTTCAATAAAGTATCTGCTCTATGAGCCAAGTTAAAAAACAAACAAACAAACATTACCACAGGTGCAATAGCTAATCAAATTCACAGGTTCTGGGGATTATTTTTAGGGGGTCATTTAAGAAATTCTGTCTGCCACAGCACTTATTCAAAAGATGAAAGGAAGTTCTTTCGGGATGCGGGGGAGAAGGAAGTGGGAATAAACTCTCTCTAAGTAATATACTAACAGGAGAAGCCAAGCATTTGCGATGAGAGTCCTACCCATTATATCTTCTGCCACCTCTAGAGTGGCTACTTTGGTCACAATGTCCTATCACAGTGTCTTGAGGTAAATGGTCAATAATAGACATTTTAAGGAATGCTTGGGCACTAAAAAACTATTGCCATGCTTTAGTTTTTTCTCATCAAATGGTGTCAACACCAAGCCCTCCAAGAACTTGTCCTAAGAATATACGTTGGAAAGTGCAGCTTTTTAGATATGGCTCAACTAAGAGAGAATTTCACCGCTCAAAACTCGGAGGACCAGGATAACACCCCAGTACTCCTCTTACATGTTCTACTTCAGGATTCAAGGTGGATATTCATCCCTTCACCTCGTTTCTCTTCAGTGAAGGTTAAGACACACAGGAGCCTCTATGTTCCTGTGTACCAACTTCGGCTAAACACCGGGGTTGTTCCTGAGCTGCTTTTTCATCCTGGTGACCTAAGAAGATCTCAAACTAATAAATCCATCCTGGAAGGCGGGCTGGAACAGGGTTTCTCATCATTAATATTTAGCTTGTAGATGGTTTTCAAAGAACATCATTTTCTAATTAGGATGATACTTTTGCCTGGTACTGAAGAAACACAACTTGGGGAAACTGAAATCTAAGAAGAGGGGACCAACTACATGGGAAAAGAATATAAAAAAGAGTGGATACATGTATGTGTATAACTGATTCACTGTACTGTACACCTGGAACTAACACAACATTGTGAAGCAACTATACTCCAATAAAAATTTAAAAAAAGAAAAAGAGGGAAACCAAGACTTGCTGCCTTCAGCATCCCTGGGGTTTTTTTCCTCCAGGTGCTTTATGGCCAGACTTGCCAACCACAAGAGGGAGAAACTGTGAAATGCCTGTAACAGGCTCTGAGTTTCATGGAGAAGGAGAAAGAAAACTATAATCAATATACATTGATCTTTCAAGTCACCATCCTTTCCAAATACCCAAGGTCACCTTTGTGTACATGCACTTAATTCTTTGAATGAGAATTATTATCCCGATTTAATAGATGGGGAGAAACTGAGGTCCCAGAGTTATTTATTGTGATCTGACCACCATCACAGTGGCCCAGGGAGAAGAAAGATTACAATAACATCTAATTTCAAATCATGCAATCTTTTTGAAATTACAAGGACAAATAGATAGCTTTCATTGCATGTTATCAAAACTGGAAAGATCTTCAGAAAAGTTGCTCTTGGACCCTGTTTCTACTAAAACAAAGCACTCCTCCACCCCAAACTGTTGGCAACTTGGGTTGCCAATAGATACCTCTTGGGACCTGAAACTAAGAGGATCCTGGTTGCCTCGGCTCCTTCTGAAGAAATTTGCTTCCAAGCGTCTTGCAGCACCATCTCATCATTCACCTCAGAGAGAACAAGAACACGTGGGCAACCAGATGTGCTCTCTCCAAGCACCTGAGTTGTTAAGGAGTCAGTTTCAATCCCAAAGAAAGGGCCAAGGAGAGAAATAAAACACAGATGAGTCTGATCTGATGATTTGGTAACAGAACTGGCAAGAGAAGCCCTCACCAGAGGTTCAAACTTAAATGAACAAAACAGAGAGAGCACTTTGATCATCCCCAAATATGTGCATACCCGTACCTACTTATGGCTGGAGGAGCTATTCTTTTGAGGTCCGCCTAGAACCCCAAAGGGCAGTAGGGTATAGTTTTTTGAAATAGTATAGCAATCTAGAAGCAAATTGAGGATACGATCCCATTCAATCCTTGATGACAATAGCTAAAGGACAGGGTGAATAGTTCGAGGTGACCTGCTTCCTAAGCATCAGTTTATTGTGGGGTCAAGTATCTGCTCTAGGCTTTAATTACTGATTAAACCAAAAGAAAAACTGTTAAGATCATCAACATTATCATGAAAGGACTTTTATACCCAACTTCAAGCATATGTAAGATAAGTCTTATTTGAAGTTTAACTTTTTTCTTCAAAAAAGATTTAAGAAAAAATTCAGTTTAGCTGTGCTGGATCTTCGTTGCTTCGCTTGGGCTTTCTCTAGTTGCAGTGAGCAGGGCCAACTAGTTGCGGTGCTCAGGCTTCTCATGGCAATGCCTTCTCTTGTTGAGGAGCGCAGGCTCCAGGCATGTGGACTCACTAGCTGTGGCACATGGGCTCCATTGCTTTGCAACATGTGGAATCTCCCCCCAGACCAGGGATGGAACCCATGTCCCCTGCGGTGGCAGATAAATTCTTAGCCACTGCGCCATCCACTTCTAAAGTTTAGCCCTTTAAAAATTTTATTTTTGGTTAAATAAATTTATTTTTGGTTTATTTTTGGTTAATTTTATTTTGGTTTAAATTATTTTGGGTCTTTATTGCTGCACGTGGGCTTTCTCTAGTGTGGCGAGCGGGGGCTTCTAATTGCAGTGGCTTCTCTTGTTGAGGAGCACAGGCTCTAGGCATCTGGGCTCACTAGTTGTGGCACATGGGCTCAGTTGCTCTGCAACATGTGGAATCTTCCTCAGACCAGGGATGGAACCCATGTCCCCTGCGGTGGCAGATAAATTCTTAGCCACTGCACCATTAGGGTAGTTCTAAAGTTTAGCCCTTTAAAAAAAAAATTATTTTTAATTTATTTTTGGTTACACTGGGTCTTTGTTGCTGCACGTGGGCTTTCTCTAGTGTGGCGAGCGGGGGCTTCATAATTGCAGTGGCTTCTCTTGTTGCAGAGCATGGGCTTCAGTAGTTGCAGCAAGTGGGCTCAGGGGTTGTGGCTCGTAGGCTCAATAGTTGTGGCACACAGGCTTAGTTGCTCCAAGGCATGTCAGATTCCTGGACCAGGGATGGAACCCATGTCACCTCACCGGTAGGTGGATTCTTAACAACTGGACCACCAGGAAAGACCCGAAAATTTAGCCTTTAGAAAATAATAATCCTTTACCTTTATACTAACCCCTGTCCAGAAGTCCCTCTTGAGGCATTTTTAAGGAAGAAGGTTTACCATTGCCTATTCTGCTCTTTTTGGATTGCTTGAGAAAATAGCAGTCACCAGCAACACTGGAAGAGAATGAGACCAACTGTGCGGTAGTCGTACACCCTGGACTACAACACGTGACCCCTGCTCCCACTCAATCTCTGCCAATAAATGTTCCTGGGAGAGTCCTTTGATATCTCAAAGTCTGTTCCCTCACTTGTGAAGTGAGGTGGCTGGTTTAGACAATTAAATTGAAAATTTGACTAAGATATTGCTGAGATGTGTCATGCTAAGATACTTCTAAGGATACGAGTATGACAGAGCCCCTGCCTCAAGAAACTAACAATCTAACTTAGAAGATAAGGCACACATTTGTGCATACAGGCACATAAGCCCACATTTGTCATACACAGTTAAGCATTACAAAGGACACAGCATGCTTTATAGTCCTTTATATGGACTAATGCTCGTTTGACTGAAAGTAGAGGGAAACCAGACGAAAGCTTCATGGAATAAGAGGTAGCATTTAAAGTAAGTCTTTCAGAATAACAGGGAGAGTTTGAAAAAAAGAGGAAAGTGACTAAAGATTCAGGCAAAGAAAACAGAGGTGGACAAAGTGCAAGGCCTGCAGATATGTAAGGACAGGAAAGCAGGAAAGTGAAAAATGACTAACAGTCCACTTTGGGTAGAGTGTAACGGGAATAAGACATAAAGCTGAGAAAAGTTGAATCAGACTATTTTTGAATTGGTCAATGGCAGAACCAGTCCTGCATTTACAGATTAACCTGGCAGTGGTGGGCAGAAGTAAATGCCAGAGGGTAGAGACGGCAGGCAGAAGGCCAATTAAGAGGTTATTGCAATAGACCAGTGGGTGGCAATAAGGGCATCAGCCAGGGCAGTGGCAGTGGCAACAGACAGCCACTTTAGTCAAAATTTTACACCAGCTCTGTATGTTGCTTCTGTCCCAATTCTCCATGGTAATAGGCCATCCCAAGTGAAAATTATTAAAAAAGAGCACTGATTTGAATAAAGCTTTCCCAACATAGAGAATGAAAAATAAGTGAGCCCAGATCCACACTGAGTTTAAAACCATCACTAACCTCTGGCCTTATACTTTCACCAAGGCATTCAGCCAATTGTGGAAAAGAAATATACACAGGAGACTCAAGAAACATCTTATTAATACAATATTTATTTGTCTTCCTTCTGTCAAGCCCTGAGCCAACCACTTTCCCCAGGTTGCCTGGGGAGGTACAGGAAAAGAAACATACAGGGCAGATGAGACACGGGAGAAGAACTATGGGAGGTGGAAACAGCTCCTTCACATGGCGAAGAGGATGAGAAAGGCCACCATCAGGCAAAAGAGCCCCATGGCCTCCGAGAGGGCAAAGCCCAGAATGGCGTAGGAGAAGAGCTGCTGCTTCAGAGAAGGGTTCCTGGGAGGGGAAGAGAAAAGACTGAATTTCTAGTCCATATAAAGAAAAAGACAAACATTAAAGGAGGGCTCAGGGAGAATCCATCTCAGGCTGACATTTCAGTAACGAGTCTCTCAGGGTGATACCATTATGCCCCATTTCTTGCTCCGACACATTAAGGTCTCTACAGAGATGAAGGGGGGAGGGGACAATCCAAAATTCTCCAACACAGCCCAGGTACAAACATTACCTCCTCTACTGTATCACCACATCTTCCCTGGGTCTGGACACTTAACTATCCAGGGCTCAACCAGGATGGAAGACGTCTCTGGGTGGCAGGGTCTATCAGAGCAGCGTTTCCAAACTTTAAGCAGTAGAACCCCATAATACAAAACGTGTAACTGCTAAAGTGTAATGGAGTGGCGGAGTTGGAAGTCTTGTTTGGTCTCCCCTTCATTCTCTAGAAGTCTCTGGGGTGTACCCTCAGAACCCTAGGGCTTGTGTAACACAATTAGAGAAACACTATTCTAGTGGACAAGGACATCAGAGGGACAAATAACTTCTCTTATTTCAAAATAGTCAAAAGATTTTGGGCTACAAACCGCCTTGGGGAGGGGGGGCACACATTTAGACAATATGAGTCAAAATGGGATAGATCAGATCAGATCAGATCAGATCAGTCGCTCAGTCGTGTCCGACTCTTTGCGACCCCATGAATCGCAGCACGCCAGGCCTCCCTGTCCATCACCAACTCCCGGAGTTCACTCAGACTCACGTCCATCGAGTCAGTGATGCCATCCAGCCATCTCATCCTCTGTTGTCCCCTTCTCCTCCTGCCCCCAATCCCTCCCTAATTCTGAAAATCAATATATAATTTCTATTTCCCTTACTGTCGCCTCCGGAAGACTTGATGGATAAGGTAAAGCAACACTAGCTTTTAATAGAATTGTGAACATAGAAGTTTCTTATTTCATACAAATCCTAAGAAATAAACTTATTTCCCCAAAGGCACTGAGAGAACTTGCAGGTCTCTAAAGGATTAATTTAGCTCTAACACTGAGTTGCCCAGAGTTGTTGGGGACCAAATAGTCTCAAGTGTCAGGGAGCACTGGGGCTGGATGCAGAAGCAGTTTTCCCAGGAGTGATGAGGGAATTCCCGGGGATGGGGAAAAACAGCAGCGAAGCTACTATGCTGACTGAGGCTTTAGACTGGGGGGTGGACATGGCAAACTTTCTGTAAAGGGCTAGACAGCAAATATTTTAGTCTCTGTGGGTCACATACAACCTGTTACCTTTTTTATTTTCATGACCCTTTAAAAATATAAAACCCTTCTTAGTTCAGCTATACAAAACCAGGCTGGCCCAATACAGACCTCCTGCCTTAGTTTGCTAACTCCTACTCTAAACCAAAGCTGTCCAATAGAACTTTCCAAAATGGTAGCCACGAGTCACATGTGGCTACTGAGCTACACTGAAAGTATACAAAATATACTTAAGTCAGTGTACTTTTAGTTAAAACTCACATTTGAATAGCACTACGTGGTTAGTGGCTACTGTATAGGATACTGCAGCTCCAGAACCCCAAATATTTCTGCCCAGACCGGTGGAAGCACATTAGAGAGCCAATGGAGGGCCCATCTTACCTGGCATAACCAATGATGAGACTCCCAAACACGGTCCCAATTCCAGCTCCAGAGCCAGCCACCCCTACTGTGGCAGCCCCAGCTCCAATGAACTTGGCTGCTGTGTCAATGTCCCTTGAAATGGCACTGGTTTGGAAGCTGCGGCTAGGAGTAAGTGAGGTGGTCAGGGGACGGGGAACTACTGCCAAGCTGCTGTGGCTCTGTGAAGAAGCAGCAGATAGCAAGTTTTTAGGAAACCCTTTTTTTGCTTTGGAAAACTTCTGTACCACTTAATCCCTTTATGCTATCAAATCCCATCGTTTCTCCTCCACACAAAAAATCTTTTAACTCCCCAGAAAACTCTACTGCCAAGCAGAACGCTTAAATGCAAGAGGTGGATGTCAAATATCTTCATGACTCAGGTACAGTCTAGAAATGGAAGACTACAGCCCTAGCCTGTTCCTGATGCCTTGAGGAGACCATCTTCCTGGGCTACATGCTCCCAACTCAAGTCAGCGCACTAGATCAAGTAAAATGGGTGTTATAAGCAGCACACAGGGGCATGTGCTGCCAGTGGCAAAAGTTGGAACATCAGGGAATATATCACATGGTATATGGTATCATGAGTCCTCAGCACTCCTCCTACTGGTTCTGTCAGTAACCCTCCCCTCCCCACCCCATCCCACCCTCACCCCTCCCCACAGGTCCAGTTCTACTCATAAGGTACCTCATCCGTCAGTGTCTCCGGACGTCTTACCACCACTGCAGACAGTGATCGGCTCAATACTGTAGAGGTTCTCCTGATCTAGCGGGAAAAATACAAGGTCAAGAAACGCTGTGGAGAGTTTTAGAACTACTGCAAATTATTACTGAGATACCCCATTTATTCACTAGAACTTAAATTGGAACCTCAAAAAAGAATCTGGAATCATTCATTTAAAGTATTTACTTCACTCAATAAGAAATCTACACATATACTGGTAATGGCCAGCTCATTAGAAGGAAGTGAATGACTGGAACATCTTTCCCTGAACACTCTGTTCTGGAAAACAGACATGAAGACCTATGCTGAAAATGTACCCCCTCCTGGAAGCCCTTTTCTAACTCCAAGCCAGCGTCTCCAAAATAGACAACATGGTGGTTAACAGCCAGGGCTTTAGTCATATATAACTAGATTCAAATCCTAGCTCTATCTGAGTTGTGTGATCTTAGGACAAGTCATGTAAATCTTTTTAAGCCTGCTTTCTCATCTATCAAATGGGAATAACATATCTCAGGAGTAAATAAGATTATGTACATCAACCGGTAGACTTAATGCCAGGCATAGCAAGTGCTCAATAAATAATACCAACTAACAGCATCACTCCTTTTCACTTACGAGTGAATGAACCGATTGCCTCCACTATCTAATACTCTTCCATTTCTTCCATCTTGTTGCTTTTGAATCAAATATTTTTCCTATGTGTATTTTAGCTTCCCACCCAAATTTAAGCTTCCAGAGGAACTCCTAACTACAGCTCTCTGACACTCAGGACAAGATCCTGTACACAGTGCATACTCAGTCTGACTTAGGCTATTTATTTCATGTTTACCATTTCTAGTGGGGCTCCAGTTTACAAGGACACAGTGTTTCTGGATAGGAATAACCTGTCTTAGCCTAGATGCTCATTTATGCTCTTCTATTATGACTGCATGAGAAAAATCAACTGGCCTTCATGGGACACAAGGCAAGTAACGCCTAGGAAGTATTCACTCTCTTGTCAGGCTAGCAAAGCAAAGGGCCCAACTGTGACGCATAAGGTCTGAGAAGGAAAAGACAAAACACCTCTCCTTAAAAACTTTCTTGGGAAAGGTGGGTACTCACCAAGGAGGGGGTGGAGACGAACTTGGCGCAAGTGTACATTTTCAGGGGATGAAGGGCTACGGCAGGAAAGCTGCAATTACAGAAGCAGCAGTGTAAATGTTTTTTCTTGCTCATCAAAAGACCGCTGTATTAGCAAGTGCTCTGGAAAACTTAAATGGCCCAGAAAGCAGTGACTGACCTCAAGTCTTAGAGATGGAATGAGAACCCTGAAGTCAGGATTTCCTCCACACAGCTTTTAAGCTTTCCTTATAATCAAGTGACTTCTCTTGGTTTGAACAAGAAGCCACTTGGTCCCAGCTTTAAGACATGTTATCTCTTTCCATAGCCTCATGAGGTGGGGTTATAGACGAATTTTCCCAGCATCTTTTGCCCAAGTTTCCCCCCAGTCTCTTACTGAAAAGGAACTCTTCTCAAGCCTTCATTTCCTGGATCTCAAAATGTTGCCCTTTAAGACCCTCAGGGTAATTCCCTGGCAGTCCAGTAGTTAGGACTTTGAGCTTCAACTGTAGGGGGAATGGGTTCCATCCCTGACTGGGGAACTAAGATCCCGTAAGCCATACAGCACAAGTCAAAAAAAATAAAAAAGACTCTTGGAAGATACGTGCAGAAGGTGAAGGCTCTGAAACGGTCTCTAACAATCCTCTTATTGAATTACCAGGAAGCATTTGTCAAAACACGTCAAAAGATTTGTTAAAGATGTTCAAGCTGGATTTAGAAAAGGCAGAGGATCAATTGCTGGATCATCGAAAAAGCAAGACAGTTCCAGAAAAACATATACTGCTGCTTTACTGACTACGCCAAAGCCTTTGACTGTGTGGATCACAACAAACTATGGAAAATTCTTAAAGAGATGGGAATACCAGACCACCTCAGCTTCCTCCTGAGAAATCTGTATGCAGGTCAAGAAGCAAGTTAGAACTGGACATGGAACAACAGATTGGTTCCAAATCGGGAAAAGAGTTCATCAAGGCTGTATACTGTCACCCTACTTATTTAACTTATATGCAGAGTACATGATGAGAAATGCTGGGCTGGATGAAGCATAAGCTGGAATCAAGATTGCTGGGAGAAATATCAATAACCTCAGATATGCAGATGACACCACCCTTATGGCAGAAAGCGAAGAACTAAAGACCCTCTTGATGAAAGTGAAAGAGGAGAGTGAAAAAGTTGGCTTAAAACTCAACATTCAGAAAACTAAGATCATGGCATCTGGTCCCATCACTTCATGGCAAATAGATGGGGAAACAATGGAAACAGTGACAAACTTTATTTTTGGGCTCCAAAATCACTGCAGATGGTGACTGCAGCCATGAAATTAAAAGATGCCTGCTCCTTGGAAGAAAAGTTATGACCAACCTAGACAGTGTATTAAAAAGCAGAGACATTACTTTGCCCACAAATGTCCATCTAGTCAAAGCTATGGTTTTTCCAGTAGTCATGTATGGATGTGAGAGTTGGAATATAAAGAAAGCTGAGTGCTGAAAAATTGATGCTTTTGAACTGTGGTGCTGGAGAAGACTCTTGAGAGTCCCTTGGACTGCAAGGAGATCCAACCAATCCATCCTAAAGGAGATCAGTCCTGAATATTCATTGGAGGGACTGATGCTGAAGCTAAAACTCCAATACCTTGGCCACCTGATGCAAAGAGATGACTCATTTGAAAAGACCCTGACGCTGGGAAAGACTGAAGGCAGGAGAAAGGGACGACAGAGGATGAGATGGTTGGATGGCATCACTGACTCGATGAACATGAGTTTCCATAAGCTCCAGGAGTTGGTGATGGACAGAGAAGCCTGGTGTGCTGAAATCCATGGGGATGCAGAGGCACAACTAAGCGACTAAACTGACAGACTGAGGAAGCATTTGTCAAAATATTTATCTCCTATGTTAATTAACTAGATAAGGCAGATCAAGGAGAAACTCTGTCATTACTCTAATTAGCAATGACTGTTAAAGTATTCATTTCCACCACTGTTTTAAGGGGTATTCAATTTTGTATCCTCAAGACCTTAAACAGGGGTTAAGACTTCCGTGCAGGGGGTTCGGGTTCTATCCCTAGTCGGGGAGCTAAGATCCCTCGTGCTCAGGGCAAAAAAAACCCCAAAAGGTAAAACAGAAGCAATGTTGTAACAAATAAAGACTTAAAAAAAAAAAAAGAGCTTAAACAATGCTAACACCCTGGAGCTACCTATGTTGGTAGAACTGAGAGAAGAGTGGGTGAGTTAAAGATCTCCAGGCAGGGTCTTTCCAAGTACAGCTGGTGTCCCACTTGAACTAGTTACAGGAGGGTAGGGGCTGTGTATGTGTTAAAAATGTGGGACTTCCCTCACAGTCCAGTGGTTAAGAATCTGCACTTCTACTGAAGGGATCCCTGGTCAGAGAACAAAGATCCCTTGACCATGAGCTGTGGCCAAAAAACAAACGAAAAGAAAAAACAAAAAATGCAAATTCTTGGGTCTCACCTTAAGACTTTTTGGGTCAAGATCTCTGGGAATAAAGCCCAAGTACTCTATTTCGGGGTTCCCTCGTGGCTCAGGAATAAAGAATCCGCCTGCCAGTGCAGGACACTAAGGTTCAATTCCTAGAGAAGGAAATGGCAACCCACTCCAGTACTCTTGCCTGGGAAATCTCATGGACAGAGGAGCCTGGCTGGCTACAATCCACAGGGTCACAAAAGAGTGGGACACGACTTAGCAACTAAATAATAACGTTCTGTATTTCAATGAAGCTTCCCAAATGATTCTTAGGTACATGTAAGAGCGTGGTCTTAAAAAACAGTTTTAAAACTATGGCAGTGGTAGAATCAGAATTTGAACTCTTCTCACTCTTAATGCAGAGAAGGCAATGGCACCCCACTCCAGTACTCTTGCCTGGAAAATCCCATGGACGGAGGAGCCTGGTAAGGCTGCAGTCCATGGGGTCGCTAAGAGTTGGACCCGACTGAGCGATTGAGCGACTTCACTTTCACTTTTCCCTTTCATGCACTGGGGAAGGAAATGGCAACCCACTCCAGTGTTCTTGCCTGGAGAATCCCAGGGACGGGGGAGCCTGGTGGGCTGCCGTCTCTGGGGTCGCACAGAGTCAGACACGACTGAAGCGACTTAGCAGCAGCAGCACTCTTAATGCTTTCTAATATGGTACAGGTTGAAATACTCAATGATTACTTAGGCCTGTTAAATGACACTTCCTTGAATGAAGTGGACTAATACTTTCCCAGATTAACTTCCGATTCCAGAATGTTACTTTTACATTAATGGATGTCTTCAACTCTTGTCCTTTCCAGAACTCTGATTTCTGCCCATATGTAACACTAACCCAATTTTGCTGCCAGGCTATTCAGGTTTTCTTAGGTCAAAAATCTAAAATTTCTTTTAAGCTTTAAAAAAAGACTGTTTTTCCCCCAAGGCAACAAAACCTCAGTATCATCATTTAAAAAATATAGTTCTTAGAGGAATGAAATGAAAATAACATATGGAAAGAGCCTGATGCAGAACTAAAGGAAGCCTGCAGGAAGCGGTGATCCCTCTGCTGGCCACCTAAACTTGGCCAAGTCTGCACTTGTTCACCAATATCACCTTGGGGAACAGCACTACCCAGGTTCATGGGTTTCTTCCTCAATGGAGGTCAGCCAGGGAGTTACAGGGCTGCTACTTAATCGTTCCCTTTCCTTAACCTTCTTTTCCTCTTGAGGGCAGAGTCTGGGGACTCTCAGTAAACCCCTTGACAGGAAAGCTGGCAGGTGGGTAGCACCCCATGCTGGCCCCTCCGCTTTATAGGCCTGTTGCCTCTGAAGAAAACCTCACACAGGCCACGACTTGTGTTTTTCCCGCTTCACCGCAGTGGAAGGAAGAGAACGCCACTGGGAGACAATCCGCGGTACCAAAGAAACCTCCCTCTTTTCTGATATGGCTCTCTCCCAGTCCACAGCCTGAAGGTAGGGGGTGCTTTGGCTGTGCTGTTCATTTCTACCACTTTCATGGTTTATTTTTTAAATCGAGGGCTGCTGCCTAGAGGGACTGGTGGCTTTAGACGACCCACCAAACTCCACTGCTCGACACTTGAGATCCTGGGGCCAGAAGTCTGGAGGTTTCAGGATAAGGCAGGCACGAGTCAGGATGAGAAAAGAAAGCAGAGATAGGAGGGGAGAGTCTGGGGGTTGGGACAGCTCTGAAAGGGCAAAAGGGTGAGAAAAAAGCGTTTGCAAGCGACAGGTGAAATGAGCACTCTGGGATTTGACTTTCGACAGCTCCAAGGCGCCCTCCCCCAACCCACGAGACATCAAAGATGGCGCCAGGTCCGCGCGGCTGGAGGTCACCGGCACGCGGAAGGGGCAGCCCTAACGCGCGGGGATACGGGGGCAAGGGAGGACGTGAGGACCCAGGTGGGAGCACGCGAGGTAAGGGCCTCAGACCATCCACGCGAGGTGGGCGCCCGGCGCGCGTGCGCGGCACAACCCGGGCGCGAGGGCCCAAGGCCTTACCTGCTCCCAGTGCAGAGAAGACAGAGAGGGGCGGGGAGGGGGCGGGAATAGGAAAAGGAAGGCTCAGCGCAGGCGCGGCCCGGACCAAAGAGTCGCTCCGCCAAGGCTAGAGAGATTGCAAACTTGAGGGTGGGCCCAGGCACCACAGCGCCGCCTGCCAGCTCCGTGGCGGTAGCCGGCCGGTCACTCCACCTGGCGTTTGAGAGGAGAAACTGCAGGCAGAGCCTGAGAAATGAGGGCACTCGGCAGTGTAAGCCGATCCGTAACGTGGCCTGCGGTTTGCTCTGCACAGCGGCTGGGATCTTGGATTTGTGTCTCTTTTCCAAGCATGCGCGGTCACACTGCGGGGTGGGAAGAAGACCCAACTGTCCAGAATTTCAGTGTTAAATGGCTTACAATCGAGATGGGGTTCAATGTCCAAAATCTAGCAGGAGGAAGATGAGGTCACAGGAATCCCGACGCCTGTTGCCATCGACCCAGGCTTTACGGATGGCAAAACTTATTCAATAGGCGGATAGTCAGGAAAAAGCCCCGGCTGCCTCTAGTGGCTTCACCTTTATTTCCCTCTCCTTATTCCAGTGATCAACTATGAGAAAATCAGCATCAGGGACCAGAAGATAGGGGCTAAAGATGATTAGGGCTCGAGAGCCCTGACCCTAAGCATTCTTCCCTGAGGCCCGAGACAGTCGAGGAATAGAGGGCATCAGTGACCAGTAGTGAGGTTGGGAGGTCACCCCAGGCATGCCAGGGCCTCTGCTCAGGCTTCATCTACACGAGTTGAGATAAGCAGTCCCCCACCCCTAGGAGGTGCTCTTATGGAGGCCCCTCAGCTTCTTCCCCTTGACCTCTTGCTCGTCCTTTCCTCGATGGGAGAAAGTAGGGGGCCTCTTGGCCCTCGCCTCTTCTTCTAGGCTGCTTTATGTCCCAGGTAGGTCTGACCTGTTCCTCTGGAGGGAGGTCCACAAGGCCTACCCACTTCCCCTCACGTCCAAACCTCGGCCGTCCAGGGGCATCGTCTTGAACGCAGCACAAGAAACACGGGGAAAGCTCACCAAACCCCCATAAAAAATAAAAAGAAGGCCGCGGCTGTAAATAAAGCCAAATCCGCCACCCTCTGAGGGGCCGTTTGTCCTCCCCTCCTTGGCCCCGTCCTTCCCGCCGCCCCCTCCCGGCTCCCGGGCCCCGCGGCGCCCCGGCCCCGAGCTCCTCCATTTAATCGGATTTGGGAGAAGGGGAGGATAAATCACGGCAGCAGCTTTACGGTCCCGGAGGAGAGGCGAGCCGCAGCCAGGCACACCCCGGCCGGCGATAAAAACCGCCGCTGAAAGCCCACGGAGCAATTTCCCGGGACCCCGAGCGACGCCATTACAGGAATGTAATTTTGCCCGGATGAGGCCCCGAGTTTAATTATCCTCGCGGAGGAATTTCAATGCGGCCAATCCATCTTGCAGGCGGGCGGCAGAGGGATTTATATGGGCCCGTTATTTCACACCGATCCTCCATCTGCATTTTTATGGCCCTGAGCTTCTGAAAGGGAGGGGAAGGAGTAGGGAGGAATCGGAGAAGCGGGCGAGGAGGAGAAGAGTGGGAGACTTCCCGCCTTTCCTAAATCTAAGATTCCAGCTCGAGAATGAAGATTCTCACTGGTTCCCCTGAAATGCCCAGATCTCTCTCCAGTTCCAGTTGTTGACTCAGGGTGAGGTTGTGGGTAGGTGAGAAATGGAACTGGTATCCTTGGGAATCACTCAACAGGTATTTACCAGGTACCAAGCGGTGCCAGACACAGGGTAAGATGCTCAGAGGAGAAAGGGAAAATAGGCTACAAGAATATCTCCTGGAGGACTTCCCTGGCGGTCCAGCGGTAAGGACTCCAAGCTCCCAATGCAGGAGGTGGGGGTTCAATCCTTGGTCTGAGAGCTAAGATATCTCATGCCTGGAAGCAGTTGGAAAAAAAAAAAAAAAAAAAAAACTCCTGAGGTCCCCAGACACCCCAAGCCCGCCCACTGAATTCCTTTTAGCCCGCGGCTGCACATCCTCAGGGCAAAACTTCCACAGCTCGTAGGAGCTGCCAGCACTAGCCAGTTGTTACAGCTGTTGCGAAAATTTAGACCCCTCTCAGATATCTAACAATCCAAAGGAGAATTGGAGAAGGAGCCAGTGTCTGATATGTTTATTTCTCCCTTACCTCCATTCAGTGGTAGGCTCTGGATTCATACACCTGGCTTCCCAAATTGCTGTGTGACCTTGGGCAAGCTGTTTAACCCCTCTATATCGATCCTCTTTTATGTAATTTGGGAATGATAATAATTCTTCATAGTCGTTTAGTCACTAAGTCTCATCTGACCCTTTTGGGACCTCATGGACTGTAGACGGCCAGGCTACTCTGCGGGATATCTCCAGGCAAGAATACTGGAGTGGGTTGCCATTTCCTTCTCCAGGGGATCTTCCTGACCCAGGAATCGAACCCAAGTCTCCTGCTTGGTAGGTGGATGTCTTTACCACTGAGCCACCTGAGAAGCCCGATAATAATGCTTGCTCAGCAGCAAATATTGGGATAATATACATGAAGCTTTGAGGCTTCCCAGGTGGTGCAGTGGTAAAGAATCTACCTGCCAATGCAGGAGATGCAGTTTCCATGCCTGGGTCAGGACCATCTCCTGGAGGAGGAAATGGTAACCCCCTCCAGTATTCTTGCTGGGAAAATTCCAGGGACAGAGCAACCTGGAGGGCTACAGTCAATGGGATTGCAAAGAGTTGGACTTGACTGCAGAGATACCTGAAGCTTTTAGCAAGGAGCTTGGAACTTAGTAACAGTTCAATAAATTCTAGTAATATAATAATACTGGGTGTTGTTGTTTTTTTTTTTTTTTTTGGTGTTAGTAGTAGTGTTATCTGGAGAAGACAATGGCAACCCATTCCAGTACTCTTGCCTGGAAAATCCCATGGACGGAGGAGCCTGGTAGGCTGCAGTCCATGGCGTTGCTAAGACTCGGACTCGACCGAGCGACTTCACTTTCACTTTTCACTTTCATGCATTGGAGAAGGAAATGACAACCCACTCCAGTGTTCTTGCCTGGAGAATCCCGGGGATGGGGGAGCTTGGTGGGCTGCCGTCTCTGGGGTCACACAGAGTCGGACACAACTGAAGCGACTTAGCAGCAGCAGCAGCAGCAGCAGTAGTAGTGTTATAGTTGGGAGCATGGCAACTCAATTCTGCTCTGCTTCCTAGAGACTTTACTGCAAGCGTCTTGCAACGATAGCTCCTGAAAGAAACTAAACTATGGCTTACTGAACTTATTTACCTACATAAATCACACAAAGGAGTTACTTGACAGGTAAGTGGGTGGGGATCTGTGGGGAGGGCTGAGAATTCCCAGGGCTGTTGCTACCAGGTTTGCAACCAGACATTAAATCCGGAGGCATGAGACTATAAAACGTGGTTGGAGGTATGTGCAGAGGGGTGAATTTGAAGACAGCAAAATATGATCCAAGAGAACATTAGCTAAGGGTCTAGGGATTTTCTTAACCAAGGGCTTGGAAAAGGGTTCTTCCTTCACTTCACTGAGGGAAAACTAGGGTCCAGAAAGGAAAGGGTGTGGAGCCAGAACTATCCTTTCCAATCAATCCTTTTCTTTTCCTACCAGACCATGTAACAGGGTTGGCCTGATTGGCCAGTTTTTCTAAGGACTGTTAGTGGCAGATTCTGACTGGTTAGCCACCTCACTGCACAGTGGTGACGGTGAAATGAGATTGATCTTTTCTTTCTTAGGATTGGTTAACAACCCTCAGCGGGGCCAGAGACTCATTTTAATTGACTGGAGAGGCTAGGAGGGAGGTCCAGCACCTTTCATGTAGAAATTCTGAGAGTTCTTTTTCCACAAAGGTCACCAAGAAAGAGTCTTGACTGGCTTATGCATATTTGCCTTTGGTCTGGAAACAATAGCTTAGAGAAGAAAAATCAAGAGAGTCATGCAGGCATGCTACAGTTCAATGTGAAACCCAAACAGAGAGAGGGATTCACAGAGGGAAACAGAATAGTGGTAAAAAGAGAGAGACTAAGACACAGAAAAATGAAAGAAACAAAAAAGCCAAAGAGGATGGATTTGAATAATTTGGTTTTCATTTCTGGTGGTTTAAGAGGAGGGTACTTTATGATGCATTTTGTCAGATGCATATGTTGCCAGCACGTGGCATGGGAAGAACAGTTGTCTTGGAGGCAGGAGACTAGGAATCTGGTCCCAGCCCTGCTACTAACTAGCTGAGTAGCTATGCAAGTTACTTTATCTCTCAAAGTTTCAGTGTCCCCGTTTGGAAAAATCAGGGGGAGAAGTAGGTGATCAGTAAGATTCCATCCAATATTAACTCTCCTGATTCTCTTTCTGACAAGCAGTCTGTTTTCTAAAGCTGAAGTGGTAACTTTACACTGCCAATAAGGACTATTCTTGGGTGCTATGTTCCTCAATTTATTTGAGTTTGTTAATTTCAAGCTTTTGGGACTGGTAGGCACTGACTGATGGATTTTTCTATTTTCTCTTGCTAAATCAGTTCCCCAGAACAACAGGATTAAGCCATCAGTAAACCTCCCTACTCTTGGAGAAAAAAAAAGTAGATGGAAGAAGAAAAAGTGTCATGGGTATCCAGGATTCCAAGACAGGGATGGTGGAAGGCTTGGTGAGAGATGGCCGGACAAGTTTTTGCTGGGAAGAACCTAAGTTCTTTTGAATTTGTAAGATGAACTTATACATGCCCTACATATTTATATAGAAACAATGATTAAGTATTTATGTGAACAAATTTGGTCCCTGCCATTTATTGTCTCCCAAGCCAAAGCACACACAGAGACAAAACAAAATGAAAGTCATTGTGATAATTGACATATATATACCACCCTATGTAAAGTAGATAGCTAGTGGGGGCTGCTGTATAGCGCAGGGAGCTCAGCTTAGTGCTCTGTGGTGACCTATAGGGCTGGAAAGGGGCAAGGTGGGAGGAAGGTCCAAGAGAGAGGGGATTTATATGTACATATAGCTGATTCACTGTCTTGAACAGCACACACTAACATATTGTAAAGTGGTTATACTCCAATTGAAAAAAAAAAAGGTCATTGTGATACATTGTAAGAGCTTAAGACTGAAAGTTAGAGATCTGAATGTAGATGTGGGAATATCTTTAAAAAAATAATTTAATTAATTGATTTATTTTTGGCTGTGCTGAGCCTTCATTGCTGTGCAGTTTTCTCTGGTTGCAGAGAACAGGAGCTACTCTCCAGTTGCAGTGCCTTCTCTTGTTGCAGAGCACAGGCTATAGTAAACATGGGCTCAGTGGTTGCGGTTCCCTGGATCTAGAGCACAGGCTCAATAATTGTGGCCCACAGGTTTAGTTGCTCCAAGGCATGTGGGATCTTCCTGGATTAGAGATTGCTCCCATGTCTCCTGCATTGGCAGGTGGATGCCTCACCACTGAGCCACCAGGCAAGCCCTAAATTTGGGATTGTTCTTAATTATGTGACTTTGAAAAACATCAATTCACCTCTCTGGACTTCAGTTTTCTTAACTGCACATTGTAGGAAAACACTTGCTGATTATTGAATTCTTTTTTGGCTTTAAATATAAATAGCATAGATCTGTTCTTCCTGTTTTGCCCTCATCTCCTGTGACTTTAAGTATTCGACCAGTATTAACTGAGCATCTACTGTATGTAAGGTGCTGAACCATGTATTGTGATTAGGAATAAAAAAGGAGAAAGCACAGTCCCTTGTCTTCATAAGTTTATAATCAGTAGGAAAAACATGTACATATATAACTATAACTTGCAGCAAAATTTAATGGTTTATATGGGTTATAGGAGTTGAAGCAGTATGATTTCCATTTAGAATGATCAAGGGGGCACTATGATTAAAAAGTAGTTTTTTTCCTTCTTTTAAAAAAATTTAAAGTATTTGAATTACATAAAGGAATGCAATTAATGAGTATAATTTATGCAACAGATATTTTTGGAGATCCTACTATGTGCCAGGTGCTGTTCTAGGTGCTGGAAACACAGATGTGAATAAAATAAGACAAAAATCCTTGCCTCCTCAGAGGTGACTTTAATATAAATTATGAAGCATAATAATAAAATAGACATCCATTAAATGACCCCCAGTTTAGGAAAAGAAAAAAAAAACCCTACTAATACCACTGAGCCCCCCTCCCCCATGCATCTCTCCTATAGTAAAGTAATCCTTGAATTTTATATTTATCATTTCAAGATTTTTCCTCAGATTTTTACCGTATTGCTTATTTTGGTCTTTTCCCCCTACTGTTCTAAAAGTGATATAATATTATTTGTATCCTTCTTTACTTGCTCTTTTCATTCAACATTATGTTTCTAAGATTCATTGAAGCTGATGTAGGTAGCTATAGTTTATTTACTTTCATTGATGTATCATTGGAGAAGGCAATGGCACCCCACTCCAGTACTCTTGCCTGGAAAATCCCATGGACGGAGGAGCCTGGTGGGCTGCAGTCCATGGGGTTGCTAAGAGTCGGATATGACTGAGCGACTTCACTTTCACTTTTCACTTTCATGCATTGGAGAAGGAAATGGCAACCCACTCCAGTGTTCTTGCCTGGAGAATCCCAGGGAGGGGGATCCTGGTGGGCTGCTGTCTCTGGGGTTGCACAGAGTCGGACACAACTGAAGCAACTTAGCAGCAGCAGCAGCAGCAGCAGCAGCAGCTGCATCATAGCCCACCAATTTGTCAATTAATTTCCCTGTTGAAGAATATTTAGGATTGTTTTCAGCTGTTTGCCACTACAAACAATGCTGCTCAGAACATTTCTCCTAGTATACATGCGTAAGAGTTTCTTCAGGGTACATATGTATGAATTGCTGGGTTGAAGCATATGAATTTTTTAACCTCTCTGGATAATGTCAAATTGTTTTCCAATATTTATGCCTACTAAAGTATATAAAAGTTTTGATTGCTACCCTATCCTTACCAATTTTGGTTATTTAGTCAATCTGTTGGATATAAAATGGTGATTTGAATTTATACTTAATTATATTTGCCTTATTATTAGTGAAGTTGAGCATCTTTTCATATATTTATTGGCCACTCATGCTTCTCCTTATGTGAAATGCCTATTCATGTATGTCTTCTGCCCATTTCCTATTGGGTTATTTGTCATCTCCTGTGGATTTTTAGGAATTAACAAATATAGATTCCCTAGTCCTGATTCTTTGTCAGTATCAGTTATCTCCTTCCAGTTTTTAGCAGGGTTGGGATTTTAATAGAGGCTTAAAGGATGGATGATTTCAGTTCCAGCTCAGAGTCCTCATTTAGTTGGATTAATTAATTCTTAATTCATTCATCAAATATTTATTGAATGTCTAGCCAGACGTCATGCTAGACTCTGAGAATACGAATATATTCCACACTTGCTCACCAGTTACCACTTCCAAGATCTATCTGGGTTCAAGCCAGTGACATATCCTGGTGGACCCACTACTATGGCCTTCTAGCTGTTCTGCCTTTTCCAGTCTGGTCTTGCCATGGTCTACTCCACCCAATAAGCAGCTAAAGTGATCTAATGAAGTGTAGATCAGATCATGCAACTTAAACAATGGTTTTCCAGTTCTCATAGAAAAAAAATTCATTGTTCAGCTACACTAGACTCCTATTGACCCTCAGTCACACCACACTTACTTGTTTCTGCTCGGAACCTTTGCTGTTTCCTCTGCCTGGATCGTTCTCCTAGATTATGCTCACTCTCATTTCGTCTAGGTCTCATTTCAAATATCACCTCCTTAGAGAGTGCTTTTCTGACCACCCAATCTAAATAGCTGCCACTCCCCGGCCCCTTTTAACTTTCTGGCCACGTTGCTTGTGATATCTGAATTCCAGGACCAGAGATGGGTCCTGGACGGGTTCAGGGGTCCAGAGATTCCAGGGCCCGGCTGCCCGCTCATTGAAAGCTCAGAGTCTTAACCATTGGACCACCAGGAAACTCCTCTACCTTCCCTTCTTTATCTCATTATCCTCCTTCATTTTTCTTTTTAGCACTTACCATAGTTTTATTTTTATTGCTTTTTTCTTCACTAGAAGATAAGCTCCACTAGTTGAGAGACCTTGTCACCACTGTATCCTCAGCATTTAGAAAAGTGCCTGGCACTTAATAGGCTCTCAATAGAAATTTTGTGAATGATTGAGTGGTGAATCAGATAGAGTCCTTGCCCTTAAAAAGCTTTAGTCTATCAGGGAATACAGGGAAGCAAAAGGCAAATAATTTCAACACAATTTGACAGTGTTCTAAGATGGATAAGCGCTGGATGCTGTGGGAATGCATAGGGAGGACATATATTTCAGTCCTGAGAACTAGTAGTCAAGGGAGGCTTCCAAGATGAGGTGACATTTACAAGAAACTCAAAGGACCTGGAAAGAGAAGGATGTTCCACAGAGAAAAAGCAGTAAGGACAAAGCTTGAAGAGAGGGATAAGTGGTCTCTTCCACAAAGGCAAGTAATTCAGCGTGGTCAGAATGAATAGTTGTGAGTGCAACAGAGTGCAGAGACTGGTTGTTAGTGGCTAGATCCTGAAGGATCTTGAGCATCAAACTCAAGCCGTTTGGATTTTATCCAGAAAGCAGCCAGAAGCCATTTAAACCAGAGAATGAGCTCAGATTTGCATTTTAGAAAAATCATTGTAGGTCTAGTGTGCAGAATGGATGAGAGGGGGCAGGACAGGGGACAGGGAGCGCTGTAGGGGACTGTCGTCAGAATCCAGGTGGGAGATGGTGGTGGCCTGAGCTCTGAGGTGATAGCTGGGATGGAGAAAAGTGGGCAGAGCTCAAGAGGTTTAGGAAGAAGAACCAATGGGCCTCAGTGATTGATTGTTATGGGGGATGAAGGAGGTGAGAGAGGTGAAGACAGTGCCCAGTTCTCTGGCCTGGGTCACTGAGTGGTGCCATTCTCTGATTGGAAAAGAGTCAGAGGGTTAGAGTGAGATGAGCAGGCCAACCCCTGATACTTGTGAGGCCCAGGGCAAGGTAAAAAATATAGCCTACATACCAAATGTCTAAATATGTACAAGTTATAAATCAAAGTTAACAAACTGTTAAATAAAACATGTTCTACCCTCTTATCTTGACAAATATATCAATATCAGTTGGAAGATTTATATTTAGAATCCTGGGACTCTTCCAGCCCCAGTCTGACCCTCGGGTTCTCTCTCCATTTCGTACTCCATCCCACTACCTGAGGGGCTTCACACCAAAGTGCGTGCTGGGGTCAGCCTCACCGCTAAACTCCACACCAACAAGGCTGGTGCTGCGCTCCCCAGCAGCTCCTTCTGTGTTTTCAGGAAATCAAACCCCAGGAAGAGGTCCTGGAAGTCAGCCTGGGGCAAATTGACAGGATAGTCTGGCCACTGGAGCATGGTCTAGGAGTGGGCAGGCGTGAGCTCTGGGTAGGCACACCCCCTTGGCCTAAAGTTATCCGCCCCCTGCAAGAGGAAGAGACTCTCTAAAACTGTCACCCAGGGTAGAGGTCCCTCTTGCCTGGTCTAAGGGCATAGACTCTGAAATCATACAGACTGGGTTCAAACCCCTATTCTCATGTTTATTTACTCTTCTTTGAACCTGGGCAAACTCTCTGAGCCTGTTTCCTTCCATGTAAAATGGCAATAGTAATATCTACCTCACAGAGTTATTGTGAGAATTAAATAAGGGTATCAGTCTTGGGTGTCCATTGGAAGGACTAATGCCAAGGCTGAAACTCCAATACTTTGGCCACCTCATGCGAAGAGTTGACTCATTGGAAAAGACCTGATGCTGGGAGGGATTGGGGGCAGGAGGAGAAGGGGACGACAGAGGATGAGATGGCTGGATGGCATCACCGACTCAATGGACGTGAGTTTGAGTGAACTCCAGGAGTTGGTGATGGACAGGGAGGCCTGGAGTGCTGCAATTCATGGGGTCGCAAAGAGTCAGACACGACTGAGCGACTGAACTGAACTGAATATATGCAGAGCACTTGGTATTTAATATTCCCCTCCTCACCTCCCCAGTTTACATTGTTTTCTTCCCATTCATCACCGCTTTCCCTCAAACTAATCATGGAGGCTGGGGAAAATATGAAGTTTGTTCTAGGTAAATTCTTTTTTTGTTTTTTCTGGGAGGAGTGGTTCCAGGAAAAAGGAGTTTATAAAGGAAACAGTAACAATCCAGGCAGCAGTAATCCCAGCTCAGGCTGGGGCCGTGTGGGAAAGGGGGAGTCAGTTGTCTTGTGTGTAGATGAATGAGAAATGGTAATAGCATAATTGCTTTTACAATCTGTTTGTTTTGCTGACAGTAGCAGCTGGTTACTGTTTCAATTCTTGGTTTTCATGTTAAGACAGGGGAAGAAGGTGTGAATAGAAAAAGAGTAGAAAATCCAAACGTAATGTCTTGGAGACCAGGAAAATGGTCAGAGAAACATGGTTGAAAACACAGATGGTTTCCATCTTTCAGACATGGCCTGGTCCTCTCATTAAGTTGATCTTGTGTTGTTGTGTAACATGTATAGATTCTTACCACATGCTGTCACTCTCTCTACTCCTGCAGCTAGAATGCCCTTTCGCGGCTTCTCAGCTGTTCCAGATTCTGCTCTTTATTTCAGGCTCACTCCCTCCACGGTAAGTGTGACCCTCCCCACTTCCTCTGAGCTCTTCCTAGTCTGTCTGTGCTGTACTAGGTCGCTCCAGTTGTGTCCGATTCTTTGGACTCTATGGGCCATAGCCCACCAGGCTCCTCTGTCCATGGGAATTCTCCAGGCAAGAATACTGGAGTGGGTTGCCATGCCCTCCTCCAGGGGATCTTCCCCACCCAAGGATCGAACCCTGGTCTCATGTCTCCTGTAGGCGAATTCTTTACCACTATGCCACCTGGAAAGCCCCTAGTCTATATCACCTGGAATTTATTCATGGTCTTAATATGTTCAGTCTTGTTCTCCTATCATTTAAAAATTATTTTAATTTTTTAAAATTTATTTATTTGACAGAGTGGCATGTGGGATCTTAGTTCCTCAACCAGGGATCGAACCTGTGCCCCCTGCAGTGGGAGCTCGCGCCTTAACCACTGGATTGCCAGGGAAGTCCTGTTCACTTATCCTTTTATGTGCACAAGTCTTGTCTCCCCAACAAGAGTTTAAGCTTATTAAGGGAAGGAACTATATTTCTATTTCTCTTCCATTTCCCATAGTGTCTATATATTCACTTAATATACATTTATTGAGTTACCATGTGCCTAAACTGGGGTTCAGGTGCTGGGGATACAAAAATGAAATATATATATTTCCTCTTCACTAGTGAAGCTAGTAATGGACTCATGGTTTAATAACTGCCTATAAAAGTGTTGAACACATAATGGTTCCTCAATAGAGGTTTGATGGATTGATGAACCATGCTGCTTTTTGACTAGGCATTCAATGAATGAATGAATGAATGGAATTACTGGATAGCAACCCTGCAAGCTGTTCCAGGTGTATCCCTCCTATATGAAACTAGTTCTCACAGACTTAAAGGTGTGAGACTGGTTTGAGGGGAGAAGTGCTCTCTAGAGGCATCAAAACAGAGAGCCTACTGTCTTTTCAAGGCAGTGTTCACTCCTTTCCTTAAGGCCTAGTGATTAAAACACAAAGCATTTTACAGGCATTGGTGAATGCCTTTTGCCAATTTGGGTCATTCAGGTTGTAAATTATGAGAACTGTGTCCATTTTTCATAATAAAAAACAGCTATTATTGAATATTGATTATGTGCCAGATATTTTGCTGATTTCTTTACATGAATTATTTAAATCCTAACAACAACCCTATGAAGTAAATATGATTATTATCCCACTTTACAGAAGAGGAAACTCAGGTACAGGTAGGAAGCAAGAAAAGACAGAACTTGAATCCAGGAAGTCTGTGCTGTCCAGGCGATGATTGGGAGAGTGGAGAGCTGAGTTCTTCAGCCCGCCCTGCTGTGTGCTTGCTGTGTGACCTGCAAAAATCATCTCAGGTCTCTGGTCTTCGGCCCCTTCTGATCACCAATCTTAAAGCCTACTCTTTTGAATTCAAGTCCTCTGCTTCTCCACCAATATTAATTGCCTAAATCTGGTTGTGATCCCCTAAATCTCATCTTTTATCTCCTTGTAGTGTAAGATGCAGCTTGTGTTATTGTGTTATTGTGTTATTCATAACTCAAAAGGAGCATCCTTTTGAGACATTATATATGAAGACCTTGATGACTTCTTGAATGTCTTGGTTCATGGCTGCAGCTGATAGAGCTGCAGAAGGACCCCTGAACCCAATTTCTTCCTGTGACTCCATCCCTCAACTCCTAGTTAAGTAAAAATATTTCCCAGTATTAGGATGCTTGTTATCATGAATCCATTCAGAGGACACAGCCAAAATCAAGCACTAATCAAAAGGAAGGTGGTGGGTCTGATTCATTTCTGTGCATGGAGATTGATCAACACAGGCAAGAGATTGAGACCAAGTAACATGAAAGAGTAGGCAAGAGTGGATTTGAAAGGTCGATTTCTCTGAGGAGCCTCCACATAGAAACTGAAGCTGCTCAAATCCTCCATTTTGTCCCTTCATAGCTGGAATTTTTACTTCCTTGTATGCAGACAAAGGATAATAATTATCTGAACAAGTGTGCTTGTTTAGCTGGCATCTGTGTTTTAAATTGGTATGCTTAAATACCAATGGCTTGCTGTACCCCTCATGTTGCTATTTGACTCAGCTCTCTCTGCTTAGTCTATCTTGTCTGTGCATCAAGAGTAGCTGTGTGTTTTGTTCTCACCAGGGTAGCCTCTGGCTGGGGTGCCTACTAGTGTCCTTTCCTAGAGCTTCTTTAATACCAGGCATCCTGGCAGGATGGTTTTTATGTCCCTGCCCTCACTTCCTTCCCTGCCTCCAATTTCCTCTTGTTGTTTTCCAGAATCATTTGCATGGTTCACCTGTATTTTTCCCAACCTTCTCTATCTCTGTATACAATTCTACAGAGAACAGGGACAAATATCTACTAAAGAGAAATCAATCTCTCCCCCGGCCACCCCACCCCTTCTCTCCCTTTCTCTCTCTCTCACACACACAAACACACACAGAATGTATGGCAGACTTCATTTCTCTTCTGACCTTATCATGCTCCCAAATACCAAATCAAGATCACTCCCAAAACCCAAACCCAAGCCTAAAAGCAACACAGAGAAAGAGAGAATCACTTTTCTTCTAGGAGATGAATGCACCCCTTTTGGGGATCCACCTGAGGTTACTGAAGGGCTTAATTTCTGAAGAATCTGCTTCTGTCAGTTTTTCCTGTATTCCTGTGTGTTATGGGTTTGTAAAGATGTCTTCCTTAAGCAGAAGTTAACTTTGGTTGTAGGTTATATTTCTAACTGTGAGTGTGGGAGAGAAATTTTGGTGAGGACTAAAATCCTGTCTTATCATTTAAAAGGGATTCCAAGGGAAGTCCTGGTACCCGCCTTCTGGGAGGCAGATCTCTGGGTCAGATGGGATGAACCAGAGGAGGGAACACTTGAACTTTGTTTACAAACCAGCATAACATACAATGACAAACGAGTTCACGCAAGGGCACCCACAGCTTCAAATGGAGGACAGAACTGGGAAAGAGTGTTGGCACAAGGGCAGTACTGAGAAAATTAGGAAAGTTTCTTGGAGGGAGCTGTGCGCGGCGAGGGGGCCTGGGAACCGTGGCTGAGGGAAAGCACACCCGGGCTGCCTTTCCCGGGGTCTCCTGGTGGCGAGCTGGGTGAGGTGCTCTCTGGGCAGGTCCGCTGTCTGCCTCCCTCCATTACAGATCTCTCCGGCTCTCTCGCCTCCTGCATGCCATCCCCGGGCCCCTTCCTCCACATCCACTCCTCCTAGCTCCCCCTCGATAATCTTCTGATATCTCTTCAAATCCAATTATCGAATTAATTGACGTGCTAACCGAGAGGCAAACAGAAAGGGGCGGCAAACACCGGTCGGCTCAGATTTATCCTCCGGCCTCCATAGGCCCCGGCCGGGCGAGATTTACTGGGCCTCGAACACGACGACAGTTCAAACCTTTGATTAATCATGTTTTTCTCCCGGCCCCATAATTTAGTTGCTCTTTTTCCCTCCCTGCTTTTTTTTTTTTTTTATCAGTGGAAACAGAGACAGAGTCCTCATCAGCTTCAATTACAAATATTAAGCCCCCGGACAGCACTTTGACAGAGAGGCGGCCAGCCCCAACTCCTTCCCTCCCCCCTAAATCATCCCCGAATTAACATCACAATCGGCGGCTGGCGCGCGTTCAGATTTAAATGGTGGCATATTGTTCGCGGACTGTCTAGTTCAGACCAGCGGGTTCTCAGTTCCCGGTGGCGGCCCCCGCCGCTCCCCTCACTGCCCCCTCCTGCCTCCCGGGATGCTGTGACTCAGGAGCCGCGGGAGGCTCCGGAGCCGGGTCTCCTGCAGCGGAGGCTGCAGGCGGGGGTACACCGGAGTGGGGCCGAGCGGGCTGGTGAGAGGGGGTAGAGTGAGGAGGAGGGGGCGAGTCAGGCACACGGAGAGGGAACTGCAGATGTAGGGTGGAGGGGAGGAGGGGCCGAGGCCGGGCAGAGGCGGGTGAGTTTGGGGGTAGCGGAAGAACGGCACTGATGAAAATGAGATGCAAATGAAGATGCAGAAACCACGGGTTTGAGAATGCCACTATATAGCCACTATATGGCCGCCTCGACCTTGGCGCGGTCTGCAGGGCATCCTTGGGTGGTTGTGGAGGGGCCATTCTGCAGGGAAATCTCTTGCTCTTTGAGTCTTGCGATGTGAAAGAAGAACGTGGGACAAGATTTCTCGTTTCCTGAGTATGTTAGAGAAAATGGTTCATAAACTACAGCCAGGAGGCTTGAAGGGAGGCCTCAGAAAGGACTTCCTAAATGGGGAGACTGAGTATGAGGCTGGAATACCTCCGGGGGATTTTTTTTTTTTTTTTTTTGGATTAGAACACCTTCGAGGCAGCCAGATTTCTCTGAAGGCGTTTTGGGGAAACGGTAACTATTTGGCTCTGTCCCACTGTGGAGGAGAAAAGGAAGAGTGATTCTCCTGACCCCATTAATCCTTTAAGAATGAAGGAGCTCAGGAAGAAAAATGACAATCCAAGAGTCTAGGTTTCCAGATATTCTCATATCCACCTGTCTCTCCGGTCTTGCCCGCAGCCATCTCCGGGACCTCATTTCTGCCTAGCAACATCACAACCAATCAAGATGCAATTAGGCCTGGCAGTTCGGCTCATCCTTCACTGGGATTGGCTGCTGGCGGTGAGCGCATCGTAAGTTTTCATTGGCTGACGGCCACCTGTATGGAAATGAGAATGACAGGGGACTCTCAGCGCCTTCTCTGCTACGTGGACCTGTGGCTTACTGCACTGAAACCTGCAAGCTCAGAGCCAGAACTCCTGGGCTTTTTTTCTGCCTTCTCTCCCTGTTCTTCCCCCAAAGAGATATCTCAAACTTTTCCCTCAGCTCCTCTGTCTGAGGCCCAGTTGGAAAGCAATTCGCAAAAAATAAGGCGAATTTGTATACTTTTTTGCATTTTCTTTGCCTTCTCTCGGTTCTGTATCAAGATTTTTCCCCTTCCGTCCAATGCTATGACAGTTCTTGATCCTTTCTCTCTTCCATGTCCATCCAAGGAGCGGCTTCTCTCCGTGTGGAGTCCCTCGGGCCCTGCCCCCTGTTGCCTCAAACCCTCCCTTCGGGCTCAGCTCCACCAAATTCCCAATTGCCCCCTTCCTCCCTCTCAGGATCCAGGCGCCTCGCACAACGATCTAAAGCCCAGTTTAGAAGGGAGTTAGAGGGGGAGAGGACTCCCCCACCTCCCCCCAAAAAAACCTCCATCCTCGCTCCCCATCCATTTTCTCCGAGGGAGCCGAGTTTGACAGCGAATTCATTCCGAGAGGGGAGGGTGATTTATTCTTCAAATATACCGACAAGTGCGGGCATGATGGAGCCCATTAAAATGTTGGGAGATTGTTTTTATGATTGAAGTCTGTATTACTCCAACCATAAAGAAAGAGAGCAAGGAGTCATTAGCATTTTCATGATGGTGTATTTCTGCTTGTCTCCGCGCCATCACTCATCTTTACTGCCCGTCCCTTTGCTCTCGCTCTGCTACAACGAGGAGAGACTGCAGCCTGAGTTGGGGTTGGGGGTGGGGGGAGGCGGGGGCCAGAGATCCCCTCGCCACTCTGCCCTTCACGCCAAATCCTCACCCTCCCTGGGACGCAGATCATGGGGTGAGAGGCCAAACGCAGACAATGATGTGCCTCAGCTTTCTCCAGCCTGCTCTCCCTGCCCCTGACTGATGGAAGCTGGGGGTCTTGTCCAAATGGTGCTTGGAGATCTGCACAGACCTGGGTTGAGAAAGGCGGAATACCCCTTCCTTCCTCTGGCTCTTCACTTCCTGGCCTACACCATTTAGAACTTTCCAGGGTTATCCATATAGAGAGAAAGTCAGAAATTCCTGGCTGAGTGCCCTGGGCTAGAGACATCAGAGTAGGAGAGGACAGAAGGAGGAGACCCCAAGTCCCTAGGTTTGGAGACTGAGTTGGGAGGAAATTGGAAACCTGGATCTTTGGCTTCTGTCTTTGCTACTCCCTCTTTAGGGTTAAAATCTTCTGTCACTACCCTAATTCCCTTGCTCTTGCTCTCTCCTAATTCCTTAAGTCCTTGATTCTTTCTACCCAGTACTCACAGGTACTCCAAGGAACAAATTCATAACCTCCATGAGAATAGTGGAGCTCAAAATAATCATTGTCAAGATAAGAGCTTGGAGAAAGTTGGTTACAGGTGAAACAGTGTCTACAGGTACCCAAGGATTGTGGGAGTCACCTGTCCTCACCCCTGGCTCCGGACAAGACTCATAACCCAAAGAAACATTCATTCTAGGTTGGACACAACCTTGCCTCCGTACCCTATTGAGCCAAATTGTGTGGTGGCACTTGTGTGAGCATTGGTTGGGATAAAGGCTAGTTTAAGGGTGGTGAGAAAATGGAAGTGTAAGCTCACAAGAAATCAGTGGTGATAATAACAATTAGTGGACCACTTTCCTGTTGGTTCAGTGCTTTCTCATGGATGTCTCACAACAACCTGAAAGGTAGGTTCATAACTGCCATTTTACAGATGAGGAAACCAAGGCTCAGGTGAGTGTGTGTGTGTAATTTAAGATCACTTAGCTAGTAAACTGGGCTGTTTTCATTATCTGATACTGCCTGAGAAGGAGTTCAAGAGCTCTAAAGTGGAAGTCAAGATGACCCATAAACTTCATTTGAGTTTATAAGAAGGTGGGGAAGACTCTCTGCTGCTGCTGCTGCTGCTGCTGCTGCGTCGCTTCAGTCGTGTCCAACTCTGTGCGACCCCATTGACGGCAGCCCACCAAGCTTCCCCGTCCCTGGGATTCTCCAGGCAAGAACACTGAAGACTCTCTAGTGAGTGTTAAATATTTTGGGAGAAATCTTAGTAGGAATAGTCATCCCTTGGCCACCAGAGCTGGGGACCTAGTGGTGGTTAGCATTGCTAGGATTAACCCTTCTCTTATTCAGGGAACATTTATTGAGCAGCTAGTATGTGTCATCTTATGACTGACCCCTCCCCTTTCACAGGCCTCCTCCTCCTTTTGAGAGGCGGTATATGATAGGGCTCTGGGGTCCTGGGCAGAGTTAGAGCCCTGGGCAGCTGGGCAGAGATGGAGCAAAGCGGGGTACAGAGGTGAGAGCCCCCCTACAGCCTGCACAGTGCCCAGAGGCAGTTGCAGCAGCCCCAGATTTACAACTGCCCTGGCGCTGATGCCATAAAAGCAAACGATCCTTCTCTGTACTAATTTCTGTGTAATTAGATCTCTCCTGGCATGGAAAGTGGGGAGTGGGGGTGGCCAGGAGGGGAGGGTGCCAAGGACTCTTCACAGAGGTGGAAGGAGGGGTTGTGGGACACGCATGGCTTCGTGTGGCGGAGCTTGGGCACAGGGATCTGCGTGCACTGTGACAAAGATGGAAAAGGAAATCATGCACACATGGAATGCGAGGAGGCAGGAGTCCTGATATGGTAACACCCTTGTGCCCAGGATAGGGACAAAGCTGGTGTCCTGCACAAAGATTCTGAAGCCAGAAGAATAACTCCTGTGTATACATAGGAAGAATTGAAATCCTTGGAGGAGTTGCATATGGATACCCCCACAAGCAGCCAGATAACCAAAATCCCACAGAGAAGCCTGAAGAGTGAAAAAAAAAAAATGTGTGGCCCCATCACATTTACAAAAGACTATAGGTGGCTTAGATGGTAAAGAAATGCACCTGCAATGCAGGAGCCCCGGGTTCGATCCCTGGGTTGGGAAAAGCCCCTGGAGAAGAGAATAGCAACCCATTCCAATATTCTTGCCTGGAGAATTCCATGGACAGAGGACCCTGGCGGATTACAGTCCATGGGGTCTCAAAGAGTTGGACATGACTGAGCGACTAACACACACATACACATGTATCTGCTCTCATGTTTAACCTGCATGAGAGCAGATACACACTTCGTAAATGCAAAAATGACAGCAGCTACACTAAATAGGAACTCAATAAATGTTTGTTTCCTCCTCTGCCCCCACCTATTGCTTGCCCACCTCTTGGAGGCAGAAAACTAAAAGATGAAAAATGTCTTTTTTTTTTTAAAGCAAAATTTTCTTTAAGATATTTGAAGATAGAAAAAAAAAAAAAAGAATTAGAGGAATGTGGGGATGGTTAAAGAGGGAACAATCCCGGAATCTTGACTTTCCTTGGGAAGAACAGTCTTGAATGGAAAAAGTATATAGTTATTATTACTATCCCCCCATCCCACCCCATGGTGACAAACAATGGCCTTGGGTATGGCAGTAATGTCATTTGGGACAACACTTATACAGAGCTAAGTATTCATTATTCACGGCAGTGTATTCGTGGAGGCACCTCAAAGGGCCTCTTATCCAGGCTCCCTCTGCAGCCCAGATTTCTTTCACAGTAAGCCTGCCAGGGCATCAGCCAGCTTCTGCTTCAGTATTTCTCCCCAAAAGGAGCTCTTTACTTCATGAGCAGTTTGCCCTCTGTCACTGGACAGCTGTAATGGTTAGATATTTTTCGGTAGAATTGAAATCTGTCCTCTTTTAAATTTCAGAATATACTGTTTCTAACTGCCTGTCATATCTCGAGTTATTCTAATGTTTTAAGACCAGTTCAATCAAAGCATTAATCATCCCCCCACAACAGCAATAACAATTAGATACCCATTGGAAAATCAGGAGATTCTGATCTGCACAGATGACTGTCATGTACTTATCTTAAGCCCTTGTTCTAATGGGTAATTCCTGATTAACCTGAGTAATGAAAATGTATCACAATAAAGAAAGATTTGTCATGCCTTGTTATCACTTCATAAGGCTGTCCTTCTACATACCTGCCATAACATCAGGATATTTCTATCCCAATAAAACATGATCATGATGTGCTTGGCTAATAAAAAGGAAAAAAGCCACGTATTAAAAATATGTTTAAAATGATTTGCGTGAGTGATGTAAATATAAACCACCACCATCATCAGTGTCAACAATATCCTCAGTTCATTTGCCTTTTGCAATCCCTGCCGCATCTTTGGGGTGGGAGGTAAAGGAAAAGGGAGGCAGAAAATTAGCATCTATTAAACGCTTTCCATTGCCAGGCACTGGGCTACACTCACAATAACCCTGTGAGATGGGTATTAACATGCCTTTCAAGTGAGGAAATTGGACTCAGAGAAGTTAAGTAACTTGCCTGAGGTCAGATGGCTAGTACAGGGAATCAGGATTTTAACCTAGGTAAGTCTGCTTCCAAAGTCCACACTTTCCCCCCTAAGCTCGGACAGGTAAATTTTACTTTGATGCCCGCAGAGCCTCAACGAGTGGGTTCATACATGACGTTAGTGAGGCGTCTGTTGCGCTCAGAGACCTCCCCCTTCGCAGTCTGGACTCCCTGAGGGGCAGCCAGGAGTTCAGAGCCTGAACTTTGTGACTTTTGTGCTCGGTCATATTACTGCCATCACCCAGGGGTGCCCACATACAATCTCAGGTGGGGTACCACAGGCACCGTGACCGCTGTACGGTGACACCCTCACAAAACACAGTGTCATATTCAACCCACGCTGCGACCCACACAGGCCGGCTGTTCCTTCCCTTCTCCTGAGCAGTGAGGTGCGCAGCCGGCAGGGGTCGCCGGCACACCAGGAATTACCACTCGCTGGGCCCGAACAGAACGGAAAGTTCCTCCTCTGTCTTCTCCTAAAATCTCTCACTAATCCCTCCCCTTTCCTGCTTTCCCTTTCTAGCACCCCTCCCCTTCCCCAGGCCCTGTAGTTTCCTGTTGATAAGCTGGATAGTTGCTCCTTATATAGCACCTAAACTGCCCAATCCCAGCCTAGACTAGGGACCAGGGTTTCAGGCTGTCAGTCCTGCTTTGGGGATGCAGGTAGCAAGTAAGGAGCCTGGATTGCGCAACCTTCGGGTTCGCCCTTGACCAATTAAGAGTCTGCCTCTTCTCAGTGTCTTCCCAGCACCATGTCTTGATCATCCATTTATTGTCCCATTGTTCATGTAACGTATGTCCCAAACATCCCGAGACTCCCAGGGTCCCTTAGCTGCTTCATCTTGGGACAGCCTAAAAATGAAGGAGGCGGCAAATCTCTGGTGGAGTGAGTGACCTGTGACCTGTGGTTTTAGATGAGAAATCACAATTTGGGGAGTACAGGGGAAGGACCCAGGTACCCTGATTCCCAACAGAAAGAGGGGTCAGGCGTCTGCTCCCTGCAGGAAAGCTGTGGTCGCCTTCTGGGAGTGGCATCTCTCTGCTCTTTTCTGCCTCTCCCCTCCCATGCTGTAGCAACAACGCCCCAGCTTTTCCAAGCCCCCTTCTCTCTGCAGCCCCCTCCCCGCAACTCCTGGAGCCCAGTGATTGGCGGCTGCCTGCTGCAGGGCCGGCTGGGTTTATGGCTTTGCGGCAGCTGGGGAGAAAGCGAGGCCAGAGACAGAAAATGGAAACCAACCAAGAAATCGAGAATGATGAAAGAGTAAAAGAGAGGGAGACTGAGAGACAGAAAGACCTTGAGAATATCAGATACGCCAAATCAAAGTAATGAGAGGGACAGACTGAAGCACAGATGGACACAAAGAAAATCATAGAGATGGTGATAAAAGATGAGAGGGATGGGATGAAAAAGAAAAGAAGAGCACACAGGAAGACATTTGGATGAGCCCCGAGAGTGGGGATGTTCAGGGCTTCCCAGGGCGACAGGAATTGCTGGTAGTACGTAAGGGACTGTACATCTAGGGTAGACATCTAGGGATTCCTAGAAATTCTGAGACAGAAGAGGCCAGAGGATCTTGCAGTTCTCCCTACACCTGTGCTACCATTTATCTGTTCTAGCCTTTTCCATGGTCACACCCTCCTGGAATTTTAAAGGTTTTTACCAAAAATGTCCTCCTTAAGAATGACCCATGGGACTTCCCTGGTGGTCCAGTGGTTAAGAATCCACCTGCCAATGCAGGGGACGTGGTTTGGATCCCTGATCTGGGACGATCCCACATGCAGCAGAGCAACTAAGCCCATATGCCTCAACTATTGAGCCCACATGCCCAGAGCCCGTTCTCCACAGCAAGAGAAGCCCCCGCAGTGAGAAGCCCACACAGCGCAACTAGAGAGCAGCCCCAGTTTGCTGCATCTAGAGAAAGCCCGTATGTAGCAATGAAGGCCCAGCACAGCCAAAAACAAAATAAAAAAAAGAGAGTGACCCAAGATCTAATGTGGAAGGATCTTGCTGCATTTTCCATGAAATGAATGGGAACACGGAGGTCTGGGATTTAGGAGGGATTTCAACATTAGAGCTACACTTTGTTGCACATATATTAACCTATAAGGTTGTTGGCTCTGTATGTACCTTGACTGGCACATACCAATGTTTATCTTATGTGATAGTAATTTCTCTATTCTTTTTGCTATTATATAAGTAGGCTCTTTAACAGCGAGAGCTGTGTCTGCCCTTCTTTGTGGCTCCCACAGTGCCTTGTTCTTGTTTATTGAGTGAACCAGTGAATGGCCCCTGGAGATGTTTAAGCAGAGGTTGGATGACTACCAATGAGGGATGGAGTCTAGGAGATTTCTGCACTGAATGGGAAGCTGGAAATATACCTCTAAGCCCCTTTTTGGTTTTAAGATTCTATTAGTCCATATACATGAAACTGAGTTTGCTGTTTCTTTTCCTAATTCTCCAGATATTCAGGGGTAAGAAGCAAAGTGAGAAACCCCAAGTTACAAAGTAACTGGCTCTGCACAAGGTGTTTTACACAGCTGATCTCATATAATCATCACAGATCCGTTTTGCAGATGAGGGTTCAGAGAGATGAGGTGTTTCACTCCAGGTCACGTGATTAGGAAATACGGCAAACTAAGTCTGCTGCTGCTGCTGCTACTGCTAAGTCGCTTCAGTCGTGTCCGACTCTGTGCGACCCCATAGATGGCAGCCCATCAGGCTCTGCTGTCCCTGGGATTCTCCAGGCAAGAACACTGGAGTGGGTTGCCATTTCCTTCTCCATTGCATGAAAGTGAAAAGTGAAAGTGAAGTCACTCAGTCACGTCCGACTCGTAGCGACCCCATGGACTGCAGCCTACCAGGCTCCTCCATCCATGGGATTTTCTAGGCAAGAGTACTGGAGTGGCTTGCCAAGATCTCTAAATCCTGGTGATTGCTACCATGCTGTGTTTCTACCCGTTTGAGAGATTTTCAAGGTTTCAGAAAGGCAAAGAAGGAGTTGAGAAATGGAGGTAACAGGAAGACATGGCTTTTAAATTTAGGGATGGGAGAGAGATTTGGAACTCTTAGGTAGGGGGAAAAATCTACTTTTCTGGGAGTTACAATAGGACATTTCTGCTCTTATCTGATTATCAACAGGTACCTGGAGAAGAAGGGACAGGCACAGAAAAACTGGGGAGGTTGGGTACTGAACACTGGAATCTCTTGCTATGGGTTCTGGCATTGGGAGCATGAGACATACAGGTACCTACAGAATGCAATCTTGGGATTCCAGGCCTTTCTCTTTCTGCTAGGAGGATGTTGGGAGGCTGGGTGAATTTAGGGATGTCCACGTTGTAGGGGTCCTATTTAGTGGCAGAGCTTAGACTAATGCTGTGCAGTAGAAATTTAATATGGGTCACATACATAATTTAAAATCTAGTGCCTGCATGCATGCTAGGTCGCTTTCAGTTGTGTCTGATTCTTTGTGACCCTACGGACCATAGCCCACCAGGCTCCTCTGTCTATGAGATTCTCCAGGCAAGAATACTGGAGTGGGTTGCCATGCCCTCCTCCAGGGGATCTTCTGGACCCATCTTTTACTGGCATTTTTACATCTCTTGCATTGGATAGTGGGTTCTTTACCACTAGTGCCACTTGGGAAGCCCCAAATCTTCTAATAGCCACATTTGAAAAAGAACTAGGTGAAACTACCTTTAATAATGTATTTTATTTAACCCAATCTATTCAAAATATTATATCCCTTCAACATGCAGTTAATATAACATTATTTTAAATTTGTTTTAGTTTTGGTGTTAAATATGAAATTTGTTATGCAATTTGCAGTTGACAAATCTGTCTACACTAGTCACATTTCAAGCGTGTTTTAGTGGAGAATTCACTGGTGGTCCAATGGTTAGGACTCAAGCTTCTGTTGCACAGGGCACAGGTTCTATCCCCGGTTGGGGAAATAAGATCCCTCATGCTGCAAGGCCAAAAAGCAAAAGAAATAAAAAAAAAAAATCAAGTGTTCAGTAGTGGCGTGTGGTTGGTGGCCACCATGTGGGCAGTGCAGGCTTAGAGAGTGCCTAAACCTGATTGGTCACAGGCAGCAGGATCTTTGATGTGAGATCCAGACATCTTGGTTCCCACCCTTGATTGTACTTACACCTTGACTTAGGAGTCCTTGTTTTTCTGTGAGACTAGAGACATGTCCCCAGTTCCCATGGGTCAGAAGAATTGCATATCTATTGCAGGGTATCTGTTTCAGGCTCTATGAAGTCCAGCTGTACAATTACTTCTACCTGAAACACTCCTTAAGTGCCTCTTGCTGAGTTGCCAGTGACCTCCTGGCTGTCAAACCAGCTATTTCCAGGGAAACTTCCCCTGGCTTCTCTGTTGCACCTGCTGCTGTGGCCTTTTTCCTTGACTCACCTCCCCTGAGTTGCTTCCTACCTCTCTGATTCTTCTATCTTCTCCATGGCTCAGCACTCCCCATCCTTCTCTTCCATGTTGATGGTCTCCTGAGTGCTGCCTTGGTCCTCTGACCTCTCACTCTACACTCAGGGAGGCCTGGGTAATCTTTCTTCACTTGTGTCATCTTTACTTACAAGGATCTTAAGTTTCTCTCTTCTGCTCTAAACCCATCCTGAGCTCTGGACTTAAATATCTATCCAATTGTCTACTGGGGTCCTGTCTCCTTTGAAAGATCTTTAAGACACAGAATTCAACAAGGCAAAACTGCACTGATAAACTTTTCCCCCAAGGTATTATTTCTCCATTTGTATTATTAATTTGGTGAATGGCATCACTGGTTATCTGGTCACTGAAAGCAGAAACCTGGGATCAACAGGACTCCTTCTGTTCAATTCCCATATCTGATTATTAACAAGTCCCACTAATTCTGCATTCTAAAGAATTCTGCCTCTTTGCCTCTTGACACCGCTTAAGTTCAGTGCACACTGTTTTTTGGCCTCGCTGATCAGCTTTTGGGATCTTAGTTTCCCAAGCAGGGACTGAACATGGGCCACTGCAGTGAAAGTGCCAAGTTCTAACCATTGGACCACCAGGAAACTCCCTAGTTCTAGGCTCAATGTTCTGGCCTGGGTTATTACAGTGGGTTCCTAACTGGTTTCTTTGGACTTTCATGATCTTGCAATAGAGTGTAAGCTCTTTGAGTGTACACATTCCTATCTGTTCATGCAGCTTCCTAGTGCTTAGAACAGCACCTAGCACATGGTAGGCATTCAGTGAGAGTTTGTTGAGGAAATGTATGAGATGTCTATGATCCATCTGTCCAGCTTCACTTCCCACGTCACATCCAATCCTCATTCAGAGCTGAGTGAGGATCAAGATTTCTTAGCGTTGAAGGTTGGGATTTCTTAGTGAGTTCGGTCTTCCCTATTTTGTCCTGTCTGCCTGCACACACTAAGCTAACAAGTAAACATTCATTAAGACTTAGCCCCCATGTCATTATCCACAGGAAGCTTTGTCTCCCTGAGTCTTGATTAATTAAGTACCCCTTCTCTCAAGCTGCGTATCATCGAGAGAGAAGAAAAACTTGCAAACACATATAGCGAGTTTTGACAAAGTGCTAGCATGTGGTACCTCAGAGGATAATGAAGGGGATGAAGAAAGGCTTCATGAGGAGGTGTCTTTTGAGGCAAAAGCATGTGCTCAGAGGCATACAAAAGCAGTGCCTATTTCTGTGGAGTGGTTCTGTAAAACTGGAGTCCAGAGTTCCCCAGGGTAGGGTAGGAAATGGAAAGGCGAGTTGGTGAAGTCCCCGACTGCACACATTGCATTGCTGTAGGTAACAGGCTGCCACTGAGCTTCTGTAAGGGGGGAGTGATGTTTGGACTCATTCATCCCTCCCCAAATACTGACACCTGAGTTCCTATTTGCTGCTACTTGGTCTGAGCCCATTCAGGTCCATCACTTTCTGCAAGAGTACTGGGAAGCAGAGGAAGACAGACGATCCATTACAGGAGGGGAACAGTAGGAAGGCTGAGTTGCCAAATACCTCACCGTGAGCAGGAGAAAACTCTGATGGGAACCCAGCTGTCTTCCTTCCCTGCCTGTGCAGTCAATTACTCTCCCCTGAGCGCCCCGTGTCAGGCACTGGCACCTGGGGTAGGAAAATCATAAGTGAGGAAGAGAAATCATTCTACATTTCCAGGGCACTCCTAGTCTGAAGGTGCAGACTGCACACCAGAAGACATACTAAGGGCAGAGAAAGGAGGGCCTGGAAATTCTAGATGCCCAGGTTGAGGGGTCTGATGAGGGACTGGGGAAGCCTCATGAAGGAGGAGAGTGCGGAGTAGATTGGGAAAGTGAAGCAGAACTGGGCTGGGGAGAAGGGAAAGAGGTGAAAATGGCCTATGTAGCTGTGGAGGTGGGAAAGAGCCAAACTTACACTACACTCCTCAGAAGCACTTTAAGTCTGGCAGCCTCTGTGTCGATGGCCTTGTGCAGCTACCCTTGTGGCTCCTGCCAGGGTGTGTGTGGCTTTGCAGGGGCTGTGGGGTGGCAGTAAAGGCCTTGGGTCCCTCTTTCTGCTTCCCTTCCTCCTCTTTTGCACTGGGGGGGCGGTACCTTTCTAGAAGCAGGATGTCTGGGTTCCAGATTCTTCCTTCTCCAACCTCCCCCAGACATAAATCACAAGTGATTTCATTAAATGCACCTCCTGCTGGGGATGTTGGCTCATAATTCCTCTCTGATTAACCCCCACTACCCCGGCAAGTTTATAGGCCAAGAGAGGGAGGGGATAAGGGGGAGGAAAAAAGGAGGGTTGGGGGAATCCCAGGCGGGTGATGGATGCCTCTGTCAGCCCAGCTCGTATTTATTAATAGTCTTAATACGGGAAGCAATAAAGGAAGAGAGGGATTCTATTAATTAAATCATTGTTATAATTAACTTTCATTAAAGGAGGATCAATAAAGAGGAGTAGCGATGGAGAGAGGAGAGATCCATTATCTCTAATTTCCTTGGAAGGGATTCAGGGAACGAGATGGGGTTGCTAGGAGACAGCAACGTGAGAGAAGGAAGGATGTAAGATGTCACCCAGGTGGGGCTGGAAGGGGGTGGGCAAGGAAGGTTTCAGGTGGATGCAGAGAGGGAATGGTGGGGGTGGCCCATCCATGGGCCCTGAAGGGAATGGAGGGTGGCTGATAAGACAGCAACTGGAGTGGAGAACAGTGGGCTGTAGACACGGCTAATGCCGGGTACTGCCGAGAGCCTTGGTGAGCACGTGGGTCCTTAATTCATGCTTTGTGATGCTGCGTGTGTGTCTGTCCAGCCTGTGAAGCTAGTTAGCGTGGATGAATGTGTTTTTGTGTTTGTAGAGTCTGCATGTACCTGAAGATTGGAACAGAGGGAGAGAGGGAGGCAGGGTTGGGAGAAATTCAAATAATTCTAGAGATAGGTTTAGGACATTTTTTACCAAGCTGATACTCAAAGGGGTGTACTCTTAACGGGAGTAATGTCTGTCCTTTGGCTCAGGTACAGTGAAGGCTGCTTTGGAGAGTAAAGGTCTCAGCGGTGGAAACTTCACCCTACTTTCGAGACACACACCTCGGCCCATATCCCAGGTCCCACATTGCTCCACCTGGGAACAACCCTCCCCTCCCCCTCGGTTTGCCCCCTCCTGCACTGCAGTGTTCCCCAACCAGACCCCCATCTGAGACAAAGGTTCCTCTCTCCTCACTTCCCACCGGTGGCCAGCGTATCAGGAGGCATCATGGAAAAATACTGCTAGCCTCCTCCCTAAGGCATGGGGCTGGCCGGGGGCGCCCTTCCTCTTCCCTCCACCAAGGTCTAAGAGCCAGAGGTCTTGAGCATTTTTGCTCTAGTCACACCTCATGATAAGAACACATTTTATTAGAATAGTTATACATATCATATAAATATATTTGTTCAACTACTGGCAGGGGGAGAGCAATGTGGGGGGAGCTCTTATTGCTGAGGGGGGATGTGGTGAGCAAGGGAGGGCTGGCAAGTGGGGACACCTGGGACCATTTGTTCCCCCATCCCTCAGAGCAAGGCACAAGTACATTATTTCTTTTCATGTGAGGACCCTGGGGGATGGTGGTGGAGAGGGACAGGAGATAAAGTACAGAAAACCTCAAAAATACAAAAGAAACCTCCAAACTTATATCTAATGGTATGGAAAAGGCTGGGTTGGGGTATGGAAGGCAGCGGGGGAACAGGAGGAGGAACCAGAGAAGCTCAGAACCGGAAGAGACCTAAAGAGGTCATGATGTCAATGCAGGCCCCAGAGAAAACTCAGGTAAACAAACACAGACCCCGAACAAAAGGGGGGGGGGCGTGCCCCAGGAATTGGCTTTGGGGCATCAGAGAGTGTGAGTGTGTGTGGTGGTGGTGGTGCAGTGGTTGGTGTGACTAACAGAAGCAACCGGAGCCAGGAGGGGGTGATTCCATTCCCCCTAGAGAAGGCCTCCTCCATCTTGGTTCCTCCAAAACCGCTTTCAGGGAGTAAATTCAGCCACTGCTTCC